>NW_005841959.1:434997-491023 GCF_000455745.1 Alligator sinensis | reverse complement strand
TTTTCCTCTTTGTTCTTAGAGCTCCTCTGCATATCAGACCTCTACCTCAGCCTGCCAATGCTAAACTAACTATTTGCCTACCCTCCTCTGGGGTGTTGAAAACTAATTAGGGAATATTGATAAAATAAAGGTGTGGTTTTAGGTACTTACTTTCCTTCAGAAAAGGTATTTATTTTGGTTATACATCTAGATGAGGAGAAAATTAAGATCTGATAACAAGAAGATAGATTAAAAAGTACATTCATTTTTATCTTTTGAACAGTAATTATAGCTGACACCATTCAGGGAGATAAAAACACTCCATTCAAATGAATAAAAATAAAGAATATTAATATAAGTTCTTAAAAATAAAATGTTGCTTTAAATTGTTTTCCAAAAAAGGGCAGCACAGCAAAGAAATACCTGTGTGGCGGCACTCCTATCAATGATAGTGAATATAGCTTTCTTATTTCATACAACATTCAAAACTGGTTGCATTGATTCTAGGAGACAATGTAAACCTAATTCCACAGACACAAACATTTTTCAATTAAATTTTGACTGTTTTTGGAAAGGTTTTCTCTAAGATATTGGCTGTATTATGTAAGCATATTGAAAAACAAAGCTTTTTGGTTGTTTCTCCATTATCCCCAGGAAGATACAGCTTGGCAGTAGTTTAGTGAAGGTATTAATATTTTTAGGCACAATGAGGGGGATTTTTTCTTTTTCCCCACAGAATTACTGCTAATGGCCTTCCCTTTATATTTTTTCTTACATCATTTGTTTATGAATGCTGAATCATTCATCAGTTTTGCTCTTATCTATAGAATAATGTATAATGATCGGACTTGATATCAAATAGAATAAAACAAAAAATGCTATAGAAAAATCTTTATGGTCAGAGACATTTCTATTGTTCTTACTCCCACAAAGCTCTGTAGATTCTGGAACATCAACCAAAGCTCAGTTAGAAGAGCATGACGTTGCCGATATGTCTTCTTTCAGTGTCGGTGGGGAACTGCAGTACGGTTACTCTTCCCGCAAGACAACATAGAATCAGTGCTGAGCTTCAACATACAAAACCTTACGTGACAGTGGAAAGCCCATTCCTTCACCGTCACTCAATGGGCTATTAGCAGAGCAGAAGCCACGATCGAGATATCAAAAGCAAGTGAACTTGAAGTGATCACTGTGCAGAAAGACACTGAATGCTAGTTATGAAACTGCCTATGTTTGTCTAAGTTCAGCTCAGTCTACCTCTAGCTCAGTTATGATGAGGGTAAAACCAGACAGTGATATAGACTTGAGTATGGGCAAGGAGATAATGAGAATAATTGCACTGGATCATGCAGTAAGCCATCTGCGCAGGAGAAATTTTAGTGCTGAATAAACATCTGTTCCCATATGTACAGCTGTGCAGCAACTATGCCTGCTCCTGGATTACTACAAAAAAGAAAGCATTCAGCAAGATACCAGATAGGCAGGACTGCATTTTTGCTTTGAATCCATTTCCAAGACACTGCATACGACAATCAGGGTTTTTTTCGTAGGTCAGACCAAATGGCCACTGAGCTCTGTGGCAGAGACATAGCATAATGGAGAAATATGCCAATTTTTCCCCACTTCCTCTTCCTTGGCTTCTGTTTCCATTGACTGCTTCAGTGTCTGTTTTACTGTTGCAATTTTTACTTCCTTCTTTTGATTTTAGTGATATTCTCCCTGGGTTTAAGAGCTTGGCAATATTTTTCTTTTAATTTAAGAAAAAAGGAAGTCTGTTTATCAGGCCAAATCTCATTGCTCTATCTATAATTTAAATGTGTCCTTAATGCACACTATTCAAGTAAAACTTTGTGTATTTTAATCAGGCAACTATAACAGACTTCCTAATTATGTAGAGTCTGATTATCTCCCATTATGTAATATGTCCTTGGTTTTCACAACTGGGTGCTTAGAGAAAACTGTAAAAAGTTTGCATTTAAGGCTAAATTATTTAACCCAAACACCAAACATTTATATAGCTCCTTCTTTTTATTTTAGTTAGGTTCTCCCTAGCTTGGTGATTTGATAAATAAATATATATGATGGAATGTTCTTGGATGAAGCTGAGACCCTCCTAAAGCCAATAGGAATTTTGCCATTGACTTGAGTCAGGCCAAGACTTCCCTCATAGGATCATAGGAAAGTAGGCCTGAAAGGGTCCCCACAAGGTCATGGACTCCAGTCCCTTGCTCAAGTTAGGATCATCTTTGATTAAAACTTCCAAGCCAAGTATCTTTCCATCATTAGATATAGGTTCAAATTCCTTTCCTATTGGTTTGTCCCGATTCACTTCTCATCAAAATCAGTTTTCACACTGATTTAATTTAATCAACTGAAGTAGTTATTTTGGATTTACACTGGTGTAGCCAAAAGCAGAATCAGGTCCAGAGATGCACTTTGTCTTCAAAATAATCAGCTGCATAATGCGTGGTCCTCTCGTTCTATAAAGCTATACATGTGATTTGGGAGTTGTTCATAATGAGTTTCCTTGTTGTTGGGTGAAAAAGTCCCTTCTTTGTATATCTAGGAGTTACCTGACAATAGAGAGCTTTACAAAGATGAAGCACCATACCTAGATAATTCATGTGCATAGAATCCACATACAGACCCAACATTGGTGACCAGGCAGAGTACATTTTCTCCAATCATTACACTGTACAATTTTTAAAGATAAAGTGCTATTTTTATGGCTAAACTTGTACTTGGCTATTACATGCACACTTCAGACTTCATCATCAGAAACTAGAACATCTCAAACCAAAAAAGGATGGAGCCTAAGCACTAGGGCAAATGAAAGTTTTTTTCCTTTTTATTTTGTGTTCTGACAGAACTTTTGTCAAACATAGAGCACGTGAAAACATGACAGTTTCCTTCACTGTTTCTCACACAGAGCTGTTTATAGAAGAGGAATACTTGGGAGGAATGTTTCTAAAGCCATAAAAGGCTTCTCTGTTTATTTCCTTGATTTTTTTGTCTGTTTTTGTTTAATATTATGACAAAACATTATAAGAAAAAACTTTTAAGTAGTGTGAATATCAAATAGTATCCATCAATCCCTGAATCATGCTATTCAAAGTGCTTAAATCTACACTAAAAACTGAACAACAAAAAGTACTCCCAGTGCAGCTAAAGGAACATCTACCAATGCCTAGAATGTGACTGTGGTCAGATTATTTGACTCTACATTAATTCCACCTCCCTATCTTCATCTTAAAAAATATAAAGGGAAAAGAGGAAGTGAAAGGATGTTGCATTGCTTTATTTTACTTTGTTCACGGGGCGCTTGGAATCCAGTTGAATGAAGTTCAATGCCGTTATTGACTTACAGATGTCTATAACAGAAAATAAATGGGAGCCTTCTTAGAATGTGAAACTGACCAAATGTGCAATGCTGTCTTAAAATTTTATGTGGCCTGGAAGCTTCATTTCCATTTTGTGGCTATTTGACTGATATCCAGGGGGAGAGACTAAAATAAAGAACAGATTATAGAAAAGGACCCGGGTGAATTGTCAGAGAAATAAACATTTTTAAGCAAATAAAAATCAGTGCACATCCCAAAGCTCCTTCAAGCTTGTTATGTAGATATTGAGATTTCTTAACTGTTACAACATGATAATAGCTATTTCCTCATACACTGTCAATTTTGACTTACCCCGACAAACATCTCCAAACTGCAGTTTACATATTTTGACCAATCACATCCTACTGAGACCAAAATATTATAACTTGTATTTCTTTTATAGTGATAATAATAATGAACAATTCACACAACATCCATTATATTGGCCAACACTGGTCAGCTGTTATGAAAATCCCTACAGGAAATGAGTTACTGAAATAAATTAAAATCTCTGCGTTCTGGCATTCAATCTGTTCCCAAGTGTTCTGGGTATCAATTTGTTGTTATGTGAAGTAAAATTAGGGGCCTTAGCTCTCTGCTGGTATAAATAATAAAAAAAGGGTGTGAATCATCAGTAGGGAATTCTAACCAAGCCCCACTGGCTTCAGGTAGACCAAAAGAGGATTGGCCTCCTAATTTTTTTTTATTCTAATCCCACTCCCTGCATTTTCTAAAATGGAAAGCGACTCTTGCACCATTTAAAATGTAAATATTGGTAAGGTCATTTACTCTTAACTTTTAGGATATCTGAACTGTGAGCAGTGACTTTTTCCCTAGGAGCCATGGTACACATGTAATCTGCAACTCCTCAAAGATGGAATCATACATTAAAAATAAAACTAATTTATTTATTCAATAAAATTAATTGTTTAATACTTCCAGGTCTGATTTAAATATTAATTTTGTATAAATAAATGCTTATTCTTAAAACATTGATATTCGTTGGTATTCATGGTAATTTTTTTTACTGCCTGAGTTCTCATGTAAATCATCTTGAAATTAATAAACTTTTACTTATTGTTACAAGCTAAAACAAAAGAAATAAGAATGTTCAACTCTGAATATATCATTGTAAAGCAAATACAGTTATTGGAACATTAAAATACAAGGGGACGCCATAATCAGCTGCAAAATAATATTTTGCTCTTACTTTTTAGAAAATAGCATTTTCTATAATACAATGTGATACACCATATTTGATATTGTCCTTCTATTCCCCTTTGGTTTGGAAGCCAAAGGGGAACTTTGGCTTCACTGCCTATTGCATTACTTTCCTGACAATTGCAAATAAGCTCTTTTGCAAAATGTTATGGGGAAAAAGAAAAAAGTCAAATGCTTAAAACCAACAAACAAAAAAATAACCCCAAACACAATCACATTCATACTTTTCCAGGAAGTGAGCAAATTAGGGTGGGTTTTTTTATATATATAAAAGGGATACAATCAACTCATTCATAAAACAAAAAACGAACTCTACTTTCTACACACTCTGCAGTGGTTACTGTGAAGCAATTGATACAGATTGGGTATATCTTACTGACTGACAAGCATTTACTGAGTTAAATGTTAGATGATCAGGCTATTGTTACCCAGCATGGGACCATCATAAGGGAAGGGAAAGGAAGGGAAGGGGTAGAGTGCTGTCGTGGGATAAGGAATGAAACTTGGAGTTCAGAATGATGGGTGGGCTTCTTCCTAAGAACAAATGTTCTTCACAGCAGGTGAATTACAGCAGGCATGGCCTTCATGTATCAGGCTAGGCAGGCCAACAAAATGGATGGTGCTTCTGATATCAACATAGCTGTGTCCAAGCATTCCCAAGAAATGTTAAAAAAAATCTAAAACTATACTAATGAAGCAAAAAGTTTTCCTATCTATACAGCAGTCTCTTCATTTAAAAAATGTCAATATACAAATCCCAATGACATATAAAACAAAGTCAAAGATGTGAATGGCAAAGGACATGGGTAAAACAGGAAGACTGATGCTACAAAGAAATTGCAAAAAACATATGTACAAGACCCTGTTTCTCCTCGTATTTCATAGATTGTAATGCATGTTTAACAGCAGCAGTCGAGGATGTAGTTCCAGGCACCAGACTGCAGACTTAGCTCCTACTCAAGGGGGTTGAGGTCCCCCTTGCATTTCTGTCACCAAATGACACTTGATATACTGGTCTCCCGTGGCAAGAGGGGCAGTATTGCACTGTTTGTGTGAGCCTCATCTGGATTCTGCTCCCTATTTGTTTTTGTCTGTGGCCGCTGCCCATTGATAAGTGTCATAGGGATGTTGCAGTAGGTATGCTGGTTACCTATTGAGGTAAGAGGCAGGGTGCCAGTAGGAGGTACATCGTATTCATAGCTTCGATAATAGTGTTTCTGGCGCATCTGTGAATGATACGTGTTATGAAAGGTGGAGCGTAGATCTGGATGGGCAGTGGCAAGGGCAGTGGAGGTGGCAGCAGCCATTGAAATTGCTGAGACCGTCTGCAGTTCCCCAAAGGGCCCCTGCTCACTGACATCTAAAACCTGCTCATGCGTGATGGGTTCTATCCGCTTAAAAGGCATTTCATACTGTAAACGTTTCCAAAATTTGGAATTCAACTTGTTGCATTTTGGTCCGTGCCATTTAATGACAGTTAGAAGCTTGATGGTATGTTTCAGGGCCTCAACCTCCTGGTAGTTCATAATTCCCCGGAGTTCACTGCATTCAATCAGTATTACTTTGATTTCACCCGTGACTAACATGTTCCGAAGCCTAGTTTCCAGTTCAAAGATGCTCCAGCCTCTTCTTACCACATAATTTGGAGTCATGACAATGATGAGTCGCTTGCTTTGGTCTACACATCTTGCCACATCTTCAATGTAGGCTACAAAATAAGACAATTGTTCAGTGGAAGTAACCATCCAAGATCAGTGGAAGTAACCATCTTCCCCTTTGTGGCCTTGGTAGAAAAAGGGCTAAATTTTCCTTTCCCTTAAAAGTAGGTTGAACATGCAAATACTCATTTAAATTTCCATCATGTTTATGCAAGCTTGCTTTGTTTATGCAAGCTTGCTTGCTTTGCTTAGACTTTTTCATTATACAAATACCCATATTTGCATCTGAACAAGGATCTTTGTTATCAGCATTGCTCTGCTAAAAAAATCTAATGCCTAGCTCCAGCAGAGGACCTAGATGTTTACTTGCTAAGTGTTCAGTGTGCCTGGCCCCCCCAAAGTAAATAAAAAACCCAGAGTTAGGCACATAGGCTTTTACTGGGGAGAGTAGGTGCCTCAGAAATGTGATAAAAAAACCTCAAAACTAGCATGTTGAGGAAGGAGCTACCTTGAGCTTGAAAACAGGCAATGCTAAGCACAGAGGGATGCCTGAATTCCCACCCTTTGGAGTTTAGATGTCTTAACTTCCCTTGTATTATCTCAAGGCCACCTGGGCTCCTTAAGACCTCTCTCTCGGGGAAGTGCTTACAACCACTTTTCCAACGAACTGAAGAAGATTCACTTAAAAAACTCCAAACACAGCAGAGTAACATAAATTATACTGGCTATGGTTCCTGCCTTTTATGTAATAGTCTGGTAATCAGAACACTAATTCAGGAAGTGGGACCCCTCATTTCTAGACTTCCCTCAGCCTGATGAGGCTCAAACTCACCTCTCACATTTCCCCTAAAGAGTATTTTCCACCTTTCCCTGTTGGAGCTCGACTACTGTGCATCAATGAATTTGAGATTTATAGGCCTAGAAGATGAATAAGCAAGGAACATGGATCTAGTTTAGCATTAAGGGACAGGGAGTCAGAGGTTCCAGTCCCTTCTTCTTGCATTATTTCTGGTTTGTATCCATTGTCTTTCACAGTGGCTCCTCCCACCCCAGGGAATAGCCTGTGGTCTGGTGGTAAGGACATTGTCTAGGAAAATTTGAGATGTTTGTTTAAATTCCCAAAAGCTGTGGAAATGTTAGAACTCTGACTCTTCCACTTCCCATTAGAATGCTTTCAGCTATTAAATAAAAGCTATCAGATGGGACACTAGTACCAGCCCCAACACCTCTTCCCTCCCTAGTCGTGTCTTTTGATGCTGGGTGCTGTTCTTTGTGCTGAACTCAATCCAGTCAGAGTAATTTAGGCATATGCTCAGGCTACTTAGCAAACTGTGGATCAGAACATCACTGCCTAGTTTCTGGATCCAAATGGGGCTTAGCTTAGACTGGGGCAGTTCCAGGCACATACAAGCAGAACTGCTTGTGCTTAGGGAGCTTTCAGGTCAAAAAGGGAGATACTTAGTAAATTTAGGCACTGACAAGGTTAGGCAAATGCTGTGCTTTTTCTTTAAAAACAAACAAAAAAGTAAATTAAGTTCAAATACCCTGGTAACTAGAAGCCTGTGCAAGTCTATCTTGGATAGATGAAGATGAAATACAGCTGCTCGCAAAGCAATGAATAAAATTGGGCAGGACTATGTGAAATAAGCACGAAAAAGAAGTAAATTGGGGGGAAAGGCCTTAATCAGCACACTTTCTTTTTCTGAAGATCTCCAGTGGCTGCAGCACACACTTACCTGCTGTGAATACTAATAAATCACAAGGCTATATAACATTGCTTCACAGAACTGCAAATGTTATCAACTGATTGTGTTAAAACACAAGACTGTTTTATCTCTTGTTTGGGTTCTGGAATAAACTTTAGGACTGAATTCTGAATTCCTATTCAGATTTTAGACAGGGCCTGGGAATTTTGTAGATTAGTGGATCCTCATTGAACCCAACAAGATGTAGATCTCATCATCCTTTCATTTTGTATCTATATACATGGCTTTCCAGACTCTCTTAACTTTGGTGAAAATACCACTGATATATTTTTAAAACATGTTTAATTTTAGGGGATGCACATTCAGCATTTTTGTGATTTCATTGAGGGGGAAGAGCACAGTATATACATCCGTCGGTATTTATCATTTAGGAAACATGCACAGACACAAGTAAACACAACTTACTTCCAGTGGGAATCAAATCTCTATCTGGTATGAACAATTTGTACCCATAATGCTTTTCAAGCATATCTGGTAGTATCTCAAGAGCAAATCGTTCTTCTTCTCCAGTTTCTTGATTCCACTGGTCAGGATCCACTTTGGTATAGGAGAGATATGCATCATAATCCTTATTGTCTATAGAAAGAAACAGTAAAAAATGTGTTGATTTGCCAGTTGATTTGCCTTTATTATTTGTGACTGTCCTGGCAGCAAGGGCTTGCTGAGCTCATATACAAGGGGCCAGGAGGAGGATGGCAGAAAAGTTGTGCTATGCATCCTCTGGTTTCCTTTATCTTCAGTGAAAATACTTGGGAGGGAAAGATTTGTCTATGGAAGAAATTGAGGGCTAAAATTATATTTAAGTACAAATTAAATTAAGGTATTATTTTACTCACTAATAGTCTCACTGATTACACATGACTGAGACTACTGACATGTTTAAGTCTCTGCAGTACTGGGTCCTGATGATGCAACAGAGACCATAATGTTTTAATTTCATGACCTTTGTGCCTTTAAATTTGAAAACTTAATGTTGCATTAACATAGGTTTTTGTATTTAATATGGTGTTATTCTACTTCAATGTGAGAAATACATTCACCCTTTTTTTTAAACATACTTGGTGTGCCTACTTGAGAGACTGAATGAAAGAAGCCATCATTAATTTTCATTAGGGGGTCAATAATGCCAAGTGCTCTGGAACTAATTCAGTGGAATAAGAAGTCACATTTTGATTTTTGTTGTGAAGAAAGTAGAGAAAAATCAATGGCAGGAGTAATGAAATGTTAACATCCTTCTAACTCTCTAGACAGCATTATGCACAGGCTATAGAGAATATCAATTGCTTGTAAAAGAGGCCTAACTGAAAACTCTGCTGTGTGCCATAAGTAATGTTATATTCAAAGATGAAGTCAGCTATTTACTAAAAGGAGGTCCTTCTCTCACTTTACTCCTTTTATGCTTCAAGAGCACCTGTTCAAGAGAGCATACAGAATACAGGATGAGTGCCAGCTTCACATATGAAATGAGTATGTAGGCATTTTAGATAGCTGTTTCAATTCCTCCTTCCCAAGAACTTCACTCCTGTAAAATTCACAGATGATACTCTTACAACCACACCAGCAGGTTTACAACTGTAACCTACCAAAACACATTACATGATACTGTACTTTTCTTACCATAGAATCATAGAAAAATAGGGGTTAAAAGGGACCTCAAGAGGTCATCTGGTCCAACCTCTTCTTCAAGAGTAGCTCAAACTTTAAACCATTCCAGACAGGTGTTTACTTAACCCACTCTCGGATACTTCCAAGGATAGAGATTCCACAAGAACTTTAGGTAATATCTTCCAATGCATAAGCACCTTCACAATGAGCAAGTTCTTAAAAGCTAACCTATATTTATCTAGTTGAAGTTTTAAAATGTTGGTGTCTGTCCTGTCCCCGACAGCCACTGAGAAAAGTTTCCTCTTTAAAATCATCCTTCAGGTATTATCAAATCCTCTCTTGGTCTTTTCTTCTCCAGACTAAATAATCATAGGTATTGCAAACTTTTCTCATAAAACATATTTCCCAGTCCTGTACTCATTTTTGTTGCTCTCTGCTGGCCTCCCCCTAATGCATCTACATATTTCTTGAAGTACAATGCCCAAAACTGTACACAGTACTCTAGATGAGGACTCATCAGTGTCGAATGGAGTGGAAGAAATACTTCCCTTGACTTGTAAGTAACAGCCCTGTTAATACAGCTCAGTGTGCTATTAGCTTTCTTGCAACAAGAACTTAGTATTGGCTCATATTTAGCTGGCAGTGGACCATAACCTCCAAGTCTTTTTCTGCAGCATTGCAGTCTAGCCAGTTGTTCCTCTATTTGTATTTGCGCATGCAGTTGTTCTGACCTAAGTTCAGGATTTTGTCCTTGTCCTTACTGAACTCTATTTGATTATTTCAGACATTTTCCCCCAGTTTCTCAGGGTTGTTTTGAATCCTAATCCTATCCTCCACAGTGCCTGCAACTATACCCAGCTTGGAATCATTTGCAAATTGGCTAAGTGGGCAAGCAACCCTATCCCCCAAAACATTAATTAAGATATTAAGCAGTACTGGACTCAAAACAGACCCCTGGGAAACTGTATTCAATACTTCCTCCTAATTAGATGTCAAGCCATTCATGTTGGCTTGATATCTGTTATGCATCCAGATTATAGTACATTTGTCTACACTGCATTTCTTTAGCTTGCTAGTGAAAATGCCATGGGAGACAGTGTCCACAGCCTTGCTAAAAGTCGGGTATATCACATGAAGTGCTCTTCTTTCATCCAGAAAGCCCATCTCTTCATTGCAAAAGGAAATCAATTTGGTTAGGTAATATTTGCTCTTAGTGAATGTGTATTGGCTAGTAGAGGTGTCCAAAACAGGCCAATTCAATTCAGATTCAGATTCCCCCCGAATCGGGGACAGTGATTTGATTTGTTGATTCAGATCACTGTCCCTGATTCAATTCAGCTGAATCCGAATGTGAAGATTCAATGATGATTTGGAGAATCAGCGATTTGGCCATAGACACAGCTTTAAATGCCTTTTTTACATACCTCAAGGTGCTAGGCGTGGATTGTGAATGCTGTGATGGTGAGACGGATGGAGCATCCCACAGGAGTACTCCCTGGGGGTACTTCCAGTATACTTCTGGCCCCGCCCCTACACCTCCCCAGCTCAGCAATTTGCGACAGGGGGATCCCAGATGCACCTCCCCTAGACCCAGGAGGCATCAGTCACCGAGCCAGGGAGGTGTGCCCCCCCACATGCTCCCTGTTGGACCCAGAAGTACTTCTGGTCCACTTCTGGGTCTGCTGCCAAACATGCCAGGGAGCCCCCTGTGCTCCTGTGGGACACTCCATCTGCGCCAGCATCTCAGAATTCACAAGCCACCTGGTACCTTGAGGTATGTAGAAAAAACATTTAAAGCTGTGTCTATGTCTGAATCGCTGAATCTTTCCAAATCTGCCCAAATTGATTCGGAGGGTTCCGTTTTGACTTGGAGATATTAAAGGGTTTCCTGATTTGATTCGGATTCAGAGATTCAGCCACCGAATCAGGCTGAATCTCTGCCAAATCAAATCAGGGATCGAAGCTTTGCACAGCCCTATTGGCTAGTGATCACCTTGTTATTTTCTAGGGGCTCAGAAAGAGATTCCTTAGTGAACTGCTCCATATTCTTTCTAGGCATCAGAGTTAGACTGACCAATCTATAATTGCCTAGATCTTCCTTCCCTTTCTTCCAGATGAGCAAGAAATTTGCCCTTTTACCAGTTGATGGAACTTCACCCAACTTCCACAACTTCTCAAAGGGAATAGCAATTACTCAGCCAACTCCTTAAGATTCCAATTCCAAAGATTAATCTTGTCTAGCCTTACTGACTTGAAAATACCCAGCTACTCTAAGTAATCTCCAACCTGTTCTTTCACTACTTTGGGCCACTTAACTCCTTCCCTATCATTGGTGCCAGATGTGCTTATCATTTGGTAGCTGATCTTATTTGCAAAGACAGAAGAGAAAAAAAGAATTCAGTCTAAAAATACTGAGGTCTTCTTTGCAGTGTCCATTTTTAAGTTGCCCTCTGCATTCAGGAAGGGACTTATACTTTTTTAGGTTTTCGCCTTTCTTAAACATAGTTGTAGAATGATTTTTTTTTTGCCTTACATCCCTTGCTAACTCATCTTAGTTCATGCCTCGGCCTTCTTGATTTTCTCCCTGCATGCTTGTGAGATAATCTTATGCTCATCCCCAGCAAAATGTGCAATCTTCCATTTTATCTAAAATAGTTTGGAAGTTTCAGCACACTGAAGAAGCTTCAATGAGACCCTGCTGCCATTTTTTAGTGCAGGGACGCTGATACACATGATGCTCCAAGTGCTTTAATCAAAGTGCCTCCCCCCACTCCCAGAGAATGTGTATAAACACCCTAAGGTGGGGTTTGTTTGTTTGTTTTTTACACATGCTCTAGGGGCTGGGTAGGGGATGCTTTAATTAGAGTGGCTCTTAGGAGCCACTCTAATTAAAGCGCACATGGCGTTTTGTGTATTCAGCATCCCGTTCCTCAAAATGGCAGCAGGGGTCCTTTTACTAAAGCTCGTTTGATGAGCTTTAGATAAAGCACCCCCACTGCCATTTCAAAGCGTGGGGATACCGAATACATGAGATGCTGAGGCTGGTGGAGTGTTCTACTTAGCGAGCTTAATTAATTGAGCTTGCTTCAACATGCGGTAATTAAAGCGCAACGAAGCAGGAGTCTTGCAGGTCTACAGGTACCCTAAGGCATCCTGCCTTACTTTCTTCAGTGAACTGAAACTTCAAAAGGTATTTTACAAAAAATGGAGGCTTGGCTATTTTACTGAGGATGAGCATAAGAGTATCTCACAAGCATGCAGGGAGAAAAATCAGGAAGGCCAAGGCATGAATTAAGTTGCAGTTAACAAGGGCTGTCAGGCAAAAAAACCCAGCAATTTACAAGTATGCTAAATTTCAACAGACTTGATTAATCAAGTCTGCTCTGACGTGCTATAATTATAGTGCATCGGTGTAGCCTCACTGCACATGCTACAGTCGCCCTTAAAGACTAACTGGCTCACACTATTCAGCTCAGTGAAGAGCTTGCTGCTTAGCTAGGCTGGTCTTTGGTGGCACTTCCTAACTTTTCTTTACATAGGGATGGCCTATTTATTAAAGCCTGATCATCCTTAATATGATCTCTTGGACTCCTTTCCCCTTTAGACTTGCCTCCCATGGGATTTTAACCACCAGTTTATGCATGTGCTCATGCACACATGAGTGCATGCACATTTGTTTGTATAAATAGAAATTGTCTTTGAATTAGAAGTACTATTTTCCTAGCTGGTTCTTTCAGTCATGTTTCATGGGACTACTAGTACTTGTGAAATCACAAATCATCAAGACAAAAACAAAACTAAGGTCACAAACTGTGCCTTGTGACTTCACTAAATGAAGTGTAGGGTGATTACAAAGGAGAATGCTTCCGATCACCCAGGAACAGGTTGTTCCTCTAATGATGACATTAAACTGCAATAAGGTAAGGTTATATAATGGAAAACTACAATAATTGAAAATTTGGTAACCTTATATTTGGGATTTTTTGTTTTTAAATCTTTGACTGTAATGTGTACCTTACTAGGAGAAGTAACAATAATGGTCCTAGCTTTAGAGTGGCAGTTGTCCTTTGATATCCTCTGATTAAAGATGTGAATGCATTAATTTCTCAAGGGGATAAATTATAAGAAATAATGAAGTATTCAGTGAAGCTGCTTTGAAGGCATCAGGGCATTTCCTATTCAGATGACATATTTTAACTATTACATATAGTTGACATATTTCTAATCAGAAGGAAAATAATTTGTTTTATGTCTGCTTTTTTTTGTTTTTTGTTTAAATACAGTAGTATAATATTTCTTTCTTTCAAGTCCACATTCTTCTTTTCCAGTGGGCTTCATGTCTAGTGTCTCCACTGAATATAACTATTTCATTATCTTAAACTGTGGAAAAGTATATTTGTTCAAAAATCAGTTATCAATTATCTCCCAATAATTTTTTTTTAGCAAAATTCAGTGGGATCCTGGAGATCTGAACCTTGATTTTAGATCAGCTCTATTTTCATATATCATTATGCCATTTAAAGACTAGGTGGAAAATATTTACTGGCCACATACAAAAAAAAAAGCCTTAACTATATGTACATTAAATTCTATAATGTCTAAATTTCAAGTGCCTATTTACTAGAGTTAGGTGCCTAGAAGCAATATATGATGCACAGGGAAAGTAAGATGCACCAGAATTTCTACCTTCCTTAAAGTTCATACATCTGAGCCAAGGTTGCAAAGGAAGGACCTCCAGCCACTTGGAATCCAGAATCTGAACCTGCTCTGGAGATGAGGCAGACAACCACAAACATGAATATCAGAGTAGAAGGAACAGGAAGATGTGGTGATACCTCTTCTTATATAAGTACTATATGGCAGGGCTGTGTGAAGCTTTGGGTGGTGATTCAATCTGGAGGAGATTCATCCCAAGTCGGTGGCTGAATCTCCAAATCCGGGGACCAATTTAAAGGTACGAATTGAATCAAAGCTCTCCGAATCTTCAGAAAAGATTCGGAGAGCTTTGATGGATTTGGGCAGTCCTCTGTGGCTGTAGCAGGAAGCAGCAGCCACTTGAGCTGGTAAGTACTAGGGGCAGGGGAGGTGGGGCTGGGTGAGGGGGAGGGGACCATGAGAGGGGACCCCTGTCAGCCTCCCACCTCCCCCATGGCTGCCTCGCCCACCCCAGCTCCCAGTACTTTAAAAAAAAGCCCTGGTGCTCACTGGGTGCTGCTGGGTGGGGGGTGATCCCTGCTGCTGCCCATTGCCCCACGCACAACATATGGATCTGCTTAGTTCCAATGTAATTCAATGAAAATAGTTTTAAAGTCAAAAAGAATAATTAATATATTTGAATGACCTTGCTACGTGGTCTTAATTAATAGTTTCCTAATGTGATATGATAGTGAAAATCTAGCATACTGGCAGTGATCTGACTCAGCTTATCTAGAAACTTGGGAGCTTGAGCACCCACGCTTCAGGATTATGGCTCCATGGCAAGCAGCCTGGGAGCTTTTGGATCCACCATACATTGCAGCAATCATCTGGTGATGCCCCAGAGCAGTGGACCCTGGAAACCTGGGGTCTCTAGCAGCTATCCATGTGAGCAAACAATAAATCTGATTATGGTCTGCTGAAACCCTTATTTGTTTTTTGCTGGAAGTATATTGAAACAGACTTATCGGTATGAAATCAATAAATCTAGATTTTTAAGTGAGAAATTAAAATTTCATTAAAAATTCCCCAGCCAGCTCTAATCAAAACTTTAGAACTTTGATGATATGACTTATTAGGTTACCAGAGAAAGCAGTAAATAACTAAGTGCTCACAGTAGTGGGCTCCAGTTCAAACAATGGGTGGATCAAAAACCTGTGTACATGAAAGAAAAAAAGCCAAAAGCAATGCCAAGAGAATTAGTGACAATCCAGTCTTCTCTGTAAAATGAGAATTTCCTAATTCTCCCTCATCAACCTGAGAAGCACAATTAAGCCTGACATCATGTGTGGTCTAAGAAAGTGTGAATGATTTTTTTTGCTAGTAGTGTTAAAGTGATATAGTCGTGATGGTGCAGAAATTATGAGCGACGCAAGGGTTTTTTTGACAAGCTTCTGGATGCCTTGCATTCAAAATCTTATCTAACTTTATCTCAACCATGCAGCTAGTCCAATAAAAAATATCACCCAAAAACTTTGGCCTCTCATGTTTTTTTCCTTGCACTATGGCTTTAAGTATAGTATTTATTTGACTATATGATGACCCTGAATATTAGTTCCCAATAATTAGCCTCTATATATGGAAAATGTATGTGTGTTATAATTTTCCAGTTACAGAATATAATTACTGGAGATTTGCCTTGAATTTGTCCCCCCTCCCACTGCTACAGCAAGGGAAATAAATCTGGAGGGAGGTCAGATGGCCCCATTGCCCTCTGTGCCCCCCCCCGCCAACTTCTTTCCCCTGCAGTTCATTCTCCCTTTCCTTACTGTCAGATCCTGATCTCCCTGAGCATACAGAAGTGAGGGGACATACCTGTAGTAATTTAGGCACTATAGGCAAATTACTAAGGGTACCTATAGACTTAACCCATCCAGAATTAATGTATTTTACCTTTTTTTGAAAATGCTATAAGTTTTAGCACAGGTACTCCATAAACACACTTTTAAGCAGCACTTTTGTACCCACTTATATAAAGTACAAAATATGCATGATATTAGTCCGAAGCCATGATGCATCAGATAATTCACTGGATTGGGCCCCAGCAGAGACAACAGCGTTTCAAGCCATGGTGACCCAATAATTTAGCATTGCTCAGTATATGTCTATACTCCAGATTACCTCCCCCTCCCCCCCGCCAACATGCACACAAAGGATTGATGTGCTAATTAGCTCCCCAACCATAACTGGGAGTGGGTTCTTGTCATGAGTCCTCCAAAAACTCATGATGCTTCAAAAATGTATATGAAGATGAGGTAGAGGGCAACCTGGTCTGATTCCATCTCATGGAGGGTGGGGCCACACTAATCACATGCAACAAGCCGAGAGAGGGGGCAATAGAGGGATTCTGGTTAGACTGTTTGGGGCCCTTTTTGCTGATATTTGCCAGACATTTGAGGCTGGTAAAGAAACAGGAATCACTGGAAATGGGAGGAAAAGGCATAATTCAACTGTGGGACTGATGAGGAAGTTGAACAGTATGCCATGCAGTGACTTGCTATGACTTGAAAGGGATTCGGCACTGAGCGTAATGGTCACTACCATATATCTTATTCAGATGGGCTGCACTAACCTATCCTTGTGGTAGATTCTTATCAGTATGTTTCCCTAATATGGGCCATGTGTTTTATTGTCATGTTCAGTGTTGCCTGCATTTAATCAACTTCATAGTTGGTTTCCATTACTGAGCACATGTTGCTTCTGGGAGCAGTTTAATGATAGACAATGTATTTAATGAGGTTTCTTTTCATATGAATGTAAGATGAGGAGCTTTTGTCTCCACGCTTATTCAGGGGGAAAATCTCATCTCATATTTGAGTAAATACATGATATATTATGCCATTTACAAAAATTGTTTTTGTCAGGCTGGTGTGTATTAGTGATAAACTGTATCCTGATGAATCACTATCTGCTTTCTCCCACGCTTAGTAGGGAAATAACCAAGCCACAATTTAAACTAGGTAGCAAGCCTTATTCAACCAGACTGGCTCCCATCTGCACATCTATTCAATTGATACCTCACCTGCAAAGCTCTTGATTTAGTTTAAAGCCTCTTTCTTTCTAGACTCCCTCAAAGAACTCTGCCATACAAACCTGTAGAAGCTTTAGTTAGTTCAGCACAGTGGGAGATCAGTGAGGAACGAGTTTTGATATACTGCGTGTGATCTCCCTGAGGACTCAGGTTACCTCTACAGAAACCTCAATCAGTACAAAGCACTTCTATAGCCTGGTGTGAATAGATCATGAAGGTAAAGTTCTGAAGGATGATTTCAATCATTCCATGGCATCAATATATATGTCTGAGGAAGGGAGAAAGGCAATGACCAGAGGAAACCCTTTAGCTTCAGGTCAGGCAGGATGGTCTAATTCAATGGTGAGCATGCTGGCAGGCATGCCACAAATTAAGTTCTGCCCCCAGCCTGAGTGCTGTGTTGATCCCCATCCCCAAGAGGTGCATCTGATAGAGTCTGTGCCTTGAAGTGCTGGAATGGAGGAAGGGTCTGGGTGGGCTTGAGTCTCTGGCTGTGTGGAGCAGAGCCAAAATATGTGTCACCACCAAGAGCCAGGTTAAATCTTTCCTGGCCTCCAACCAGCACAGTTTCATATGGGAAGCAAGGATCCAAAGTCCTGAGTTTGACGGAGGCTGCAGAGGCAGGGGAGGATCTCTTAGTGGTGACACCTGACAGCCTCCTTGTGTAGCAGTATCTGCCTTCCCTCCACTTTATAGATCCCTCCCTTCCTCTATTTCAGTGCCTCCTTGCATAGAACAGGAGCCACATACAGCAGTAGGCCATACCACTTCTGCTACGTGGGCTGCTGGATAGCCACCTCTGGTCTAACTGTCTCCAAAGATCTAAATCCTGGTTCCATGTTCGCAGGAAGAAAACCAGATTTTCATCTGAAGCCCTGTTGTCCTGGGAGGTCTGCTGCTTGACTGGATCCAAATGTCAAGGAAGGATTATTTAGACTCATTCACGCCTCTGACTACTACTCCATGTTGATCATCCATGGGAGCTCAAGGTGACCCTGAGCAAATCAAGAGTAATTACAGGGCTCTGGGTGTAAGGGTGAAGTGGATGGGGGCATAGGTGGTGTTCTCCTCAATCCTTTCAGTCAAAGGGAAAGACCCTGGCAGGACCAGACACATCTGAGAGATCAATACCTAGTCGCACAGGTGGTGTCACCAGGAGGGATTCAGTTTCTTTGACTGGGATGTTGTTCCAAGAAGGATGGCTAGGAAGAGATGGGATCCACCTGATAAAGAGAGAGAAGAGCATCTTTGCAGACAGGCTTGCTAACCTAGTGAGGAGAGCTTTAAACTAGGTTTGCCGGGGGAAGGAGAACAAATCCCGGAGGCAAGTGAGGAAGCAGGGGACTGGGAAGAAGCAGGAGGGGCAACAAGGGAGGCCTCATTCTTCCTGAGAATTAGGGCAGTCGGATAGCCACCTCAGGTGCCTGTACACAAATGCACGGAGCCTGGGAAACAAGCAGGAAAGCATTGGAAGTCCTTACACAGTCACGTAACTATGATGTGATTGGAATAACAGAGACTCGGTGGGAGCTCGCATGACTGGAACACTGTCACGGATGGGTACAAACTATTCAGGAAGGGCAGGAAGGGGAAAAGAGGAGGAGTAATTGCACTATATGTAAAGGAGCTGTATGATTGCGCAGAGCTCCAGTATGACACTAGAGATGGGCCTGTTGAAAGTCTCTCGGTTAAGGTTATAGGGGAGAGCAACAAGGGTGATATTGTGGTGGGTGTCTGCTATAGACCACCAGACCAGGAGGATAAGGTAGATGAAGCTTTCTTCAGACAACTAGCCTAAGTTTCCTGATCACAGGCCCTGGTTCTCATGGATGGCTTTAATCACTCTGACATTCATTGAGAAGGCAATATAGTAGTGCACAGGCAATCCAAGAAGTTTTTGGAGTGTGTTGGAAACAACTTCCTGATACAAGGGTTGGAGAGACCAACCATAGGCCATATATGCTGACCTACTGTTTACAAACAGGGAAGAATTATGGGAGATGTAGAATAGATGGCAAGTTTTGGGCAACAGTGACCAAGAGATGACTGAATTCAGGATCCTGACAAATGGAAGAAAGCAGAGCAGAAAAGAATGGACCCTGGATTACAGAAAAGCAGAATTTGACTCCCTTAGAGACCCAACAGGCAGGTTCCCCTGGGAGGCCAGTCTGAGGGGGAACGGAGTCCAGGACAGCTGGCTGTATTTTAATGAAACCTTATGGAGGGCACAGGAACAAACTATTCTGATGTGCAGGATGAATAGCAAATGTGGCAAGCAACCAGGTTGGCTTGGCTTAGAAAACTCTTCAGTGAGCTGAAACACAAAAAGGAAGCTTACAAGAAGTGGAAGCTTGGACAAACAACTTGGGAGAAATATAAGAATATGGCTCTAGCAGGCAGGGAGAAAATCAGGTAGGTCAGAGATCAAATGGAGTTACAGCTAGCAAGGGACATGAAGGGTAACAAGAAGGGTTTCTACAAGTATGTTAACAACAAGAGGAAGGTCAGGGAAAGTGTGGGTCCCTTACTGAATGGGGGAAGCAACCTAGTGACAGAGGATGAGGAAAAGGCTGAAGCACTCAATGCCTTGTTTACCTTGGTTTTCACAGGCAAAGTCAGCTCCCAGACTACTGCACTTGGCAGCACAGTTTGAGGAGATGAGCAGCCCTCAGTGGTAAAAGAACAGGTTAGGGACTATTAGAACAGCTTGGAGTGTAGAAGTCCATGGGGCTGGATGCAATGCATCTGAGGTTGCTGAGGGAGTTTGCCAATGTGATTGCAAAGCCACTGGCCAGATGATTTGAAAAGGACAAATATTGTGCTCATCTTTACAACAGGGAAAAAGGAGGATCCAGGGAACTACAGACCAGTCAGCCTCACCTCAGTTCCTGGAAAAATCATGGAGCAGGTCATCAAAGAATCCATTTCTAGGTACATGGAGGAGAAAAAGGTGATTAGGAACAGTCGGCATGGATTCACCAAGGGCAAGTCATGTCTGACCAATCTGATTGCCTTCTATGATGAGATGACTGGCTCTGTAGATAGGAAAGCAGTGGATGTGATATACCTTGACTTTAGCAAGGCTTTTGGTACAGTCTCCCACAGCATTCTTGCAATCAAGCTGAGGAAGTATGGGTTGGATGAATGGACTGTAAGGTGGATAGAAAAATGGCTGAATTGTCAAGTTCAATGAGTAGTAATCAATGGCTCAGTGTTTAGTTGGCAGCTGTTATCAAGTGGAGTGCCCCAGGGGTCGGCCCTGGGGTCATTTTTGTTCCATATCTTCATTAACAATTTGAAAGATGGCATAGAGTATACCCTCAGTAAGTTGCAGATGACACCAAGCTGTGGGGACTAGTAGATACACTGAAGGGTAGGGCTAGGATTCAGAGTGACCTCAACAAATTGGAGGATTGGGCCAAAAAAAAGCTCACGAGGTTCAACAAGGACATGTGCAAAGTCCTGCACTTAGGACCAAAGAATCCCATGCCCTACTATAGTCTGCAGACCAACTGGCCAAGCAGCAGCTCTGCAGAAAAGGACCTGGGGGTTACAGTGGACAATTAGATGGATATGAGTCAGCAGTGTGCCATTTTTTCCAAGAAGGCTAACAGCATACTGGACTGTATTAGTAGGAGCATTGTCAGCAGATCAAGGAAAGTAATTATTCTGCTCTGTTCTGCACTGGTAAGGACACATCCGGACTACTATGTCCAGTTTTGGGTCCCCCAGCATAGAAAGGATGTGGACAAGTTGAAAAGAGTCCAGAGGAGGGCAACAAAAATGGTTTGGGGGCTGGGGCACGTGACTTATGAGGAGAGACTGAGGGAACTGGGTTTATTTAGTCTGCAGAAGCGAAGACTGAGAGGGGATTTTACAGCAGCCTTTAACTACCTGAACTGTGGTTCCAAACAACCTGAAGGGAAATCATTCTCAGTGGTGACAGATGACAGAAAAAGGAGCAATGGTCTCAAGTTGCACCAAGGAAGGGTTAGGTTTGATATTAGGAAAACCTCTCTCACTAGGAGAGTGATTAAGCAGTGGAATGGGTTCCCTCAAGAGGTAGTGGAATTTCCATCCTTGGAAGTTTTTAAGGCCTGGCTAAACAAAGCCCTGGTTTTAATAATATACTTGGGAATGGTCCTGATTTGAGTAGGGGGTTAGACTGGGTGACCTCCTGAGGTCTCTTCCAATACTAATGTTCTATGATTCTCTGAATCTATGATACTATTTGTTTATCTTTATCTTTTCCATTTCCTTCATTCATTTTTGGCCATCTTAGTACAGGGCCTGATTTATCTCATATAGGTTTCTATAGCTGTTGACCATCAAAAAAAATCTACAAACTCTTCTGCTTGAAGTTATGCGTGCTGCTTCTAGTTTCAAGGAGCAAAAGTCTCCTGAGTAGTATTTCACTCATGGCTCATTCGTGCTTGTATTTCAAAAAGTGAGAACCAAACACCTGGTACATTTTTGCATCTAATTTTGTGTATGCAAATTGGATTTTAGTGGGAACAAATGGTTATGGAACATTCAAATACCTTCCTGCTAACATTTTGTTTGGGTCACTATGTGCAAAAATTGGTGGGGCAATACATGCACAAAAAGAGTCTAGAGCCTCCAGTTCTTTAAAGGCAGAATGACCAAATCAACTTAGCAGGACTGCTGTATGTGCATACCTTGTGTTAGGTTGGCATCGTTGGCATTTCAGGACTTGCTTGACTGTGAGGGCTGCAGGTATTTTTACTATATTAGGCAATAAGCATTTCTTTTGGGAATAACAGTATTGACAAATAAGACTCCATGGGTGATTTGGCTGTGATCAGTCTCATTCAAGCAGATTATAATTTCTGTTCTGACTGACCTAATTTATTTGACCACAAGGCTGTTAACATGGAATGGCCAACACCCGAAGAACATCCTTTGCAGTATGATAGCTTGTGAGGTTGAACTGAGGCACAATCATTGCTAGGTTCAGGCTTTGCTTTTAATGAACCTATACAGCTGAATAGGATCCTCATTTCTCTTTGTGTCTCCTGAAATCTTCTAGAATAATTAATATTGATTACAATAACATCTATTGGACTGAACAAAGCTGATCACATGCAGATTCTTCTGCTGCTAAGTGCAGCCAATAAGCCACTTCTGACTTTAGCAGATGTTCCATTTCTAGATCAATGAGAAACTTGATGCATAACTAATTCCCCTTCTTCCCCAGAGTACATGTCAGCATAGTAAAGATTCAGACACTTATTATTTGAAATCAGGAACAAGTTGCTGACTTAACTAGAAGCTTTAGGATTTTAAGTGGAGTGCTTAGAAATAAGAGACCAGATTCACCAATGCTGTGCTGATTCAGAGCTAAATTGATACTGTAGGATTTGCTGTTTTTTAAAGTGCTCTGTTCAGTAAAGATATAAATACATAGAGTTATCAAAGTTTCCCAAAGTTTTTTGTTTTTTTCAAAACAATATTTACAAGTTCCACTATATGTGGGCTTTATTACTGGTAAAGCCACAACAAATGCACAGTTTGCACCATTTTTCATCTAGTTAATACAGTGAAAAATTGTAATTAAGTGACATAATTTACTGTTCTGGCATTGTGAGAATCTGAAAGCCACCACATATCTTCAGGATTAAAAAAATATATTTTTTCTCCCCTAAATAGCCATAGCAGGCTAGCAGCAAACAGGAAACACAATATTTTTATTTGAATGTTATGTCAATATAAAAATTCATGAAAATAAGGAACTATTAACATTGACTTAGCCATAAGAGAAGCACTTTCTAAGCAGAGCGTATCTACTAATATACTTCCAGATTCTTGATCCGAAAAGGACATTCATGTCAAGTCATCTAGTGCCCATGGGCGGATCAAGAACTTTGAGATGGTCTGCTGTATCATTGAATACAACATAATATTTCTCTCCATTTGGAGGTGGTGTCTTGAGGAACGTGTTTAATGCCCAAAAGTCTGTCTAACAGCTCTCCTAACTCTACAGTTGGTTCAATAAACAACATAACAAAAATCCAAGCCTCAAGAATGTAAAAAAACAACATGACCTAGTAAGATCTATAAAGCGTGTGACTGCAACAAGCATTGCAGGATTATAGTGAAGAGGGCTGCACAGGGACATGATTCTGGGATACCTTGAAATGTTGCCTTTACAGTCAAGCCAGGGCTTTCACTTGCTGTTCTTCATGCAGCTGCAGGAAGTTGGGGTGTGGAGCCCAGTTGGCTATGCTCATGTATGCTCATGGAAGAGCTGCACTCTGAAGATCATGGCTCAGTATGCCATGGTGTTTAACCTATTCCCTACTGGCTTCAGAGTGCACAGTTTGCTCTCTTATTGCAGCAGCACTGTTGGCCACATGCAGAGGAGGTAAGAGGGGTTGAGATTGTCCCCAGGAATAGTACCTGTCTGGGACACTGGGGGCATGTCCAGATGAGCATGCATGTGTGTTTCCCTGGGGACAAATAGCAGCAGAACATAATTGTGCCACTGCTACTTGTCTCCAGGGAACACCTGTTCACGTGCACTCTGATGCACAGCAAATTGCATCTGGGCTGGCCACAGCAGCCTTACTTGGAGTCCTGGAATCTTCCCAGGGCTGCAGCAGTGGCAATCTGGGCACACAGAGCCTGGCCAGCAGCCAGAACATGGCTCCAGTCAGCCAGGATCTGGTTTCAGGAGGCACACACTGTCACCATGTGCACCACCCTGCTTTGTTCAGGTATGGGTTTTTTTGACACTGGGATCTTCTGGTGTCAAAAAACCCTACTGAGCTACAAATTAGCACAGTGAATGCCTGCATGTGAAGCATGTGCAGTTTGCGGTGGCACAGCCAGGTGCAGTTTGCGGTGCCATGTGCAGTTTGTGATGTCACACATGCGTGCTCGTCTGGACGTGCCGCTAGAATCCAGTTTAGAGCTCTGCACTGCCCACCCTGTTCCTTGCTAACTTCAGTACTAGTAGTTTGCTTGCTATGGCAGCAGCTGTGCTGGCCAGGTGGAGTGGAGTGGGTGAGGAGCAGCAGTGTGCCTCAGTTCCCACCAGACTTAGAGTTGGCTTGGCTTACCTCATTGTGTTCTGGTTTCACTGCAGGTGTTTTGGTTCCTTACAGCAGCAGCATCACTAGCCATGTGGTGGGGAGGGGGAAGAGTAGATGGGCTTTCTCCAGGAGCATCACCTGCCTTAGAACCTGGAAGCCCTGCTGAGCTCCCTTCTGCTTACCCTACGCCCTTTAAATCTCTCCACCTACCTCCAACGCCTACCTGGTCTCTATTTTACTAACTTGCTCCTCTCCCTCCAGCCCAGTCCAACATTGCACTAGGCATGTCAAGATCCCTCAGTTCAGTTGCTGAGTGGAGCAGAGAGGGGAAGGGGGTCCTTGGGGGATGTCCATGCCACTGCTAGTGCCATTATGAAGTACAACATTTGGAGTTAGGCTGCAGGTCTCAAACAATTCTGTAGTGACAGGGGTCAGAATTTGAACCTGCTGTCAACTTGCTAATGGCTAGTGAACTTTCCCTATTCCTAAACTGCAGCATACGTTTCTATAACTACTTAATGAATACTGGTTTAGTCAATTCTTGTTACCTTTCAATCAATTTGCTAAGCCTTTTTAAAATTTAAATTTCAACATGAAATTTGATCAGTGTTTCTTTGCTATTTCATGTGAATTCATTTAAAAAAAATGAATGATCAACACTGCATCTGTATTTGGAAATGGGATCAGATAGATCAGGTAAAAAAAAAAAAAAAATCAACACAAGGTGCACAAATTAATCCAATATCATTATTTCAAGCATACATGTGAAAGCCTTTTATCATCTATATTTTTGCTGACTTTCTATTAGCAGAGCTGAAATTTGTCATTGATAGATACATGAGAAAGAATATTATTTAATTAACTAAACTAAACTGAGTAATCTATTATTAATGGTAGATCTTTGCTTAGCTTTATTCTAATTCCATATTCCTAATGACATTAAAAGTGCATCTAAAAATGTTTCTCAGTTGCTCTCATTAACAGTAAAATTAAATTCTACTCTTGAAGATTGACTACTTGTAACATAAAAAATTAGATACAGTACTAGTCTTAGAAGTAGTTCTTGATTGATAAGGAATCGCATAAGCTTATCTAATGTCTTTAGAGTTCCAACAAGATTATGAAACATGAAAAGATGGTGATTTTAACTATTTTCTGTGCTGCAAAATGCTTGCAAATCCAACACAAAAACAAGTATATAACTATGAAGCACTGAAAGAATCAATATTCACTGTTATGAAAAGTAGCAGAATATGAAAGCAGTAAGTTAGAAAACCATGGAACGTCTGAAATGGAGGAGCCAAAATACACAAATTGCTAATAAATGGACTTCCTGATTCAATAAAACTCGAAGTGGTGGATCCTTATTATGGTTCTGTTTCAGAAAAACACTTAAGTACATACAGCCTTAAATATATTCAGAGACCTGAGTCCTGTGCCTTGAAACAGACTCCAGTTTCCTTAAGTTACAAAAGTATGGAAGGAACAGCGTAGTATATTTTCTACCTTTATGTTATTGACTACAAATAAGGTCACCAAACAGTTGTGACAACTGGTATATTCAACACTTCCCTGTCCTGAAACTATTGTGAGGTCATGAAAAGGTAGTTGATTATGGCTTGGCCTTTGATAGGGGCCCAAAGCATAGAAATATTTACAGAACATGTGGCTAAGGCCCAGAAGAAATCATGTCTTGGCAAGACATAGTCACATTTTTATTGCCTTATGAAAGGTTCTGCTCACTCTCAGACAATTCTGAATATAGCAATATTTATCTTTTGTTTTGTTTCTCCTCTATTTCTAGATTATGTAGCCTACATCTGTCTTACGGTTATAAAATGTATCCATATTACATTAAAGTTCATATTTTAATTTGATTTTTTTCTTATAGTTATGCTGTAGATGCTATAAAACATTAATTAAGGAGAAACAAACAATAGGAGTCATTTTTCATTGAATCAATACATTTCAGGGACTCAACCCTCATGAACTTCTCATACTTAATTAAGACATTAATTGGAATGTTGTTGTTTGAATTGCACTGCGCATGCAAATGATTGCTATAAACTAAAAAATGAGTTAAAATGAAACTATTCTGAGAAGTAACTTTAATCTTTGTAAATATTAAGATTTAGAGAAATAAACACTACATTTCTCTAAAGCTGATTTTATTTGATAGAATTTTAAATTGATATACATAGAATAACATTTCTTATTGGCACACTATGACAAAAGCCAATTAGAACTCTCATGCAGACTTATTCCATTGTTCCCTAAGGGAGATTCTGTAATTGGGTGCATGTCACTAACTTCAGCGGCAACTGCAAACTTTCTATACCTATACTTTTCTATACAGCTTAATCATTAACAAAATTACTTTGCAAGGTGCCTTGGCCACGTGCAGGAGTTGCATCAAAAGCTGCTGATAGCTAACTCCTATTTGCAACAGAAAAAGAGCCGATAAAAGTGACAATTTTTGCCCGATCTGGCCTCTGCAAGCACTCTACAGCTGTGACCAAACACAAGTGCATGGATGTAGAGTGCTTTAAAAGGGTCTGATCCTCTAAAAATCTGAACCTGCACTATGTGAGGGTTCAGATGAAGATGCTCCAAAATGAAGCAGCTTCAGATATTTGCATCTACGCCTCCTGCCAGCTCTGGTGCAGTTTTCGACTGGGAGGGAAAGGGACAGGTGGTAGTTTGGTTTGGGGGTTTTTCAGCCAGTGCTGAAGGGTGGAGCAGATGGATTGGAGCCTCCCTGAGGTGAGGGGACTCCAATCCACTCACCCCACCCTCCAACCTCTAGAACGAGCTTCCTCCACTCCCTTTTCCCCCCTCCCATTCTGAAAACAGAGCTGGGGCTGGGAGTGGGGAAGCGGTGTTCCTAGGGGAAAGTGGCTGCAGGCTCATGGCATTTCTAAACAGAAGCTGTATTCCTCAACCCCTGGGACCCAACAGCGAACTTCTGCAGGGTCTGGGGCATCGTTGCAACTGATAGCACTTCCTGCAAAGTGCTATGAGTTACAACAGGGAGCTGCTCTTCTGTCTGCACCTAAAGAATCTCAGAGGAGTTTTCCTTTACAGTGTAGAAAAGAAGTTACTGAATCCTTCCTTTTTCATGTCCTTGTGACAAGGTGTTTAGCAGAGTTTGCAGATTCATTGGAATCTGACAAGGCCGCATGGTAAGCACTTCTGCTATGGCCTCCAACTTGTGATCTCTGGTCACTAAATAAAACCAAGGAAGCTATTAAGACCTATGAATTACCTTCTCCCATTTAATACAGTTAAGAAATTTTATATGGATAATCCCAGAGATGCATTTGCAAGGCCTGTCAGTGTTGTCCTGTAGAGGTATTGAAAAGGATGATGTGATGATGGGAGATGATTTACATAAACGGTACCACTTGTAACAGCAACTCTAAAGACAGAAACTACCTTGTCAAGCCTTTTTATTTTGAGAACTGATGGATGCCCAAAATCCATTGACACATTCTAAGCATGCTGGTTGATGTTAAAAAAACAATCAAGAAAAGGCAGGAAAAGCCACCGCAGACCTCCTAAAATCAATTAAAACAAGAGCAGTTTCTCCAAGTGAGGAAGATGAGCTGGTGGGATTACAAGGCTGACAAAAGTTCCCTAAAGCTTGAATTAGGAAGCTGTGGATGGCAACAGGGTTAAACCCTCTGGAAGACAAGAAAAAACTACAGATCAGCGGTACAACTGCAGAGCAAAAGAAGAGATGCTCTGGCAACAGAAAAAATGGCCTGATCTACTCTCTTTAGCAGTCCCTGGTTTCTGTTCCAGCAAGGCGTAAAGACTTAGCTGTGTGACAGCCGATAGGAATTTATTCAGAGTGGAACTAAAGTCTCAGAGGTATGCAAAGTAATTCCTGTGGGATCTCAATTCTACCACCATTTGTGAGAGTCCTTAATCTACTAAAGGCCATGCGTTTTCCTAAACCTCAATTTACATGCTGTATAGAATTTGTGCTCTTAAAACAGAGGTTATTTGTACTGAACACTGAAGTGTATTAGCAATCCTGCAAGAGGTTCTGGGAATAGCAAGTAGGGCTGGTGGACAGGATATTTGTATATAAATCTTTCTATTGCATTTGCTTAATCACCATTTTTATAATTATTTTTACCTTCAGCTTTCTTTGGTTTATTTAAATCAAGCCCCTAATTGTTGCTTTTTACTTCACTGTTCAGTGCGTTTCTTAACTCCTTTAGGTGGGAGCACTGCTTTTGTTCATCAAAGTGGCTACTCTTAGTCAGTGGCTCTCATCTCATAGCTTACAGGCAACATTACCCGTGGGACCCTCTGATGTTCCATGCAGCCTCAGGGAAGTAAACAGTTAAAGCTGAAGTTGAGAAGGAGAGCAAAGTGTTGATGTTGCCCAGGACATATTATTTGCTCAGTTTTGCTTCTGAAGGAACAGTGAAGATTGAGAACTTGAAAACTTTCTGAGAACTTGAAAAGTTTCTGAAATCTGCAAAATGTTTTCACAGCTGGGGAAACAGAGCCTAAAAACCAGACACCCTAAAATCTGATACTGGAATGACTGGAGCTGGAATTTGTTATGTAAGCATATACTTATCTTTAACCATTTGAATAAGCATATCACTATTTAGTGTATCTGAACCTGGCAGACTTTGAATAATATCACTATTCACATAATTTCATAAAAGATGACACCATTGCCCAGAAGGAAATTCTCCTGGATAAAATACTTCCAAACATTCTCATTAATTTTTGTGGGGCCAGAATTACATCTCCTTTTTTTTAATTACATCTGTACATATCATATAGTCTTCCTATAATTTTCTTGTAAGACTATCATATGCACTAAGAGAAGAAGGTGGAAATAAGTTAATTGATCATCTAGCAGCAAATTTTCATGATCACTTTACATTTTTTTCTGTTGATTGGATTACTTACATTGACTGAATCATTTTACTAGTGGGAGGAATAGCACAGGTGATCATTCTGTTCTTAACCTAGTCCTTGGAAAATATAAATAGTAAAGCCATTGTGTAAAAAATAACTTATTATAGCTTTGGAAAGGGATGGGATCTGGTCTAAAATCTCTCTCGCTGGAGTTAGATATATAGTGACATAAAGGTGGTCATATGTTGTCAAGGTGGATTTGCTGGCAGTAGATTTTAATAATAACTAAAGTTAACATATAACTAACATTTTGTAGACAAGGTGTTTAATGAAATACTCAGATTCTTAAATCTGTAGTTGGGCATCTAAACAAGTAGCCAGATTTTCAAAACTCTGGCCCAGAAGCTCCGAATGAAACTCAATTGTGGAAAATCCTGATCTATGTTTTTAAAGTGTTATAGACCATTCATTAACTTTCCCAATGACCCAGAAATATCACCTATATGTGAGATATAGGAAATTTGATACAGAAGTGAAACTGATTTGCCTAGGTCACAGAGTCCATAACAGACCAGGATTTGAATTCAGGAATTGTTGGCTCACAATCCCATGATTTTTCCTGCACTGTTAGATTCCCCCCATAATCTTATGAAGCTGTATGATTTCCAGTGGCATAGCAGCCAGAAACTGCAGATTCTGAGAATCTGCACGGAGTTATTTTCTGTGTATGGGGGCTTAGAGATGCAACTCCAGTTGAGTGGACTGGACTTAGTGTCTGTTTTATTTTTAAATGGCAAAAGATAAGGGAGAGATTGAGTATTTCTTAGAGAGAGTCAAGCAACTGAAAGAAGATCTTGTCACTTGGACGGAGTACGTGGGCAGATCTGAAGTTGAACAAAGAGTGAAGAATCAGCAGCTATGAAGGAACATGTTTATTTGCAGTATTTTTATAGCATTTAATCAGTTCAAATTACATTCTCTCTATGGGTTAAAGAAAGCTTTACTTTCAAATATCATGCTCTGCACACAAATGAGAATGTTATCCTGAGAAAGATGCATGTAGCAAGTGAAGAACAGTTGAGATGAGATTTGATATCTCTGATCAGAAATAAGAATGAATATTGCAATTTAAAGGATTTTTTCGCTAAGAACTTAATTGGACCTAAGCCTTCAAATGCTTAGAATCCTCTATGGGTACAATATACTATACAGAAAGAGGTTGTGAATATTTAATATTTTCTTATCCAAATATTATGCTGCAATATGACAGAATAGGACATAAATTATGGATAACCCATGGGCATATTGCTGCTACCCCTCAGGAGGTTGGGTTATAGGAGAATATTGAGATTCAGTCTTTAGTGCAGAACCTCTATAGGTTACAGTGAGGCAGAAGGCCCAACTGTAATAAAAACTAGAAAGGACCATAAGGTTACTACTACAATTTATTTTAACACAAACTGTGAGCTGTTCATCTGTAAAACACTTCCTCTGTGTCTTCTTGCATGTGTAATAATTTTAAGAACTTAAGCGAACCAGACACTTAATATTGAAAGTCCAGCTGCAGCAGCAACTCTATCAGTATGATAGGTTTTTATTATTCCATTTGATATATTGGGTAAAGTGAAGTACATTATATTCTGCTTGGAGTCGAGAAGTAATATTTCATTTTGCATATTACTGCAGCTTAGCACATAACATTTGCAGCTGTTTATACTGATTGTTAAAAGGACCTCTTCTCTATGTGCTGTAGAGGCAAAATTTGCTTTACTCTGAAGCTTAACTTTAAAAGGCAAGTATTTATTTTCTCTGTACAAAAGCCTGAGTTCTTAGTAAGAGAGATTTCTCTTCTTTTTGCTTTTCTGTGTTTATTGTTTTTCCCCTTTGGTTATTGTTTTCAAATGGTAACTTAAAATTTCACTCAATAGACCAGCAAGTTTAAATAAATGCCATGTGTATTGTTCCCTAATATCAGTTTTCTAATGACTCTGTGGCAATAATAAAACTATCTAGAAGAGAAAACATTAAGTGATTGCTATTTAAATATCTTAACTATTTCAGTATAGTATAATTGTATTATCAAATAAGCACACATGGCACATTCATGTAAAGACCATTTTATGGGGTAGAGGAGAGAATTGATCTACCTGGAAAAACAGAGTTCTTTGTAAAATCTGGGTAAGTCTGGGTATATTTTAGTTTCCTCATCTTTAGACTAAATGTAGTTATATTAATCTTCCACATTGGGTTGTTTTATGATTCAGTATCCTAAACTTGTATATCACTTTGTGATCTATCAATAGAAGGTACAGAATACTGAAATAGTTTTGTGAACATGTATGGGTAGAATACGTAAGATATTCAAATCTGACTTTGTTGTTACTGTGGGCCTTGTTTTCTTTTTTAGCCCTTTTTATACTTTTACCTTAGAGACACAAGGGGCTCAGTTCCTGGGAATTTTTGTGCAAAGATGGAGGACTCATTCTCCATCCTTAAATATTACTGTCTTCATTCATTCTCCATTATGATAGACTTCCCTAACATTCCCCAACCTGCATAGGTATATCATAAAACACAACAGGATAGTTTCTGCTTGCAACTGCTGCCTTTCACTGCAACTCATTGCCTTCTTTAAACAGCATTTCAGAAAATAAGGAGGTATCAACCATGTAGTAGCTATATGAAACAGCAAGAATGCTAACCCAATGCACCCTGCAAAATTACTGGAGACCTAAAGTTCAAAATAGTTTTCTTATCAATTGTGACTGGTTGGTGTGATTGTAAACAAATGGAAAAAATTCTTTAAAGGTTAAAAGGTTTGTAAATTGAATATTGGAAATGAATTGTGTTTAAATTGGTGTCCTTGAATTGCTACATCTGCAGGACAACAAGTTTAATCAACATTAGCCACTCTCTAAATGGTTAAGTACATAAACTCAAGAGAATAGACTGCTGGGTAAATTCCAAAACACTCAGTACAGTATATTGAAACTGATCAATTTAAACAAGCAGCAAATTGAGATCCACTTCAACCTCTAACACATTTGGGGAATACAATTAGAGAAGACATTCCGTTGCTTATGGGAAAGTGAAGTTAGCTTTCAGTACTGACAGAAAATGAACACCTTTAATGCATCAAGATTAGTAATTTACATTTGGCGGTGGGAGTAAGAATCTTAAAGATATAGGTGTCCCTTGGAAATCTGGAAAGTAGCAACGGCATCAACCAAACAATTATTGCTTATAATCTTCTACTTAAGGGATGCATATTCAATCCACTACTTAATGTAGTGAGAAAAAAATCAGTGCTAGCGCTTCACCTTTAACATTTCTTATAGCACAATAAAACCGGGCCTTTGAAACCAAAAGACAGGCATATTTAGAGAGTGTATACTTACCTCCATCTAGTTCTTCAGCTCCAAAATGATTCCTGTAGAAGAGCATAATCTCAATCTTGTAACACTTGTAGATAGTCACTAAACAAACAAGCAGCAGCAGAATAGCACCAAGCCCACCAGCAAGCTCAACTGTATACATCAGCTCTGCAAAGAATTATAAAATGTAACAACCACATTCAGAACTGAAAGTCGTCAAAACCAAAATGCTTTTCAGCTTATATATGACAGTAACAGTGCTAGATTTTTTTTCTCATTTAGTTTTGGATTATTTATAGGAACCCTGGAAAAGTATCCAGATAATGCCAGCTTGTTTCCATATTTATATATATATATATAAGAGAACTATACATTTCCCCTTGTATAAAAATGTAATTACTTATATGAAAAGTAAGCAAACTCTTTGTGTTGAATGTTCTGTGCTAGGTTGAAAATACATACACACATTTCACTGTTTTACAAAGATACATTTTGACACACTATTCATATAGTGGTTAGAGAGATAAGTGCACTTCTTTTCGGAAGATACACCCTGTCCCATATACTATACACCAAAGATAAGATACAGCTAAGATTTTTGTTGCGGTTTTTGTCTGTGGCACAGGATTACACCAAAGAATGATTTTTCTTTTTTTCAAAATACAAATAAAAATCAGCCTATGAACCCTGGCCCCTCAAACCTAAGATATATATTAGTATGTTTGACATAGTTCCCTTATTATCTGCAATTCATCTTTATCCTTTCCTTTCTCCCTAAACAGAGTTGGCTTATGTTTAGATGTTGGAAATCATCCCACTTTGTCAGTTTTGACATTCAGATTCAGAGGAGGATTCTTCCTTTTGTTACATGATACCACTGGAGATTCCTGTGATAGATTAAGATCATTGTTTCATAGCTCTGTTCCTGAGGATGGGGATTCTAATTTAATATAGCCATATCTGTCTGTCTGACAACAGCAATTCCTTCCATGATGTCACTTATCAGATGATAAAAATAAGTGATAAGTAATTATTTTTTTCTGTATAACAAGTTCATGTTCCAAAAAACATAATTAAGTTTATTTAGTCAATTATATTGCTACTCAACTAATATTCAAATCAGAATTGTGAATGCAAAAACAAAAGATGCATTTAAAAAAGAACAGTGCAAAGTTCTAAAGGTTTTTGGTTGTTTACTTTATTAAAATTTAGAGAGGAAGGATACCTTGCTATACTGCAAGAAAAGTCATTCATTTGTAATCTCTCTTTCACTCAATATTGAAGAAAGACTGGGAGTTGGCTGAACTTGGAAACTGAAGAAATGCACTGTGACTGCTAAAAAGTCTAATGGGAAGAGAATATAGAGTACTACTTATTTTCATAATATTTGCTTCCAGCTGAGCGACCTGTATTGGAGTTAAGTAATGTATGCCTGCTGTTACACAAGTTACCCTTTTGGTCACTTTTATATAAAATATGACATTACAATTCAATTAAAGAAATAAAACATTAGAGAAAGAAAGCTATTTAATTTATTTTGACTATTTGACAGAAATGTGTACATTCTTATTCTGTGGAAGCATCCAACTGAAAAAGGTTTCATTACTCTCCAGAAGACACAAAAAATGTAATCAAATGAAATAAGAAAGGCATTTATATTCCATGTCATTCTCTTCAAAACTGTGGTGGAAACTCTTTTGTGTTATACATTTTTAAGACAAGCACTGTGTATTCACTCTTTCAGTACTTCGCTGTTCTTTAGGGAGGAGGTTTATTTAAATAAAGTAGAAAAACAGTTTGCATAGACCTCGTAACACAATATTTTAGAAAATAAATGGAAATGGAAATTACACTGTACTGGTTTACTATAGTCTTTTTATCACTTTGTATCATATGAGATGCAGCTGTTCAGTGGGAACTAGAAAAGAGGGATTTAATATGCTAGGTTGCTAAGTACAAAACACACCACTTATGTGCCTACTGTTATAATATATTAAAGGCAAGGAAAAACTTTACAAATGGAAAACAAAAAGTTCTCTGAAATTAATGATTGGGAGATTAGATGGGGAAAAAAGCCCTGCAGGTAGCATTCTTTCAAATTTCAACATGCAGGCAGCCACACTAATACACTGCATCACAACTAGAACTTTTGCTAAGAACAGTTCTCTTTTAAAGTACATTTTGGAGCAGCTTTCACTATTATAATTCTAAAGGTTTCTAGGGCATGTATTTTTTTCTTTTAATATATTTAATCTGAATTCACATAACACTATCCCATAGTCATTATGCCAGCTGAATGAAATTGCAAAATTCATAAGATTTGCTAAGGGTACATGCAGATGCCACATTTAGATCAACCTAACTAGGGTTAGGTTGATCTAAATGCTGATCTGTGCACCTGAGGAGGTGAGCTAAGTTAGACTGGGAATGGGATAGCCTGATCTAGTGAATGTCTGCACATATTTGGAGCATGGCCTCAGGACTGGGGAAACCCAGCTGCTCACCCCATCCTCATCCCCATCCCCATCCCCAGGGCCATGCTCTTTCAACCCCTCCCGCCCTACCTCCCTGCCTGGGCTATTTTTAGCCCCCTGACTTTTCCACCCCCAGGCAGACAACCCCCCTACCATGGACCCATAACCCTGCTATAGAACTGCCAGTCCCCCTGCTCCCATCAACACCCTCACCCCCTTGTACCCACCAACCAACCCCATGTACCCTCTAGCCCCTCCTGACCCCACCTGTCCCTCCCCCAACCCAGACTTACTTAGACCAGGTTCCTGGCATGGCTTCTGGCAAACATCTACACATGCCACTTCTGATATAGGGCGTGGTGAATGTCTGTGCATACCCTGAGTACCCCTAATAGACTGACAATTTGTTTTTATATCCATTGCTGCCAAATCCACCCAGCACCAGGATCATTCTTGAACATACTGAATTGTATGTTGGTTTCTAAGCAGACAGTTTGTGGGCTACATTTCAACATATGTAGCCAGACTGCTGCTCCAAACTGACAAGCATGTATTGGGCCTTAGAGAGATTAGTGGTCAGTGTGTGCCAGACTTGGACTGTAGAAAGGAAGGCTGTAGGCCTGGTGGAAGGGCTGTCCTATTGTGTGAATCTGGACAGGTCCATTTCTCTCATTCTTCCTCATTTTACTCATCTGTAAAATAGGAATCACATTTCTGACCTCATGCTTTTAGCCATACTGATGAAAAGCTACATATGAGAGTTGAGTATGATGATGAGGAGGAGGTAGGGACCACTTTTACTTAAATATAGCAAGACTAGGAAGGCATAGCTATCTTCACACTGATAAGGCTCTCAGTATTTTCTCTCATGTAAAAATGTTTGAGACCTGTTTTTGCAGCTTGTATTCTACTCTCTTTGAAGCCTGATCTGATTTTTTCAGTTTCCTGGAGTGGCAACATTTTAAAAAGTTTCTCTTTCAGCACAATTCTGCATCAGAGGAGAGAAACAAAAAGTGCAAACCTTTTAAAATCTGCTTAGCCTTTGTGTTAGGTAGTTAAAATTATGTCACCTTCCTTTAAGGGACTGAGACTAAATAGTGAAAACAGTAAAGAAAAATTACCAGGCAGAACCTTAAGGGAACTGGCATTCTGTTAAACACAACAAATGAACAAGTGCCAAAGAGCTACGTTCAAGAGTACAGCAATCATTTAGTTACAGGCAATTAACAATAGTCCTTTAGTAGCACAAGAACAGGTCTACTCTAAGGGAAAATGCATTGATTACTGCTGCGGTAGTAGATTGGTTTCTGAATAAATTGCTTCAATTTAAAACAAGATTTGCTACAAGCATTTTGACCAATAGCTACATTTTTTTTTTTATCAGGATGGTTTGGCCAAGCAACCCAGTGAAAGGAACAGCTAATTAAAATAAAGTACATGCCCTCTCTAAACATACTGAATGATATGGCTGGTAATAAATGCACTCATTTTATACTAATCCTACCATAATTATCAGGTGCACTTCTGGAATCCATCTTTGATCTGCACCTGGCTTTAATTTTTGATAAATCTCTTCCCTCAGTGTCACATAGGTAATTTACTTATCATTAAGTGGAGTGTACAGAGAAGTAAATAAAAGAAAAAGGTACACTCAAGGCTTCATACCCATGACTTATTTGGCATGTTTTGGAGACTTTATATTTAATGATTTGTGATGATTTAATTTTTTTTTCTTTTTGTTACTCCACCTTTAATTGATCTGTTAAGTAAAAAAGATGCTTCAAATCATCTTTTTGTGAATGATAATTGTATGAAGATATAGGACTTATAGTCATATATTCAATATCAGAGCCTTTTCCAAAATCCAATTACAGTAGTATCTCAGGATCCAGTCTTACAATAACTTAAGCAGATTGCTTAACTTCATGAACTGTAAATAATCCCCCTGAAGTCACTGGGACTACTCACAGACACTCAAATCAAGCACAAATCATGGTAGTATTGGAGCTTAACCTATTTTTATTGAAATTATTCTGCTTATCTTGGGCAATCAGCTCACTAATTTTGTCTAGGTAGACAGACTTGTTCTGTTAAATGAAATGTAATTGTAATGGGTATTATTCCAAAGGGTAATTCTTGAAGAAATATTGACTAAAATTTATATCCATTGTGTTCTGGAACAAAATGAGTTAGACAAAAAGGGCTTTGATTGTTGATGGAAAGAATAACTTGTCAAACAATGGGGTTCTAGGTGGATGTAACAGGGTGGCCTCCTCATCAGGTCTCCGCCAGCTGCCCTGCTCCTGGGGTAACCACCTGTTTCACTCACCTGCCATGCCTTGATAGAAAAATATGAGAGTTGTTACTAAGATGGGAGGCTACCCATTACTCACTCTGCTGACAAGGGCCTAATACCTACTCCGACCTCCCCTCCATGGGTTCCACACCTCATAGACATTGTTCTGTGTGTGCTACTTCCCTGGCCTATGACCAGAACAAACTGGGCACACAGTTGTAGCTCTTCTCTACAGCCCCAGAGGGCCACTCACATGCCACCCCTCTCTCACCAGGGTCCCACTTACTCCACTGGCTCTCACCCAGCCTGTTTCATACTGCCCACTCTCGGACCACACTCATTGTGCCCGGCCTCACCGAGCGTTGACTGAGTGATTCAACAACTATCGGCCTATTTCACTCCTGGCCCCTTGCTGGGCCACTATGCCGCCTCAGTCACCCATACTCATGGGGCCATTCTAATCATCACCCCTCTCACTCGGGGTCTCTCTAATCATCACCCTCTCACTCAGGGTCCACTCGCACCCCCAGGCTTTACTCTGCTGCCTGGGCACAGCCCTAGATCCCTTCTCCAGCCTGAGCTCTGCCTCAAGGCTCCTTAATGGGCCTGGGCACCCCCTGTTCATTAGGGCAGCACCATGGATGTGCGCCTGGGGTTATAAGGTGCTCTGACCCACCTTTCACTGGGGAGGTAATGTCCTGGCATTTCCTGGGTGCTCCCATGCCACTATGAGCCCCACTAGACCACCCTTCCCCGGCAGGGTGCAGTTTTATGTCTTACCCAGGACAAACGAGTCATGTCCACCCAACAGCCCCTGCCCTTACCTCCTGATATTCCCAGAGCAACCTCTCAGCCTGATGTTACCTCCTTCCTTCCTGCAGTAAACTGCAGCCCAGCTTATATCACTGGGCCAAAATGGCTGCCCTAATCAGGCACCCGGCTACTACCTGTTTTTTGCCCTTAAAGTGGCAGGCATGAAAGGTGCACTGTCACAGTGGATAATAAATGTTATTTAGAAAGTAGGGAGAGGACTGGCTGACAGCTGGCTGACATAAGGAGAAGAGTGGCTAACAGACTGTCTAACAGCTTCTTTGGGTCATGTGACAGACACTGTCACTGAAAATCAGGCAGGGGTTAGTTTAGGGGAGACAGGGACATTTCTTCTTGTTGAAATGTGACAAATAAAATCTACTCTTAATTAAGACAACTGGATACTGTTAGTGGTGAACAACCATAAGTGAGCATCATAGCATGATTCTGTACTCAATTATAGTAGAATCTGATGTGCTTATTAGCTTGTGTACAGAGTCATAAGCAAAGGAGTTGATGATTTCTTCTGACACAAAAAACACTAACATATACCCTGAAGGTTACTGATCTTAGTTACAGCTTTGATAACAATTTTTTTTTGCAATCAAGTGGCTCCTTTTTTGTTCATTACTGTTGGCAGAAGCCAAAATTATCTTCTTTCATACTTTAGAACCATCCACAACATTTCTCTTCTATGTATTTATCTCTTATTTATTTATGAAACAAATAATCAAGTTTAGGAATGTACATATTTCAACTCTACGAGAGTTGTTTTTGTATATGTACAGTGCCCAGCATATTAGAACCCAGCATATTAGAGCCAAGTCCTCCTCAGTCTCTGGGTGTTATTAAAATATGAATATTAAACAACAATAAAAACAAACCCTGAAAGATGATATTTTTATTTATTTTCAGAATTGAATACCTGTTCCCAGCAGAACAATTATGCTGACTACTTCCGACAGAATGTTAACTCAAGTAAGGTATAGAAAACAAAGGCAAACGCTATAACACAGTATTTAAATTAGGGCTGTCAATCGTGATTAATATTTTGATTGTTGTTCATGTTCATTTTTTTAATGTGTTAATTGTGCACGTGGTTTTGGAGCCTGTGCCCAAGCTCCACTCTGCTGCCATCACTGCTGCCTCCAGGCCGCCCCCTGGTTTTGTGCGTGGGGTGAAGGCAGGTCACCATTGCGGCCTGGGGCTCTGCACCCTTCTGCCATTGCCCTGGAAGCTGCCATTGCCCTGGCAGCAGGGGCTCTGCACCCTGCTGCCATTGCCCTGGAAGCTGTGCGCTGGCTGTGCCTGCCTGGTGGAGCAGCTCAGCAGGAGCGGGGCACAGAGCCCAGCCCACAGCAGCAGCCTGGCTCTGCCCCATGCATAAATCCAGGGGGCACATGTCCCCCCATGAGGCTGCGTGCAGCAGTGGAAGCGACCTCCCTCTATGTCCCTGGACAAGCTGTGGCTCCGTCCCATGACCTGCTCTGGCCCCAGGGCCCCATTTACCCCAGCCCCTCCCCCTGCCTCTGCCCCATTCCCTCCCTCACTATGGGGGCCTTGATCTACCCCCCCACCTCTTCCTTCCTCCATGCCTCTCCCCCTCCACAGACTTACCTGCTGGGTGGTACGTGTGTGTGTGTCTATATCCCTCACTCCCAAGCCTCAGTCCCCCCAACCCTGCTGCCACCCCTTACCCCTGAATCACAGTACCACACATCCTTCCAGCGTACATGGGAACACCCCTCCCTGAGCTCCAAACCCCACACACAAATTTGTGCTTCCCACACCTTCACAAATTCCCTCCACATATACACACCTCACCCCCACCCCAACCATACAAAGTATCTGCATTATTTTGCATAACTTTGCATTTCTGTGCATAATTTTGAGTTTTTAACTGTGAGATTAAAATTTCATAGATTTCATAGACATTAGGGCTGGAAGGGACCTCAGAAGATCGTTGAGTTCAGCCCCCTGCCCCAGGGGCAGGAAGTCAGCAGGGATTATAGGATCCCAGCAAGATAAACATCCAGATGTCTCTTGAAGGTGTTCAAAGTAGGTGCTTGGGGCTTTCAAAGTAGGTGCTTTGATTAATCAAAGCAAATCATGATTAATTGTGACTAATTTGTTTAATCGTGCAACTAATCATGATCAAATTGTTAATTGTTTGACAGCCCTAATTTAAATATAGAACATTACATTTTCAAGAGAGTTTATATTTAAAATTAATTTAAAAAATGCCTCAAGATGACACTGTATTAATATCTACTTAATTCCCCCAAATAAATACCTGATGTGTGACAGAGAGGTAGTTACCCCTGTTAACCTGAGGTCAGGCAAAAGATAAGGTAAAGATGCACCTTATAGGCTAAGTGAATCAGAGGTGTGTAAGCTTTTGTAAGCAAGAGCTCAGTTCATTAGATGCTATGTATAACATAACACATTGTTGATTAGGAGTGTTTCTAGTTGCTCGGTCCAATGAGGAAATCAGGAATCCTACACAATTATTTCTTTTAGATCCTCTAAAAGAAACAAGTATAAGAATCACTGACAGGTACTAAACTGTGGAGGAAAATAGAATACCAATAATGTAAGACTGTGTATAGTTCTGTTTTCATTTGTTTCTGAGGATGACATTAAGGAATAATTTAGTTCTGCATAGCCTATAAGGACAATGTGTGACCTTTTATTTAAAAAATATTTCCCTTCTCTCCTGTAAAGTTTAGATATGAGACCATGTGGGTGTTGTACAAAGAGGGAACATTAGAATAGGGGGTTATAAAAATGTTAAAAGGAGAAATCTAATTCACATCCCAACTTGAAGAAAACCAATACTTTAATTCAGGAGCAAACTTATTACTCTCAGTTAGCTCTCCCATTGAGATGCCATACCACAGCTTTCCAGAGAAGAGAAATAAAAACCACCTCACTGACTTATGAAGAAATTACACAGAATGTCTTAGGCTACCTTCTGTTCTCAAAACATACCACTGATTTTACCTGAGACTACATATAACAGTGGTATGTCATCTTTGGACCCTGGGATGGGAACGAGATTGATTCTCATATTTACAAATGCCATCAGCATCTGACATAACTATCCCATTTGTAGTACAGTTGGAGTATTATTGTAATCATGATGGTCTAGGAAATATGCAAAAGGCAAGGATTTTTCTGGCGATATCCTGTATTAGACCAATAGTATAGGTGGAAGAAATATTAGACAAGTTTTCAGGCATAAGATCTGAGAAAAAGGCAGACACAGTTGTAATTAAGTAACACAGAACAATGGCCTGGGTATAACAGCATAGCCATTATGGTCTTGTAAGAGATACCACCAGAAAAATACTTACCTCTTGCATGTATTCCACTTGAAAACAGAACACCCAGAACTTTCTTAAATGGCTGTCAGGAAAAATATTTTCTATAATTACTTTCCAGTGCAGAGAAGGAATGAATCTCTTTCTAATGCCCTGACAGAGAGGAACCTGGAGAAGCTTAGCTAGTAGATAAACAAAATGTTTTGTATAATAGAAGATATACAATTGTAAATACATTAACAGACACGGTAGTTCAGATTTTTATGATAATGGAGTTTTGTTTCTATTGGGATTTACATTTTTGCCTAATTGCTGAAGTAATTAGGATCAATTAACAGAAATTTAAATTTTGCATAGTGCAAAACCTGTTAGTAACATCTCTCATATGATGAGCTCCCATCAAAAATCTTGGAAGTCTTATAGAATTACAGTACATTGCAGCAAAGGGAACTGCAGTTTGTTTCTTGTCTCACTCTTGTCTTAGCCATCACTCAGTCTCACTCTATAGAATACAGACCATAATCAGGTTCTAATGACTGGAAATGCTTATGAGAGCAGTAATTTAGCTTAGTCAAGCTCCTTACCTCATAAAAAAAAGATCTACACATGTCATGCTGCTGATATTCCAGTTAAGACTTTGTCACCAGTTCCAGTATTAATGCTTCAGTACTTAATTCTTAGCATAATGACATTTTTATCATGAAAGGCATTCTGATACCAATATATATAGATGGGTGCAAAAATACAATAAAATAAAATACAGAGGAAATGTTTGGAGTCAGACATGAATCCAGAGAAGACAACAAGCTTTGAAATAAGCCTACCCGTATTTCATCAACATATATTATTGGCCCTAGGTATTTTTTGGTATTCAAATAAAGAGTGGGCAATCATCTATACACCAGCTGAGATTTAAGCTCAGTGACTTAGTTGAAAACACTGAAGACTTTCACCAAAAATGCCATGAAAAAAAGCAATAAATAATTCTTACCTGTTAATTGTTTTTTGTGATCTGGCTGTGCAGTGAGACAGCCCTTCTCCTCTAGTGAGGCAGGGATAGCCAATGCCTTCCTTGGAGCTTTCTGGCACTTCTTCAATAATTTGCTGTTGATGATTTCCATAGCCAAAAGCACAGTTAGTTACTGCCCTAACCTAACTAATGAAAATCATTTGCTAGAAAGAATATTAATGGATTATAGGCAACTGAGGAACTGATGGAATACAAATGAAGTCCTCTTGGGAAGAAAAGCAGCAGCCCTGAAGCAGCTTCAACTATTCAGCTAGGGACACACTGGTGAGTGAGGGAGTGCTCTTTGATCCTGACCTATGCAATGAATGTCTGCACTCGGACAGCAAGACCACAGAAAACAATTATAGCCAGTCTGCCAAGCAGACAATGTGTAGTGACGGACAATACCTCCAGATACAGTTAGCTGAGACCTGGAACAGAATGATTATTTGAGGGCATGGAACAGAACTGAGGAACCATTTATCATGGCAGAACTGGCCTGAAGTCTCAGTGACGGAAACAAAGTGCGCTGAAGTCCCCACATTATTTTGACAGTATTTTGTGAAAGTCTGCAGAGATTCATGGGTGACTGCCTTTCACAATTCCTGTCAAACTTCTCTCTCTCTCTGCCCAACTAAACAAATAAACACTGATTTTTACAAAAAGTCATAAGCGTTTGCCATACAGTTTATAGTCTAGTTACAGTGATCCTAGATATTTGTTATCCTTATTTTATGGTTTGGATAGGATGTAAATGGTCTCTGTTTTTCTAAGTGAAGATACATGTTAAGGGCATCTCTGATATTAATGGCATATAGAATGGGTAAGCATCCTAACCCTATAATGACGGGTGAGATGGAAGTTTGGAAAAGTTGTAACTTAATAAACATGAAAAGGTTTAATGAAAAGAGTACATAAGTCTAAGAAATATGTATCATGTTCTTGCAAATGACAGAGCAAGAAAAGAAGAGCCAGATGTTTTACTCACTTGCTGAACAAAACTACTAGGTAACAAACTAGGAAAGACAATCTATATTCAACTCTGTGATGATGTTTGAAGGCATTTCTGTATGGGCAGGACATTTTTTTTCTAGTATAAAAGATTCTCATCTTGGTGTTCGAAGGCCTCCATTTTGCCTTTAGTCTGATTTTCAGCAGTGCTGTAAAACTGTAGCTTTCAAAGACTTCACTTACAGTATTAATGCAAGTTCTGATAGTCATATCTGTCTGATAGCCATGTATCTGCTCTGATAGGTTCCAAGTGAAGTATTATCATCAGGGTTGCCAACTCCAAGAAAACCCTTTTTTACTGGCAATCTGCAAGCTTTTTACCGACAGCCAAAATTTTTACTGACACACATTTCTTAAGTTTTACATAATGTAAATGTAACTATTCTGCCAGGCCCTAGTGAGAAGGGCTGGGTTGAAATTTAGGGGTTTAACATTAACCATAGTAAGCAAGTTTGGTTGCCAGTTTAAAAAAAAATTGTCTTGGGTTGGCAACCCTACTTGACTGCAGTGATGGTTTTATGGGTTCATACAGAGCCCCCCCCCCCCCCACACCTTTCAGAGGCTTCCTACTCACTCCCACACCCTGATGTACCCAACTGTACCCCAAATCAGGATCCCCCCCCCCCAGTTTATACCCCAGCCCTGACCCATTCCAGCACAGGCCCCACCAAAAGTCTAACCAGCAGTATTACAGGCAGCTTGGAATATAGCAGCACTAGCACATGCCTGAGAAAGTGCTCTCTGCAGGGTGCTGAACCACTACTAAGATACCAGGTGGTGCTGCTGTGCTTTACCTGGTGGAGCTTTAATTAAACAGTAGCTGCTTAATTTCTTTTCTCCTGACAGCTAAAGTTTTTTATGGACTTTACTGACAGCCATTTTTATTTTTATTTTATACTGAAAATCAGTAAATGTACTGACAGCTGGCAACTCTCATCCCTCACCCTATAAAAATGTAAGCCTGTACACCATACGATCGCTCTTTCACTTCCCACAGGCTACGGACAGAAATTATCCATAAACCAGTATAAGTGCTCAGAAGCCAGTTCAAATCTATAACACAACAGAAGCTTAGTGCACATAAATTTCTTTCAAAAAGGCTGAAACTGGTTTAAGATAAAGCTGGATGGATGTTGTAACAGACTGAACTGGTTTAGGTTAAATCAGTTTATTGAACTTCTGTCCCAGATATGCTCCAGATTCAAGTAACTTACAGTCCCCCAGCATCCCAGGATGCTTTGCACCTCCCCCGCAAGCCTCCCTCTCAGGGTGGGCAGACTAGCATTGGCCCAAGCTGTCTGTTTCAGTTGAACAGGGAGATGTGCTCTAGCACTGTCCCCTGCACCTTTGGCTTCTGGCCTGGGCCACTACAGGCATATGGCTGCATATCCAGAATCAAAAGTAAATGTCTGTTCACTCGCTTATTGGTTCAATCTATGCAGCTTAGATTAAACTGCGAAGATTGAATCAGTTCAGCCTCAGGCTTTTTGACTGCCTGTACTGACTCATAATATCTACAGAAACCTCATCTTTTGCAAATAACCTCCTGATGGGACCAAGATTGACTAAATGGAACATTGGCTCCTGGTAGAGGTGTACCAATACATTGGTCTGATATTGAATCAGTACCAATATAAAGAAAAATTGTTGTATTGGATATTGACCCAATGTGGCTGATAGTTTGGCCAATAAACGCCCACACTGCGTGCAGCCTCAGCATAGCATGGAGCAGAGACAGCAGCATGGAGAACTGCCTCCAGCTGGTAAATTGGCAGGAGAGGGAGGAGGAAAGGGACGTGGGGAGCAGATCAATGCCCCTGCTGTGAGGGAGGGAGGGGCCAGGGGCAGATGCTGGCCAGGAGGGTGGGGGCGCTGGACAGAGGTACAGCTCTAGGAGGGGGGGGGCTCCTGCCACTGCTTGTATCCTGGAGGCGGGGGTTTGTACCTCCTGGATCTGCATGGGGTGGGCTGCAGCCAGAACTGCGCAGGGCTCTTCTTGGCAGTGGCTGGGCTCAGAGTGGGTGCCGGTGGCACTGGGAGGGTCTGTAGTCACCTCAAATTTTGCCAAAGTTCTGCTCCTCACCCTGCACCACAAGGCACAGCCCAGCTCCATGTCCTGCCTCCACTCATGTGCTGGGAAGAGCCAAAGCTGTGCCGGGTGGCTGGCGGCAGCAGTGGCACTGGGAGTGGAGCTGCAGCAAAACTCCACTGGTGCACCCCTAGCTCCTGGGACTGAGAAATTAGGGAACAATTTTCCTCAATACTTTTAGTCCTGGATTTTCCTCCTAAAGCTATATATTTCCCTGTCTATGGAAATATCAGAGAAAGGTCCCCAAAAGCTGCAAAAATGACATTGGCTGTTACATGCTTTAATATTTGCCCATATAGCAGATAGGCCACATAAAATGCTGTTTTATGTTAGTATATTGGTTTGGCTTTTTAATCATATAACATAAAAATTATGACATGGTAAAATTTGATAATTTTCATCACGGAGTTTTAATTTGCTAAAATGTACAGTCAAGAATTTCCAACAACTGACAATGTAATTAGATACTACCTTATAATTCCACTTTACTAATAATTAAATAAAACCATAAAAATAAAACTCATGACAAAAGAGCATGCCATTTTTCAGAATGCCATTATACAAGAAGAGCCTGTTATTACCTATGTAAACCCTAGGCCAGCCTTCTTGAATTAAAAACCTCATGAAAAAACTTACAGTGTGATCCACTGATGAGATCATCTGTCATTTGTGTTTAGAAGCCTATCAGTAGCAGTAGTCTCAAAATCTATTTCTAAAAAGTTCCAGTATTTAGTTGAATTGAACTTTTACCAATAACTACTACAAATTATAAATGATAGAAAGCTACCCTATATACACAGATATCATTGATAATTCAGAAAGTCAGCATTAATATCTAACCAGTATATCCCTCTTCCTTTGGATATAGAGGGATAATCTGAATAATGGTGTCTAGAAGTCTTCGAAGGAGGGAAGGACGTCAAGACTCCTAGGTTTTCCTCTCACTGATACCCTTTATTAATTGAGGCAAATCATGTATGTCAGAGGTGTCAAACATACAGCTCACTGGGCTACCAGCACCCAGATCACCAGCTCTGTGCACCCAGATCACCACTGCTGGAGGCCCTCAGGACCCCAGGTAAGGCTGCTGGTCCCAGCCTCCCCCACCTCTTCCTTCTCATGCCTCAGAGCATGCATGCATTTGTGTTCGCCAGAGAGAAGTAGCAGCAGCATAACTATGTGCTGGTGCTATTTGTCCTCAGGGAAACTCATGTGCATGCTCCTCTAGATGCGCCCATAGAATGCTGAGCCCTTACTCCTATATATCTAGGATCTGTATACAACATATGGGGAGAGTTAAATGGTCTAAGAAGGTTCCCACAAATGCTAGCAGGCTTGTTGACAATTTTAGGATAGTATACATTAATATATTAAAGTATGTTCAAGTTTTTCTTACTTGGAGAAAACAAAGAATAGAAAAGCCAAGTTGAGGGGCCTCTCCTCAGAGACTTGGGAGCCAAAGTCTGGACTGAAGGCAAGTACCTCCCAAGTTCAGATACCACAGCAACCTGGAGCAAACTTTCTCCTGAAGATGTTGCCTAAGGCCATGTACTAGCACTACAGGTGCAGACAAAAATGACAATATTTATCCAATCTGGCTATAGAAAGCAGTTTATAGCTTTGACCAAACACAAGTGCATGGCTGCAGACAGCTTCAAGAATGGCTGATTGGGTGAAAATCTGACCCTTCATTGCATGATAAAGACACTTCAAAATGTAGTATCTTTTGTAACTTGAGTCTGTGTTGTTTTCAGCCTGGGAGGGAGGAAAGGGAGCGGAGGGAGTTGACTGGGTTTTTTTCAACCTCTCCTCAGAGGATGGGGTAGGTGAATTGGATCCCTCCCATCTTGAGGGGCTCCAATACACCAGCCCCATGCTTCAGCACCATCTGGGGAGCCCCAAGAATGAGCTCCCTCCGCTGTCTTTCCCCTTCCCATTCTGAAAACAGTGAGCACTGGCAGAGAGCCATGGCTGTTGCTATGGAAACCTGGCTGCAAACTCCCAGCCCTGCCCCCTGGAAGCAACAGTGAACTTCTGTTTGCTCTGGGGTAACAGTTGTAACTCAGAATGCTTTGTAGCACTTTGTAGCACTTCTGCTAGCACCCTACATTTCTACCAGTTGAATTCTCATTCTTCTAGTAGAAACTACAAGTATACAAGCATTTATTCTCTTTCTCTTAGATTAAAAATGGTGGGTCCAGGAGAAAAATAACCCAATGTCAACCAGTTAGAAGTTGCTCTTGGGAAAGGTTCTCTCAGGACAATGAACAGTCGTATGCTTTCCTATGTTTTAACCCCTCCCAAAGACCAGGAGGAGTTAAGCCATGGGAGTTAAGCCAGTCCAGCTGGAGAACAGGTATGAGGCCCTGGTGACACTGAAGGAGGAGGAAGGAGAGGAGGAAACCTCTGGAGAGTAGGCCACTCCATGCACTGAACACACTGAAGGAGTCAAGTTGACCCAGAAGAAGAGACGCTGAGTGCTTGTCATAGGCGACTCCATTCTGAGGGTCCCATCTGTCTCCAGGATCCCTTGACATGTGAGGTCTCCTGTCTGCCCAAAGCGAGGATTCAGGATGTGATGGAGATGATCCCGGCCATTATCCGGCCCACTGATTACTACCCCATGGTACTAATTCATGTGGGCACTAATGATGCGGCCAGGAGATGCCCAGATCATCTGATGAAGGACTACCATGCTCGGGGGGGGGAGGGGGGGCCAAGCTGAAGGAGACAGGGGCACAGGTGGTCTTCTCATCTCTCCTTCCAGTGAGCGGACGTGGACAATGCCATGAGACCTTCATCAGAGAGGTCAACTTGTGCCTTCGGGAATAGTGTCTCAAGGTGGGCTTCGACTTCTTGGACCATGACCCATACTTCAAGACAAGAGACATGCTCAGGTGGGATGGGCTTCACCTCTCCCCCAAAGGTAAGCGTGTGTTCTCTTTCAGGTTGGCTGATCTCCTCCAGCAGGCTTTAAACTAGGCTCATTGGGGGAAGGGGAGGATGAGGTTGGAGGGAGCCTTGGAACACCAAACCAAGTGTTGCCCACAAGAACAGCCCAGCCAAGACTGACGATGGACACAAGAAATACCCAGGTAAGAGACAGGGGCCTGTGATTAGTGGGGTGGTGCATACACCTTCAGGAGGCCTTAAATGCCTCTACACTAATGCTCACAATATGGGGAACAAGCAGGAGGAATTTGCCCTCCTGCTAGCTAACACAAACCCAGACATAGTGGGGCTCACCGAAACATGGTGGGATCCAACGCATGACTGGACGGTGAACATCAAGGGCTATATGCTGTACAGGAGGGATAGAATAGGGAGGAAAGGTGGGGGTGTGGTGCTCTATTTCAAAGAAAAATTCACATCCTCAACAAGCAGCACTGGGTCAGAGGAGGGGCAGACTGAAGTGCTCTGGGTCAGAATACAAGGAGTTTGGGGGGAAAGGGACTTAACAGTGGGGTTCTACTACAGACCACCCAACCAGGGAGACGAGCTAGACTGGGACTTCTCAGGTCACCTCGTGGAGGCAGTTAAGTCAAAGGATGTGGTCAGCATAGGTGACCTAAACTATCTGGACATTTGCTGGGAAGAGCAGTCAGCCAGGTCTAACCACTCACATAGGTTCCTAGCTATGTTACAGGACCTCCATCTAACCCAGGAGGTGCACAGTCCCACTACGGGAAATGCCTTGTTAGACCTGGTCCTGGCCATAAGTGACGACTTGGTGAGGGGACTGTGGGTGCTCAATCACCTGGGTGATAGCGATCATCGCCTATTGGAATTCACCATCCAGTGCAGGGTGGCAAAGGCCTGCAGCAAGACAGCAGCCCTGGACTTTAGGACAGCAGATTTCATTGAGCAAAGGAGACTAGTTGGGGAGGCACTGAGGTCCCAGAGGGGTGGGGAGTTGGGAGTCTAAGAAGAGTGGTTGTTCCTGAAGGACACGCTCCTCCAAGCCCAAAGGGTGGCAATCCCGACATGGGTCAAAGGGGGCAAGAGTGCTCAAAAGCCCCCATAGCTAACCAAAAGCATCCAGGAACATCTCAAAACTAAAAAGGAGGCATACACCCAATGGAAGGGAGGGGCCACCACCAGGGAGGACTATACCTCCATTGCTCAGGATTGTAGGGGGGCTGTTAGGAAGGCCAAAGTGGAGATGGAACTGGGACTAGCAATCTGGATCAAGGATAACAAATCATTTTTTAAATACATACCCGGAACCTTCTTTGTACCTGCTAACGTGGGGTCTCTGCAGGACATACTAGTAAATCTGGTGGTCTCACCAGATGACAAAGCTAACCTATTTAACAATTTATTTGCCTCCATTTTCCTGAGCAGGGACCAGGTCATTCCCCCCCCAACTGGGATCCCCGATGGTCCCAGGGGAGGCACAGCCAGGCCCAGGGTAAGAGAGGATCTAGTCAGGGAACTTCGGGTTGGACTAGAAGTGTTCCAATCAGCAGGTCCTGATGATCTCCACCCCAGAGTGAGGGAATTAGCAGAGGTCATTCCGGGACCCCGGCACAGCTTTATGAGCACTCATGGTGCTCTGGTGAGGTGCCAAAGGACTGGAAAGAGGCCAATGTGGTCCCCATTTTGAAAAAAGGGAGGAAGGAGGGCCCAGGAAATTATAGCCCTGTTAGTCTTACCTTGGTCCTGGGGAAGCTCTTTGAGAAAATTATCCAGGTGCACATCTGCGAGGGGCAAGCAGGGGAGTGTATGCTTAGGGGCAACCAACATGGGTTCATTAGAAGCAGGTCCTGTCAGACCAACTTGGTGGCCTTCTATGATCAGGTCATAAAGTCCTTGGATGCAGGTGTCGCAGTGGACGTAGTTTTTCTGGACTTTAGGAAGGCCTTCGACACTGTCTCTCACTCCATTCTCATTAAAAAATTAGGAGATTGTGGTGTCAATGCCTACACAATCAGATGGGTCACCAATTGGCTGGAGGGTCACACCCAGAGAGTGATGGTGGATGGGTCATTTTCATCTGGAGGGGAGAAGTGGGCACGCTGGAGGAGAGGGACAGGCTACAACTAGATCTGGACAGGTTACAGGGGTGGGTGGATGAGAACAGAATGGGTTTCAATACAGACTAGTGCATGGTATTGCACCTGGGGAGGAAGAACCAGCAGCATACCTACAGGCTGGGGAACTCCCTTCTCATCAGCACAGAGGCGGAAAAAGAACTTGGAGTCATTATTGATTCCAAGATGAACAGGGACTGACAATGTGGTGATGCGGTCAGGAAGGCTAACTGCACTTTCTCATGCATCCACAGATGTATCATGAGCAGGTCCAAGGAGGCGATCCTCCCCCTCTATGCGACATTGGTCAGGCCGCAGTTGGAGTACTGCATCCAGTTCTGGGTGCCGGACTTCAGGAGGGATGTGGACAACATTGAGAGGGTCCAGGGGAGGGCCACTCGCATGATCAGGGGCAGCAGGGCATGCCCTATGAGGAGAGGCTATGGGACCTGAACCTGTTCAGCCTCCACAAGAGAAGGCTGAGAGGGGATCTTATGGCTATCTATAAATTGGCCAAAGGAGACCAGCAGGCAATGGGAGAGTCCCTGTTCCCCCGAGCACTACTGGGAGTAACAAGGAATAATGGACATAAGTTGATGGAGAGTAGATTCAGGCTAGATATCAGGAGGCACTACTTCACAGTCAGGGTGGCTAGGATCTGGAACCAACTTCCAAGGGAAGTTGTGCTCACTCCTACCCTGGGGGTCTTTAAAGGAGGCTAGATAGACACCTTGCCAGGGTCGTTTGATCACAGCATTCTTTCCTGCCCATGGTAGGGGGTCGGACTTGATGATTTGCTCAGGTCCCTTCCGACCCTACCAACTATGAAACTATGAAAGGATCCTGTGCCTTCTGAAAACCAGGGTCATACCAGTCCAGAAAAAGTGCATGGGAGGGCAGCAGTATGTAGACCAGGAGGGGAGGAACATCCACCAGCTACTCTCTACCAGCTCCTCGAACACTGGGAGAGGAGGGCAGGGTTTTTTTTTCCTATTTCTCAACCTGCTCAGCTCCCAGTGCCTGGGTGCTGCCAGACTGCCGGCAGGACTTCCTGCAGAGCTCTGGAGCTGCACGGAGCCCAGTGTTTTGCTCCATGAATTTCCTACAGTGTCTGGAATTAATGTGCATATGCTGCCAAGGTGTGCAAACACCAACACCATTAAAGTGGTGCCAAAGCATTTAGCCTGCTTTAAAGTGTTGTGCACACATGCCCCTTGTTTCATCTATACAAGGCCTAAGGTACAGAGTTAGGGCACTATGTTTCTTTTGCATTAACTCATTAATTTCTTTGGATGCTTGTACACATGATGAGGATTTAGTTCCCCAGGTTTTATTCTGTGCCCCCTAAATTGAAATTGTGGGGTATATAATAAAGCCCTGAGAAGTAAACTGTTTCAATTTTTCTGTCACATTACAGCAAGGGCCTGATCCTTTCTTTTGTTGTTGTTTTTATCAGAGCTGGAGCCTTCCCCCAGCTGTGGGGTGAGCTGCTGGTGGGTCGAGTGGCCCCGGTCCTTCCCTCCATGGTGGCGGCACCCCCTGGAGTTGCCTAGGTGGACTGGGTGCTGCCCCAGCTCAGAGGCAGCACCTGGCTGGATTCAATTCTTCCCTGAGCCCTCTGGGGCTTCCAGCGTCCTGTGCACTCTCTCTGGCACCCTTCTGCTTCCTGAGACTACCTGGGAATAGACTAGCTTGACCCTGAGGCAATGTGGGGAGGCAGCAGGAGGGTGGATGGATGTGCTGGTACATGGAGAAGGCAGCAGGGATGGTGTATGGGGCTCTAGAACCCTATTGAGCCCAAACTTCCCCAAGCCCACCCAGGCTTCCAGCACCCCATGCACCATCCCTGCTGTCTTCTCCAGGTGCCAGCACACCCAGCCATCCTCCTGCTGCCTCCCCATGCTGCCCCAGGGGCACGCCAGCCCATTCCCAGGCATGAACGCTGCATGCCCCTGGAGGCTGGGGGGGCACAGCGAGCTCCCACAGGTGGTGGTGGCACTGTCGGCAGCATGAGTGTGGCAGCAACAAGCAGTGAGCTCCCGCAGGCAGCCGCAGCGCTGATGGTGGCAGAGGGGTGGTGGGAAACACTGACCAATGGTCGGCGACCACTCGCAGATGCCACTGGTAGCATCAACACCAGTCAGCAGCGATAGGGGACCGCCCATTGGTGGTGTCAGCAGTGGGGGGAGGGGGGCGAGTGGTGACTGCCTGCAGGCTCTGCCAGCAGTGTCAGCAGCACTTTTTGCAAGGGGTGCACCATCACTCTCAGGGGGTGAACGTGCACCCACGTGCACCCCCTATGCATCACCAATGGTCCCAGGCAGTAGGAAGGTGCTGGAGACAATGCATGGGATACTAGAAACCCCAGCAGACTCGGGGAAGAGTTGGATCCGGCTGAGTTGTGCCTCTGAGCTGGGGAAGCACCCAGCCTGCTAGCAGCCCACCTGGGTAACCATGAGAGGATGCCGCCACCATGGAGGGATGGACTGGGGCCCCCCACAGCTCAGGAGGCTGCTCAGCCCACTGGAAGCTTGCCCCCTGGCCTCAGGCAGACTGCGTGAGAAAAAAAAAAGAATCGGGTTCCTTGCAGCTTCTGCCTGCTGAAGGTTATAATACTAATAGAGAGGTGGCCTCATGCTGAATGGGTGCTTATAGAACAATTAGATAATGTTATTAATCAATCACTAGGTAATACCCGACTCATGAAGTCTGTCCCTTTATATTTTCAAAACATTGGACAAACACTTCTAAGTATGCTTGTGATGCAGGTAAGCAATGGAATCCCTTTTTTCAAAAGGGAAAAGTGAGATACATAGGTGAAATAACTTGACCAACTCAATCAAATTCACATGCTAATTAGAGGCAGAGCTAGCCCAGAACCCTGGATTTATGAGCAACCATCCTCAAATTTAGTTATTCTTATTGTTACCAACTTAAGTGGACACTGGCTGTATTGTAACCTATTTGCAAGCCATTTTCAGTGTCCCAGAGCAGCTAATGTCCTCAGCCTTTACAGAGTAAGAGGCTTAACAATTTAAATAAAAAAGATAATACAGTACAAAAATATTTATGCTTAGAGTCACTAAAGAAACAGTTCTTGTCACTAATTACTTAAATAGGTCTTTCTGGGAATGGCTTTTGTTTAATAACAACTTTTCTTTTTTACTTCCTTTATGATCACAGTTATACTATACAGTACATAGAATTTATTCTGTTTTAACCCAACATGCAGCAGCAGTACCACAAGTGGCACAGGCAGCACACTTGGGGAGGATACCAGGTTAATTTGTGCCATGCCTGCCAAAAAGGTTGCCCCCCCACTGTTTTAACCTATTTTTGTGTGTTTAGTGAGCACTCTAGACTTAACATCTTGACTGGTTTATATAGCTGAAAAAAACCCAAAAGCCAGCAACTTAGAAAAGTATTTTAATCTTTGGGAAACATTTTTTCTTAATTTATAATCAGTTATTGATTGTTCTATGGGACTAAATTTTCAGAAAATAACAACAAATTCTTAGCAGATACTAAATGCAGGTCTAAACAAGGAAACCTAATGCAGAATGTTGCTATGGTGACATATACGAAACAAAGCAAGCTGTGCAAAACTTCCCCTGCTAGGAGGCCTGAGAGACTAGGTAGAATTTTTTATCTGCCATGGTTAATTTCCCATTTTGCTCAAACAGTTGTCAACGTGCAAAGTATGTAGAAGGCTTGTAACAGGTACATTTTGCATCTTACAGACACAATAGGGTCATTTTTCAAACCACCATTTGAGAATCACTATGATTTAAAACAAAACAAGATAAAACCAAACCAAACTCCAAACCTTTAGCTATTTCTAGCTTTCTGGTATTTGTGATGATGATGATAAAACTTTCTGAACATTGCTTCTTGAGCATGTCATTGTAAGGCCATAGGCTCTGGGTGGTTTGCCATTCTTAAAGCTCTCTCAGGGAGGCAAGGGAACAGAGTGACCTTGCAAAGTTTAGTCCATGCACATTGCTAAATTAAAGGTTGGCAGTCATAGAACTCCTCAGTGGGGACGTTCTCTGTAGTGTTATAATCTTACTGCTACTGCTGACATGAAAAGGCAACAGAAAGGAAAAGGATCATAAAAAATGACCTAAAACCAACAAATCGTTGTCTTTAAATTCATTCAAAATTCTTCCAGTAATATTCTTTATCTCGTAAGTTAATTGCTCTGTTAAAGATAAATTGTGGTGTTATAACTATTTACTGAATTTATCACATGGATTCAAATATTTCTGAATTAGGTATACCTGCCCCACTGCTAGTCTATTACTAACTCACAAATTACTGGCTTACACTCCTTTCCCAACTCAATAACTGCAAGAATCAATGGCAGCTGCTGCCCCAGACAGATCATTTGTTTATTTCCATGTTCTGACCTCTTAAATCTGAGGAGGTATAATAGTGCTGGAGAATGGCCATGACACATGACTGTCCAAGTAGTTTATGATGGATAGGAGACAAACATACCAGTTAATTATTTATGATCGTTTGCCCTGTAATCTGTTTTTGAATTTATCCAAGCTTGTCATTTGACAAAACAAAAACTAGAGGAGGGACTACTACCTTAATGTAAACTGACATCCAACAAGCAGTTCAGAAGCCTGTAAGAAAGTAGCATGCTAACCTCTAATAATAGTACAATAATGATGGCAAAGCATGGACATTGGTCCTGATCTTTCATTCCTTACTAAAGTCAATGGTAGCCCTTGAGCCTTGAAGAGCCCTACAGCCTATAAAAGTGTAATATACTCTAGGAGGTAAAGTGTACAAGCAGATTGGAAGGCTTGTTTAGCAAGGTACTCTCTGTCTCTCTCTAATTATCTCAGTGGGAGATTTTTAAGGCCATTAGTTAGGCCCAAATCACCTGACATCCATGAAGAGAGGGAACAAGAAGAACTTTAAAAGTTCCTTGCTGATCTCCCTCCAAGTGTCACATTAACTACAACATTTAGAACTAAAAACCCAGCAGAATGGTGAGTTAGAAAAGGCAATAACATTCTTAGTGTGAGATATATCTATGATCTAGGAGTGAAACATACTGTCAGTAACTGTTCTAATATTGGGGTTTATATCTTACAGAAAATGAATAAAATTATATTGACAGTAGCTTCCTACCATGTTACCCCTACTAACCTTTTATGGGTTCCTATACTATTGAGTCATTAAATGCATCTTCTACATAAGCATTATTAAAAGACTAACAAACTGCCCGTCAAGAATGATGGGGGACGGGGAGGCAGGCAGGGACAGAGTGCTATCACCCACTATCCCATGCTGCCGCCACCTCCCAGGAACGG
>NW_005841959.1:408386-434966 GCF_000455745.1 Alligator sinensis | reverse complement strand
GCCCGCTGCCCCCCCCCCCCCCCGGGGGGGGGGGGGGGGGTGGCCCTTGCCCCGCTGTCACCTCCATTCTCCTCCACTAGCACCCCATGCTGCCACCACTTCCAGTGCCATTATCTTCACCCCCCCCCCGCCCCTGGTCCTGCTCCTCAGAGGTGGCGGGGTACCACCATGGCGGTGGGCAGAGAGGGGATGGAGCAGGGGGCCAAGGCCAGTGCTGCTGGCCTCGTCCCCCCACTCTATCCCTGCCATCATGGCAGTGCTCTGCCACCTCCAAAGACCAGGGCCAGGCAAGCATTGCCCCTCCATCCCTGCTGTCATGGCAGCACTCTGCACTCTGATTGGTTGTTTCACTAACCAACCAGAGTGTTCCAAGAGCGTTATGGACAGACAGACGGACTAAGCCCTTTATTATATAAGAATATAATGTTACTGTATATGTTCCAGTGATAACAATAATTAAAAATGACTTCTCTGGTTCATTTGTAGGCTTTCATAGATGAAGGGAAACAAAAGGAAACCCTGCCTTTCTATAGATTACTGTCTATAGGAAGGTACAAATGCAAGATCATTACAGTGCTCAGTAGCTATGTTCAAAAGCCAACTATTTACCCCTTTTATGTAGGAGAACACTGGCATGTCTGCGTCCATTTCCATTTTCAACATAACATGAGTAATTTCCTAGGTCTCCTTCCTCCACAGAATCAAGAATTAATGAGATGGACACTTCTTGTTCCCCAAGATGTTCCTTGAGAATTCTACAAAGAAAAGAAAAATACTGTCAGCGGTTTAGATAAAACTGTGATATAATAATTCTATTCACAATTCACAAATTTATTACTTCAGATCTGGCTATAGTATTAAATTACATCATGCCATTTTCTCCCTTACCCCTAATGAGGAGTTTTGGTTTTAGTCATGCTAATAAATATTGCAAGTATTTGTCTTCTTTAAGCAGGACACTGGATGCTCTGACAATACATTTAAAGTTTAGAGGGATACAATTTTCTTACAATAATAGAACTAAAAACTGATCTAAAAAGGTTACAAGGGTTATTTTTAGGCCTATGGTAGCACTAAAAATCTGGAAGAAACATTGGTTTTGTTCAAAAGCACTTGTCAGCAGTCTTCATGATTTCATGTCATGGCAAGAAAAATCATTTCCTGAGATGCTAATGATCATCATGGTTATTGTGTAGAATTAAAAACCACCAGGAAGAGCTGAAATAGCTATCATAGGCTTCAAATGAATGATGGAGGCAAACACATCCTGGGTAAAAGCCTATTTTGTCACCATCTTTCCTGTATTTCACACTCCCCTTTACCATTCCCAACAATAGTGTTAATAGTCCTGAAGAGCAAATAGGAAATTACTTGAAACTCTCATAACTACCACCTCAAACCTGGCCAAAATAAATGAAAAGCACCGTTAAAAGTCCTCTCTGAACCAACATAAAACAAAGAAGCTGTAAAGAGGTTTATCACCTCTTTTAAACATTTTAAATCCTAACTCTCTAGGTGAAAGGCTGTGGGGAAGCTTTAAATAAGAAATATAGTACAGCAGAGTTCTATGCAATTTGGCATATTGGGATTGAGCTCCGTAGAATAATCGTGGAGTACACTGAGGTGAAATATTCTTGACTTCATGTGGCCCTTGCGCATGGAGTGGAATATGACAGGAATAACTTTTAACGTCTGCATGGTGCTCTAGGTTTGCCAGTAAGATTTTCTCTCGTACTTTAGTTTGCCTATGCTTATTCTGGAAAATTAGACAGAATAAACAAAGCTGGTTCCCTTCCTACAAAGTAGCACACACTTCAGTGAAGAGAGATGGAATTTAAAAACAGCTAACTTCTTACATGGTCAGAAAAGTTAAGGTCGATAACATGCCTACAGTAATTTAGTAAGGGGTCCTAAAGTAATGTATACTGGTATACTGATATGTTAAGTATATGCAAACAGCGTATTGGTTCATATACTAAAAAGGTTCCTTTCAGATATGAGTAGGCACTTTATAATAATATTGTATGAGATTTTGTAGTATATTTGAACCAGAGCATCCTCAGTGGAGGCATACCTTGTTCTTAATCCCAGGCTAAAGCAGCACTTTTAGACTATCAAATCCCTTGCTAGCTCCACTGTAAAACCAGAGACATTGCAGGCCAAAAATATCCTTTGAATACAATTCCTTTCTGAAATAATATGTATAATAATATTTAGAAACAAAGGCCTGACTTAAACATTAACACTATTATTTTAGGCTCTGTGACTTCATAAAAAAAAAAAAAAATATTTGTGGGCCTTGTTCTGGATTTATTTCTATTGACTGCTTCTTAATAACATTTTGAGGGGTAAATATTACTGTTACGCAACAAAGTTATTATGTGAATTCAGACATTACATTAGCAAATTCTTGTGTAAGTTGTTGTAATTTATAGTGTTATAACTAGGATCAGATCTTACCAATTACAGCATTTCCCCATTCCTCCATCCTAAATAGTCAGCTTTAGTAAAGGAACAGAAAGGTTGATGACCAAGTAAAGGACCATCTTCTCCACCCTGTTACATCAGTCTCATAATGTGTATTCCACTGAAGTCATAAGAGTAATGGTTACATAAAACTGGTGTCACATACAGGCCAATGAGGCCTATAATATTTCCACACTCTTGTTAGTAATAAAAATCTGTTCCTTCTCTTTAAATAGTGCTATAATCACTATCAGAAACAAATACTGTAAGAGGACACATTCTTCTTTTTACCTGATATCACTTTCCCAGACACGATTTTCATCTAAATCTTCAATAAATTTCTCTCCTTTCATCCAGTAAATTAAAGGACTGACGTCTCCACTGTATCCAAAGAAAGCTCGGCAGGTTAGATTAGCAGAACTGCCTGTTACAAAGAATTAAAGAGAAATTTTATTACAAAATATATGAAAATATTTAATTTTTGGATAAGCTGTTAGCAACTGCTTTGTTTGCTCATATCAGATTATGAAACATATGGATTTGCAGATACAGTTTATGACTTGCTGATTTCTAACCCTTATTTAACATGTTTCCTGGAAACACACAAACAAAAGAAGCAGTGTTGTATAGGTATAGGGTCCAATCCTGGGTTCTTTCAGGCTGGGTACAGACATTAAAAAAGCCTGAGGCAGATTCAGACTAATTTATATGGGTTCTCTAAGTGAACTGGGATAGTCTGGGAGGGAAGAGAACACAAGTGTGCCCTTTGGGGTGCGGAGGGGGCATGCAGGCTGCCTGCACTGGCTGAGGTGAGTAGGTTGGGGGCAATCCTGCACGTCTCCTGGCAGGCTGCCAGAGAATGCTGAGTGCAGCCAGCAGCTGGCCACCCCTGACTGGCCAGCACAGCCCCTCACCCAGCCCTGCTGCTTGCCAGTGGTTGGCTGTCAGATGCAGCAGGTAGACAGTGAAGGGGGAAGCAGAGTCGGGAAGGGGGAATGGAGGCCCCCACTGCATGGACCTGATCCTGGCCTTGGCCCCCGCAGACACAGAAGGTAGTATTCCCCTCACCCCCTTGCCTGGCTGAGGCTGTGGCTGTGTCCCTCCCCTCACTGCTCTGTTGTAAAGGGACACAGACGCAAGGAAAGACACCAAAATTCCTCCCCACACACACACACTGTTGCTGACAGCTGGCCAAAGGCAGGAGGTGGGGATGGGGACAGAACAGGACAAGTTCCAGCACACTGCCCTGCAAGGGGAGGTTAATAGGGATGCCAGTGGACATCAACCTAACTTAAGTTAGGAGGGGATCTGTTACAGAGGATCGACAGACAGGTTTAACCTAAGTTGCTTAAGTATGATACCACATCGATCCAGGTCTCTTAGACTGGGTTCCACCATTTTTAAACCAGTCTATGTACGTTGAACTTCGGTTCCATGGCAGGTTTAAATCAGTTTGCGATCACTTATACCGGTCTGTGTGTAATGTCTGTACCTGGCCTTACTGAGAGTTTGGGGTTTACAAGGGATGTAGGATCCAGTCTGTGCATTTATGATATTGTGCTGGTTTATCCAACCTAAAAATTAAATAGACACCTGGACCCTTTCCATGTATTTCTATTAAAATAGGTAAATGCAATGTAAAGCAGACTCTCAATCAAATCTGTATTAAGGTTATAGCACTTACTGCAAAGAGTACTATGCAAATAGAAGCCTATGGAAAAGTTTCTGTCAAGGTTTATTTTTGACAAGTTCTGTTTCTAAGAGACTGCCATTAAAAGCTAAGGTTCTCATTCCCTTTTTGGTTACCCTTACAAAGAATTCTTATTCAATAAACCCTAAAGAATAATATGTATACACTTATTACCTACCTTGAAAATATACTTTAACATGTAAACACAAATATGTACATTTTATTAGGTAAATAAGGCTAATGTTGATGTAGGGAATTTAATACTTAATCCTGATTTGCTTGATTTTTATTGTGTGCTCTTACTATTTCATTAATCTACTACTACTACTACTACTACTATTTTTTTAAAATGTCACCTCCTGCCTCAAATATTTCATGTATGGCTGTCTGAAAATGACCAACTGATAACACCAATTAAAGTCAGACCCACTATACAAACACATTATGCAATATTACTGCACAGTTCTGCAAAGGCTTAACAGATATCAGCTCTTCAAAACCAGTGTGTTTTCCTCTCCATTGTGACTTGATGTCAAAATATGCAGAGTGAGTAGCTCCTTCTCCAATGACAGGAGTATTTTCACTGAGTCAATTCAACCCTGCATTAACATTAAAAACTTTGTTTTTGGTCTTGGGTCTCTAGGGAGGAACATGAAAAGCAGACAAACCAGTAGCATTAGTACTGGCTAAAATACTGTCACCTTGAACTCTGTTGAGGTTCCAAAACATCAAAAGAACCTCTTGTAAAGTGAGACACTACCTCTCATGTAAGAGGGCAGGAGGATGGGAGACAATCAGGTAATCAATGAATATATAAAATGAATAAACATTTGCATAACTTATTAAGATTTTAATTTGGAAACAAATGCATACTACTGTATAATACAGATGGATTAACTAAGTGTCCTATTATCAGAAATGATTTGCAGTCTTCTGAAAAAAGCATCTGGCTTCCACACCTGGCTGAACTAGTAACAATCCCTATCACGCAAACAACCACTATGCTTGCAGTCTAAATTTACATTTTTAAGACAAGAATTATATATTACATTTTTCAGCTATTTGACAATTACATTCCTGTTGGCCATTATGTGAAAGCTCACCTTCACTCAATATCACATGCTACAGAGCACCTTGTCCCTAAGCAAGGGCAAAAAGAGTCATTAAGATATTGCTAGCTTCCACTTCTGTATACCACATTTACTTGAATCTAAGATAACCCTGAATATAAGATGACCTCACAATAATTAGATTCTATATGTGGAAGACGTATACAGTTACTACAATGTTTTCAGGTATAGAATCTAATTATTGGAAGTTTGCTTTGATTTTGTTGCCCTCTCACTGCTACAGCTAGGAAGATAGATCAGGGCGAAGGGGCGGGGGAGGTAAGGTAGCCTCCTTATCCCTTTCAACTTCTTTCCCCTGCAGTCACTCCCTCCAACCTTACTGTCAGACCCAACTCTCCCTAAGCACATGGAAACAAGAGGCAAATTTGAAAACACTGGTCTTGAAAAAAAGCTTCCTGTAGTAATTTGCATATAGACAAATTATTATGGTTGCCCATAAACTTAGTTCATCCATAATTAATACATTTTACCTTTTTGGAACTTCTGCAAGCTTTAGCACAAGTACTCCATAAACATACATTTCACCAGCACTTTTGTACCTACTTATATAGTACAAACTATGCATGATAGTCCAAAGCCAAAGGGCTTGTGATTTACCACATAGTTAATTGGGTTGGGCCCCAGCAGAATCAACAGTGTTTCAAGCCATGGTGACCCTATAGCTCAGTACTGCTTGTATTCATGTGTAGTTCAGATAACTACACCCCACCCATCCACAAAGGATTGGGCCCCAGCAGAATCAACAGTGTTTCAAGCCATGGTGATCCTATAGCTCAGTACTGCTTGTCATGCATGTGTAGTTCAGATAACTACCCCCCCCACCCACAAAGGATTGATGTGTTAATTACTGCCCCCCGCCCCCGTCCCCCAAATGGAACTGGGTGTTTATCATGAATCCTGAGATGCTCCAAAAATTTATATGTAGAGGAGGCACAGGGCAACCTAGTCCAGATCCACTTCATAGAAGGAGGGGTCACACTAACCACATGTGACAGGCTGAGAAAGGGAGTGCCTCTCATCTACAGAGATGTTTGGTGATGTTTGCCAGACATTTAAGGCTGGTAAAGAAACAGGAATCATTGGGAATGGGAAAGAAAGGTACAGCTAAGCTGTGGGAGTGAAGAGGAAGTAAAAATATATGCTAGGTAGTGGCTCACCATGACTTGAATAATAGCCAACACTGAGGACTGCACACTATGGGCACCACCATTTACCTCACACAAATGAGCTCCAGTAACCTCTCCTTGTGGTAGGTTCCCATCAACATCTCAGCCTTTTTGGCTAAAAACCCTTCGGTTATCTTCACCTGCCTGCCATTCAATGGTGCCATCTGATACAGGAACTCCAACAGAAGGTATCAACACTACAGTTACGAGGCAGAAACTTTCCCCCATGTTCTGCATGCCTGCAAGCCCCACATCAGAGTGTGGCAGCTCTGCCACAATGCTGCCTAGGACTGACTGGCAAAGGCCATCCCAGCCTCAGTGGGAAACATGTCTATCAACTGCACCATCCCAAAATGTGACAGCCAGCTGTGCCTGGACATTGGTATGACTGACAAGGACAGCAAGCGCATCGTGATTGTGGATGTCACCATGATGTTAGAGAACATGTTAAAAGCTTTCACTGAAGTATGAAAACAAAACAGAGCAGTACCAGCCACTGGCAGACACCTTGAGAAGCTGGCGATACAATGTAATGGTTGAGGTGCTGATCATCAGGGCACTCGGAGCATAGGACTCCAACAATGAGAGTGTCCTGCATGCCTGCCATGTATCCCGCCACTATGACAAGCTGATGTGGTGCTTCATGGTATCCAACACCATCCAGTGGTTAAGGGATATCTATGCAGAACACATCATGGGACAGCAGCAGTACAGGGACCCCACCACACCAACAGCTGGAAGTGTCAAAGAAGGGAATACCCGACTGCCCCTCCTCCCTCCTTCCCCCCGCCCAGCTGCACTGAATCACCACCAAGGACTTTTAATCCTGGGCTTTTCCCCACCCCTGCAATTGTATCCTGCATGTTGCTATTTGTAACAGTATGTGTTTTCCAGACCACCTCCCTATTACAATGTGGTATTGTTATGAAGGGTCTCTGCTTTACGAGCATCATGCCCCTTCCCTCCCTTTCCCCCTTCCCACTCCCGGGCTTAGTTGGTTGCATGTTTTATATGTAACTTGGTTACATTCCCACTCCTACCCCCACCCTCTACAATGTACCCCTCTGCCCCCTTGGGTCTTTTTGTATTTCCTTGTGCTTTGAAGTTTTCATTTGAAAGTTAACATTTTCTAATAAATTAAATTTTTGGCACCAAGTGGGGGCAGGGGAAAGGGCCAGGCCCAGTGCCAGTTCCCTGTGGAGGGAGCACCCACTCATTTTTTAAGGGCCAAACAAAAAAAAGTTCCCATCAGTATGTTTGCCAACACGGGCCATGTTTTATAATCATTGTCAGCGTTGGCTGCATTTAATGAGGTTTCCTTTTATGTGGATATAAGATGAGGGCCTTTTCCCCCTATGCTGATAGGGCATAGAAACCTCTTGTGTTCAAGTGAATATGGTAGCTAAACACATCTATCTTGAAGGCAAGACCATTCCAAACGAATGGCATAAAGTAGAGAAGGAAGTTTAATGTAATAGCCAGAAGTAAAGAAAATAAAACCCTGAGTAACCTGACACTTTGATATTCTTCCATTCACAAAGTACTTAATCCCATCAGATGTTTGGAGTAAGTGTGCCATAAGATGAATTCCACAAAGGAGGAAGAATGATTTTCTTGTGCCAATCACAGGTGTTCCACACTCTGAAGAGGAATGATCAGCGCCCTGCTTGTCTCAGGGTTTTGTTGCATGGTAATTTTGGATGCTTTCTGGAGCTCTTAACATCTGGATTATCCTCATATTAACACCAGGAACTAGTTATATGACTCAAAGTGATGCTACTCCAGGGCAAGATTCTCTCTGATCCATGCTACACAGCTCATCTCATACTAAGGTGTACCCTGCTAGGCTACATCTTAGTGTAAACAGCTCACCTGCTCCTCCTCCCTGAATGGCCTGGATTGGGCCCACTGCTACCCCTACCCTCCCTGCTTAATGCCCACCCTACACACCCCGCTTACTTGTGGCAGCTCATGCTGTCTGTCCTTGGGAGCAGGCAAGGAAGAGTTAACCTGCCTGCCCAGCTGCTGCCACTACTGCTTCTTTCTAGGCCAGAAGAGCAGCAGTCTCTGGCAGCTGGGCAGGCAGGTTAACTCTTCCCTACCTGCTTCCCTGGGACAGACAACGCAGGCATCCACAAGCAAGCAGTGCCCTTGGGAACAGGGGAAGGCAAGGGAAGGGGGAGCCCTGGAGATAGGGGGACAGGACCAGAGGAGCCCCAGGGAGGGTAGGGGAGAGCCCAGAATAGGAGGAAGTCTTACCTTTCAGACTTCCAGGCCCCTGCTAACCTGCAGTGTGACTGCTTCAAACTCAAGCAAGTACTAGCACCCAGCAATATTTGTGTGGCTCATGGTGTAAGGTGTAACAAAGCCTTTATATTCTTTCCAGGGGACTGCTTGCTCAGGAACTCTGGGTTTTATCTGGTCTCCCTGTACATCAAATCCCACTGAAGACAACCCAAGAGTTTAGTCCCTGACTCTCATTAGTTAACGGTGGTCCTGCCCCAGGAACTGTCACACTTCCTTACCCTAACTGGTCCCTAAGCTCCAATGAAAACTAAGATTCAGGAATCCATGCAACACAGCTGTGTAGCATGCAGGGAATATAGATTCTGAAAAACTTGCAATCATTTCAGGGGCTAATTGAACATTAGCCAGTTAGCTAACGTGGGCCAAATGCAGGATCATATATACATGATAACTCTAAACACTGTTTCTTGAAGAGTTTAGCTAGTGCACATCAAGCTTCTCACAGCAATTATACAGCAAATTTATACAAACCAACTTTTATTTCCCGCACAATTCCTTTTGTTCTCATTTTCTATGTTCCCTAAATTGAATTGGTCTGGTATGCTGGAACAAATACCATTTATAACTACATTTAAGAATACATTCAGTACATAATTTCAGTTCCTAGGAAATAAAGGGAATATCATTTCCATAGAAAGAGGATCAGAAATGATCAGCTACCCTGAACCTGTCCTGGCACAAGTTTGGCAGGGGATCTGTGCAATAGAGAATACAGACAAAGAGTTTGACAACATAGTCATGATAAAAAACATTGTGCATTTTGTATTGCAATTTTGCATTACACAAACATAACTAATATATTGTTTTGGAATGCTGATCAGATTGTGGCAGCCATCCACACTGCATTTGTTCAGGGAGTACCTCCTACTCACTTCCAGGTAGAAGTTGGGTTTTTATTGCTATCAACTCAGCAACAGGCACCACAGTTGCATGCCCAATCTAAAAGAAGGTTCCTTTAATGGATGACACTAATGGATGTCCTGCACTTCAAAATGGTGGTGGGAGTGCTTTAACTAAAGTTCATTTGACAAGCTTTAGTTAAAGCATTCCCGCCACCATTTTGAAATGTGGGGACACTGAATATGCATGCTGGAGAGGCTGCCAGAGCATGTTAATTAGCTTACTCCAGGAGACTTGCTGCAGACTCAATTAACTGAGTCTACTTCAACACATGCTAATTAGCATGCATCAGAGCAGATCTCTGTTATGTGTATAGGCACCCTTTGGTATCATCCAATACTATTTTAGAAGGACAAGTGCCATGGCCACTGCAGCATTTTGAACCATGGCCACTGCAGAATTTTGGACTTTTCTTGGAACTCTCACACCATATGAAGACTCAGTCCAACCCATTTTAGCTTTTGAGAGCTGATAAAATCACAGCCAGAGGGAGCTTGGTTGTAGACCAAATTATCCCTGAATCATCAAATTAGGGTCCACAGTCACTAAACCATAAAAGCCTGCTATATTCCTGCAGCTATAAGGTATCTATGGAGCTGACACTTGTATGTAGTTAGCCCCTAAGCCATTTACAGGTGCATATTGAGGTGTATATGTTGATTTTTCTTTAAGTAAACACTGTGTTTTGTTAGGGGAAGAGGGGAATGTCACAAAGATAAAGTTAAAAAGATTGCAGATTTTTCCTTGTTAATTTTTACACACACAAAATATTATGAACATAAAATATTTAAGCATATTTTAAAAACAGAATTCAAAGTTTCTATCTAACACGAAATATTTACACACAGGAAATAAATTAGGAAAGGTGTACTTTCACTTACTAATACTGTGCAGATTACTGTTGCTGAGAAAGGGCTATCAAGATGCTAGGTATTCACCTGTAAATTCATCTATGCTTTCTAACACGGCTAATCTTCACAATTAACCACTGGGAGGGTCATTAGCAGGTCACTATGAAGCATCCTTGTGACCAGCCACTAAAACTGGTGACCTTGCTGTCAGTATCACTGAGGGGTGTTTGACCCTTTGGTCTCTCAGAATTTGATAGCAGCAGACATTCAAATAATTGGCAAACACTGGGGGGCTGCATGTAGGGAGAAGGGAATAAAGGTTCTGAAGCCTCATTCAGAAAGGCAAATTAGGATACAAAAACATTGTGGAGGAATGTCACGTCTATTTTCATGGTTGCATTCATGTGGTACTGAATCAATTTCATAGCATGCTATACAGCCCCTGGCATTTGCTGCTACTGGAAAAGCATTATTTTGGAGTTGAGGAGGGGGTGGGCGGACCATTTGACTTGATGGATATGGTGGTCTTACCAATTTTGGGGACTGAAAAGTGGAATGTTTTAAAATGTTTTTAGAGCATGTAGCCTATTAAATACGCACCACCTCAGCAAATTTTAATAAGTCAATTAAAACTAGGAGATGCTTTCCTTCCTGTGTTAGCCGTAATTTTATAAAAGAACTTCTGAGCTTGTAATTATAGAGGCAAGAATTTTTGTGGACGATACACCTTTTATTGGACCAACTACATAGTTGGGAGGGACACAGACAAACTTTTGGTCACTATGCAACTCAACTACCATTTTTTAATTATGGGTCATTCACTGTTAGCCTTGATTGTTATTATTTTGTACGTTTTTTTTTATTAAACATTGAAGAACTGAAAACTGCATTAACATAATGCAGATTTGACAATTAGTGGGTGTGTATGGTTACTATGAATGCCCCCAAATTTTAATTTAGTGGAAATGCAGCCTTATTGCAGTTTTATGGTGTAGCCTTTTAAGGACTTTAAATTTATAATTTAAAGTCACCAGTGGGAGATTCATGCATCTGTCTGCAACAAATTAGACAGAGGTAATGTGCAATGCAGTCAAAAGGTAATTCTGTCTCCATTTGGGTTTCCAGTAAATGCTGGCTGCTTGAGGCTTCCTTATAAAGGTCCACAATATAAGAGCAGAATCCCCCAGTAGCAAAGATGACTACAGAGAGGACAGGGAGAAAGAGAGACAGAAATAATTAAACAGAAGGTTTTGTGCCTTTTAGCATATTCTATTTTTCCCCTTAAAATAATAAAAAAATACATTTAGTGCAACTACAGAGCAGCCAACATCAAGGATATTTGTCTGTTTTATCTTTAGTGCTGAGGATTAATATGCTCATGCTGCCCTGAGTTTATTTCTATAAAAGCTAAAATAAATTTCATTCAACGTTTCTGTAGTTTCCTAGGACAAAGATGCACTGTCAGCTCTAGCCAACTGGGTTCCGACTGATGCACTTTGAAATTGATCAAAAACTCTTTACTATCTAAAATTGGAACCATTCTCCTTCTACTGTATGCTTTCTAACAGGCCGGAATACAAGGAGGACCTTCCAATAGTCTTCACTCCCAATTGGTAAGTTGTCCCTGCAGTCACAGCATTTGTCTTTAACGCTGTAGTTTTTCCATAATTAGCGATGCTTTGGACATTTTCTTTTCATTCTGAGGTTATGGTAGCTTTTCTCCACTGGAGGACACTGTTTGTCTTTTCTACACTCACCCTTCTTTAATCAAAAGAAACTGTCCCATGTATAAGCTCTAATTAAAAACATCAGCATCACAGAACCTGCTAGTTGCAATTAGTAAATACTGACTGTTTTGTGCTTGAGCAAAATGTCATCTTGTATGGGCAGTTTAAATTATATTTGCACCATTAGTCATACATGTTAAAATACACTGTGATGGCATCCATGTTATATTTTGATTTCATAAGACTTCACTGAAGGACAACCTTTTGTGTAGGAAGTACTGATTAAGTACCTCAAATGTGTTTGGCATAATGGCTGTGTTACGTAGCTATACCCAGCAACTGGGGCCATTTTAAGTGGTGCTAAACATGAAAACAATGTCACTTCACAATGTGACCAGTACAACAGATAGAGATACCACAGTACAAAGGCAAACGTTCTGTTTATTTTTTATATAGCGCTGTTTAAAGCACTCACTCTCCTCCTTCCCACAGACACACCCATATCCGTAGCGTTTATTATTATAATTTCCCACTAATATTTTTAAAAATGGGCGCTAAATATAAAGCCTGTTAAATTCCCCAGTGCTAATGTAGGTGTCTGCTGGCAACAAACCAAAATCAGATGTTTTGGACCTGATTGCTTTGCCATCACCTCTCAAAAGCACAAGAGGCAAAGCCAAACCACACAGGCTTCCCAACAAGCCTCACATTCAAAGCAAGAACTATTGTAAAAAAAATGCCAACAAGAATAAATTAAAGTAATGTGAGGTTTAATCGTGTTTTAAACCAGGACTGTCCAACTGGTGGCTTGCAAGAGGTTAATGTGCAGGCTCTGAGCTCCTATAAACCTGCCACTGCCCTATCATTCCAGCTACAGCAATGACCAGAGTGTTAGGGCTTCCCCACTGGTGGAAACCCTCCTCTGGTTTCCACTGCATGATCTAGCCAGTATGGCACAGCCCACAATGCTTCAGAAACCTGAAGCAGCTTTGCAACCTGATGCCATGGGGGCATGGGAGGAGCCTCCCCAGTATACCTGGGGGAAGCTTCCACCTGTGTGCTTGGTGCAAAAGGGTGAGAAGTGCTAGCCAGCCTGCGTATAGGACATAGCCTTGTGGACTTATGGTCCCCTACTAGTATGGCTCCTGCCTCAGGCTGTACAGTCCTGGCTGCTTGTTGGTCAGCCCCGTTTAAGACAATTTCATCCCTTGAGAATGCTCTATCGGAAGAAATACTACTTCCTGCCTTGCCTCAGTAAAACTTAATTTACTGCAATGCTGCCTTGTAGTGTTCACATGTACATTCTCTTTGCTTAGGCTCTTGACACACGTTCATTTAGACACACCATAAGATCTGATCCACAATTCCAACTGTTGCTTCTCTTGCCATACCACACGTACAGGGCAGGAGGTGCAATTTTGGGATCAAGGATCAGATCCCAATTACACCCTTTCAACTTGCCAGTGAAGGGGGAACCCAGGTACGTGTTCCCAGGCTACTTCCACACTGGCAAGTTGAAAGCTGGGTGCCCACAGGTCCAGGGCCAGGGCTGACAATCAGCTGGAGTTGGTTCAAAATCTTAGTGGTCCCGGGGCCAGAGCTGACAATCAGTCAATTGTTGGCTCAAGGAAGGGAGCCAACAATTGGCTGATTGTTGTTCAACCTGACAATGGGTGGTTGGACCCAGACTACGCGAGCAGGCTGGGGACAAAAGGGTTTCGGGGCCTTATTCCTCCTTCTTCTGTCTCTCCTTCTGTTGACAGAAAAACACCAAGGAGGCGGTGAGATAAGTAAATGCTTTACTCACAGTTTAGGCAGGAAAAACTTCTTAACAGCTGTTTCAAGATTAAACTCGCTGATAACTCGAGAGCTCTTAAAAACGTTTGGATGGTATACCCAGTCGTGATGGGGCGTCTGGGGGGAAGGGATCTCGTGAACACGGGAACTCCAGTGAGGGTGATCAGGCCTCTCCGATATTGCGCAGGTCCCCCTTCCTTTTGGCACGCTCGCCTTTTTAAACGGGCTGCATCTGCACGCCCCCTGCCAATCAGCGCGGGCCCAGGACCGCCGCTATCAGGCCGTGCCCATCACCACCCCCCCAGATCCATGCCATGAGCACGACTTGCTCCTACGTTTGGCGTTTGGTCATTTTTCTTTCTTTTCTTTATCACATGCCCCCTTGACCAAATGCCAATCTTGAACATGTTTAGGCTCGAAAACTTCCTTTTTCCTATATATATATATATAAAGCTAAAACACACAAAATACAACACCTAATACAAATACATAATAAAACATTAAACAATGATATCAAGGGTAAGTCCAACTGTGTCTGTCCGGATGCAGCACGACGTTTTTGCTGGGGCCGTCGCCAATAGATTCACTTGCGGCGACGAGTTTCACACCACGTCATGCATTGGGGACTTCATGCCGTTTTGGGCTGAAAAACAAAACTTGGGGTTCATTTGTAATATGTGCTAAACTGTGCTGCGTCGACTTAGCCAATTATGATGGGCCAAGACGGTGCATACGGGTGAGACTGTTTCAAGGGAGACAAAATAGGTGTTCGGGTACTCGCCGGGTTTAAGTACAACACTGGGAGCTGGAGTAGGGCGCTTACTAGTAGCTATGGGAATGGTTAGCCACACTGTTTCTTGGGATGAGTAACATGGCTTCCAAGGCGGACGTGGCACCGGAGTGCGTTCATCCCATAAAGCTTTAGTGGTGTTCATGGTAATTAGTACATCATTGTTGTACTTGGTCCAGTTCTTGAAAGATCCGTTTTCCCTCAGCCTTAACTGTTCCTTGTATAATCCTATCTGGTGCTCCACGACGCCATTGGACTGCGGGTGATAGGGTAGATGGTGATGCCACTGAACGTTATGCTCTACCGCGAACCGTTCTAAGCCTTTGGAGTTGAAAGGTGGTCCTCCATTGGAATGTATGATGTGGGGCACTTGCCAATGGGCGAAAGCAAGCTGTAGACATCCTTGAATCACGAGAGCAGTGGTCTTGCTCATGGGGAGAATGAGGATTTGATGGGTTCCCAGGTCTACAATTACTAGCCCCTTGTTCAGTGCCTTGGCTCCTGGGAGTGGCCTGAGCAGGTCCACTTGCCACACCTTCCCTGGAGCAAAGTGCGCTGGGTCATAGACGCCCTTTTGGTGCTTGTGGTGCACCGGTTTTTCTCGTGCACAGGCAAAGCAGGCTTGGATTATTTTCTTTCACTGTTCTATGCTTGGTCCTTTGTTGCCTTGTTCCCTCCAACGAGCTTGCGCTCTTTTTGCTCCGAGGCGTCCCCAATGTTCGTGGACCCAAGTGAGAAAGGGGTCGGTGTTTATAACGTCAGTGACATGTAACTGGGGTATGTCCTTTTCATCTATGGATCCTCGATGTTCCAGTAGTTGATCTATGATGGCATGTATGGGGTCCGTATCAGGTTGGTGAGAGCGCATTTGCTTGATTAAGGGGTGAACAGAGAAATGTGATAAAATGGTCTTGACATCGCCCCAGAGGGTTGTGTGTTCTGTAACTTGTGCCTTTCCGGTAACAATCCTGTATATATATTCTGAGTCTACGGCTATGACAGGTACCGGAAGCATCCCGTCATGGTGACGGTAGGCGTGTTCAAGAGCTAGTTGAAAACCTCGTAGTTCAGATGCTTGAACTGACTCTCCTGGATGGGACGTTTTGAGCTCATAGTCGTGACAAGGGTCACAGTAATATCCATACCCTCTGCCATCACGGGATGTACCATCTGAAGCTATCCATGCCGGGGATGTGGTCCCATACAATTGCAGTACAATGGGATCATCCTCTTCAGCGGCCGGAATCAGTTCTCTGTCAGCGACTTGCCACGCCGACCAGTGATACTGGTAACGAAGGACCAGGGTGCTCCAAGTTTTCTCCGTGCCCTGATACTCCGGGTAGATTCTGCTAGGATTAAGCAATCCTAGTGTGGTGCCGCCGGGTGCAACAAGTACACCTGGGCTCGCCGCGAGGTGTTCCCCTAGTTGAGCCGCGAGCATAACCTTCCCTAAACAACCATACCGATGTTGGTGGCTTTTGAGTGTGCGGTGACCAGTGTACGCGAGTTCCCCTGTTTCGGTGTCATTGGCTGTAAACCAGATATGCTCCGTGGTGTAGCCTACATGAATTGTCAGGAGACTGCCGGCAGGGGCTGCGATCAGACGCATCTTTTTAACCTCTGTCATAACCTTTTCCAATGCGGCTTGGTCATGCTCACTCCTTGGGACTCTGCGTCATGTTTTCTTGTGAATTTGGTGTTGCAGACGCTGGATAAATTTTAAATGTGATGGCGTCATAAAATTGCGGAACCTATTTAGCTGGTCTAGTAGGCCTTGAAAGTCTGCCTGCGTGGTCGGCCAAGGTGAGGACAGCTCAGGGGTAGCATTGTGTGCTGTCCCCGATCGCCATTGTCCTGTGAATCGTGTCCCCAAAAACTTCATGTCTGAGGATGGCTCGCTCATGGACTTGGCCGGGTTTACTGTCCATCCTTGATTGCTCAAGTGGTCCTTTAGGTCCGCAGTAGTGACGCGGACCGCAGCATGGTCGTGCCCCATGATGACAATGTCGTCGACATAGGTCCAGATGCGAACGTCTGCGGTTTTTGGGCAGGGACGAACAAAGCTGTCGATCATCCCATTCATCGCTGTGACTGCTAGGGCTGGTGCGTTGTGATAACCTTGTGGACAAACCTTCCAGGAAAACATTTGTCCGCCTACACACATATTAAGGATCCCATACAGGTCATGTATAGGGATCGAATAAAACATGTCCTTTAAGTCTAATGTGGTGGCAAACCATTCTCCGCCCCTCTGTATTTCGGTCATGCCATCGAGGATGTCTGAGACGGTTTGTGCGGTGGGCATTTGGAGTGGTTTACAGTGACGATTCGCTTGTCGGTAGTCCAGCACTAGACGAGCTTCCGTCGGCTTTCTTGGTTTAGGGATTCCCCATCCGGCTGAAAGGTAGGTGGAGGATTTTATGGGCTGAATGCACTCTCGCTTGCACAAGTCAGCCAAGAGGTTTCAGATTTGGTAGACCAGTGCTCATCGGGATTGGCTGGTACCGCCAGGGTGTAGGGTTTGCTAGCACTGGCTGGTGATTTTCGCCTGATGTCACAGTCAATGGGAGTGCTAGATATATGGCGTTCTTTAAAGCCAACGCCTTTATTGCGGGGATGCCCAAGATGTTTATGTCCCCTAAGACTCCATGCAGCACCCTTTTGTTGATCCAAAACTTGACCCCGGGCGCAGATGTCATGGCGTTTAGCCCTTGTACAAAGATGACTTTGGATGTCTTAACATGGGGCGTTTCAGATCTCAACACATTTACTTGGGCTCCCGTGTCTAACAAAAAGCGTATAGGGATAGGGGTAGAACCTGCAGTCGCGAAAGTTGCGTACGGGTGTTCGTCATTAGTGGGTCGGCTGTCGTCGCCCGTATCGACGGCCGCTACTCGTTTTTTTCTCTGTCTGGCTCCTGCTCTTTTAGCTTAAAGTCTAGGTTCAGTGCCAGTGTTTTTTGTCCCTCATCCCCTAACCCACGAAGCTGATTCTTTGTCAGACTGCTTTTGCTTAGCAGAAAGCCAAACATAGCACGCTCCCTAAGTGTGCGGTCCGGCGGTCGTCCACGCGGTGAGTGATCAGTTCGGGGTTTTCTAGGCGTTGCTTTCCACACTCCTACTGCCTGTACTGCCGCTGGCGGTGTGGGCTTGTATTCTACTTTGCGCGCTGTGGTGAGCTTTCCCAGACTACTTAGAACGTTCCCTATCAGCCCCCCTACCAGTGGGTGTAATAACAAGCGGAACATGGGTGTATTCATACCTCCATAAACCTCAACGCAGGCCTCCACTGCTGACGCAGATACAGGGACCTTGCCAGGATTGTTACACCAGCAATGCAGCCAAACACTGTTTGCCTGGCATGGAGTCAGGGTTAGTGGATACTGTCCGGCATCCCAGGTTAAGTAACTGGCTCCCGCTATTGCATACAGGAGCTGTGCGGGCGATGGATCATCGGGCGGATCCGCATGCCAAGCGTGAGCTTGGTTCAACAGCGCTGGGACCGCGGCAGCACAAAGAGGGATTGGTCAAACCTGGTTGCGCAGTACTTGAGTCGTGTCGCTACACGCTCCTCCACTCCATGCGGGTTGGCGCATTAGGATAGCACGCTCCTCCGGGTCTACTAAATCTGACCCGTGCTCTAATATCAGTCGTCCTAGCCATATTGCCAGTGTTTCACCCGGATTTAGTTGGGTATCTCTTGTCAGCTCATGGAGTTTCCCTCTGGTGCGGGTGCAGAAGGTAGTGAGGGTGCGGGTTCCCGCGCCATCGATAACAGTTTTCACTAAGGCTACAGGGTTTGCATGCAGAACGGGTGTGCCTGCGTCGGCAGGGAAGGCGGAACCTAGCTCCGGCGGGATGTTGTATGGAGGCGGTTCCTTGGGCGGGGCCGACGGGGTTTTTCTAACATCAGGGTTTCCCGCCTGGGACTCTTTGGCCTCTTCTTTACCCACGGCGCCATCTTTAAGCGGTGGCTCGGGCTGTGCGGCACTCTGCTGTGCGGCCGTTCTAGTCAGCGTATCTATTATGCTGGCTTGGTTCGCCGTGTGTTGTAGCAAGGTGGTCACCGAGCGAAACAGGATATTAATCATTTTTCCCTTATTCCACTTTTGTCCTGTCCACCCTGTGGCATCCCGTACATCCGTCTCAAGACTCTCACGGAGTGCCGTTAGAATTTCATCTTTGGCGCCCCCGGGATTGAAATGGGGGTATTTGAATTTATTGGGAGGGGTTTCGCAGCCGCTCCCCTCCTTAAGTACTGATTGAATTTATCGGGAGGGATTTCACAGCCGCTCCCCTCTTTTAGGTACTGGATGCACCTAGCGTACTCTTTTGCGGGAGTACGGTCATCCGTGCCTGTGGGCTTGACACGGCTAAGTAACGCCTCTGGTTTTTTGTCGGGCGGGTGGTAAAGAACTGCGGGACTGGAAAGGAGGCATCCTAGGGCTGTGGGGCTGAGGCCAGACACGACCCATTCTTTAAGCGGCTCCTCGCTGCCCTCGGTCGGGCGGATGGAAACATAGCCTCCCATTTTTCCGTCCTGCCCAGCTTGATGATACGCCACATGGGCCCATAAATCATCGGCGTTTGTGGTCGGGGGCTGGTGATGGTTGCCCCATGGGCAATGCCTGACTAACTCGTCAACATCTCCTTCGTTCCCCCTTTGCCCTGGGGATCCTGTTCGTGACGCCATGTTCAACCTGACAATGGGTGGTAGGACCCAGATTACGCGAGCAGGCCGGGGACAAAAGGGTTTCAGGGCCTTATTCCTCCTTCTTCTGTCTCTCCTTCCGTTGACAGAAAAACACCAAGGAGGCGGTGAGATAAGTAAATGCTTTACTCACAGTTTAGGCAGGAAAAACTTCTTAACAGCTATTTCAAGATTAAATCGTTGATAACTCAAGAGCTCTTAAACACGTTCGGATGGTATACCCAGTCATGATGGGGGCGTCCGGGGGGAAGGGATTTCGTGGACGCAGGACCTCCGGTGAGGGTGATCAGGCCTCTCCGATATTGCGCGGGTCCCCCTTCCTTTTGGCGCGCTCGCCTTTTTAAACAGGCTGCATCTGCATGCCCCCTGCCAATCAGCGTGGGCCTGGGACCGCCACTATCAGGCCGCGCCCATCGCCCCCCCCATGCCATGAGCACGACTTGCTCCTATGTTTGGCATTTGGTCATTTTTCTTTCTTTTCTTTATTACAATTGTCAGCCCTGAACCTGGCCCTGCCATGTGTTCAATTTAAGCTGCCATATAAATCAGCCATAAAGATAGTGGATAGTGTACATTATATACAGAACATTTTTATGGCTGGTTTGCCATTTTATGGTGCCATTATTTGAATGTGTTTGTAGCAATCTTGCTATTTATGCCCCCATAACACATTAATTGTGGCATAAATGTAACATGTAGAGGGGCATTAGAGATCACTAAATACTTTAACATACTCTATAGATATCATGTTAGGTCAAACTACAGTACACTTGCTAAATATTGGCATTATTTTCTAATGCACTAAGCATAATATTAAGGGGCCTAGAAACACCTAAATTGCAATCCCAGGACTAAAAGTGACTTTTTTGAGATCTTTGGCAAGTTATTCAATCACTATGTCTGAGTTTTCCATATCCATTATGGTATGGAGATACACACACACACACACACACACACACACACACACACACATACATATATGACCTTTCTTGCATTTAGATTTCTGTACATTGAAATTTTAAAATGATATATCAAGTGCTAAGTATTATGATTACACTATATAATGTGATGCAAACCTGGTATAAAATAGCTAGGTGCAGTTAGTGTTGGGGTTATGTCACATCCTTGAGGCACCAGCAAGGGTACAGTGGTACCTGAAAGCTAGTTTATGTCCCTCCTAATTGCATACCCAATAAAATATATCACCTGGATGCAATTACATATTTACGTAGCGTATTTAACAGCCTTTCCCCAATTTTGGTAGAGTACTTATGCTAGGACATTGACTTTTATCTGTGGTGAGGCCTGGATCCATTCCTAATTCAATTCCCTGAGCTGGGGTTTAAATTTAGAATCATATACCCATCACAGTCTACAGCAGATTTCTCACAGACATTTGTTAGCAGTTTCCTCAAAGAACAAGCATAGAATATGTTTTTTAAGTGCTAACTGAGATTTTAGTTCCCAGTGTTTATTAGAGCTGCTCAGAAATTCATATTTTTGCTCATGAATTTTTTTTTTAAATTGAAAACAAACAACTGAAAGATCTGAAAGGACTTCTTCATTTTCTTTCTTTTTTTTGACAAAAACATCAAAACTTCTCTGGGAAGTAATATTTTCCAGGAAAAAAAATCAGTTAAAGTTCAGAAAGTCCTACAAGACAATCCTACTAAAAAAAAAAAAGGTCAGTTTTATTATCTGTTTTTTTCATTGTCTTACTCAGTGAGAAAATGTAAGAACTACTGGGTGCGTACATACATTTGGGAGGTTAGATTGGATAAAAAATGGTCACCCAATCTAATTTAGTTTGCTCACGTGTGGACCTTACACCTAGATCCCTAGTTAGGTCCATCTAAGTGCCAAAATGTATAGACATTCCATGAAGGTTAGATTAGGCAAAAATGGCCAGCCCAATCTAACTTAATTCCCTTGAGAGGAGCACTAAATTAGATCAGGCATGGGTTAGACCGATCAAATTGAATGTCTGTACAAGTTTGGAGAGCAGCCCTGGGACTAGGGAAACCCAGCCATTCCCCAGCCCTGGGGCTGTGCGTTTCCTATACCCCGCTGCCACTGGGTTATTTATAGCCCTCTCCCCAACCCTGACTCCCACCCCAGATGGACAACTCTCCCTCTCCACAGACCAGCTAGCTTTCCCAAGTTCATCAACCCCTTTCCCAATCCTGCAGGATTAGAGAAGGCCTCCCTTGATCCCACCAATATCCTCATGGTGCCCACCAGTCCCCCAGATCTCTCCAACCCTCCCCCCCACTCAGGTCCCACCAGCCCCACCATGGACCCTGAAAGACCCCCTAATCCTGCCTGTGCCTCCCCCCTTCCAGACGTACATAGGGCCTTGTTACATTTTCCACTGTGAGCTTCACAAATGTTGAGTGGCTTAGTGCTAGCTTGAAGTTACACCTTCAACTTGAGCAGCACATCTATGAAGAATGCCTACGCTTTAATGGAACAGGAGCTAGGTTATGTGAATCAAAAGATAACCCTGCCCTGGAGTGGCATAAATTTGAGCTACATAATGAGTTCTTCAAGACAGTGTTTCTCAACCTGTGGGTTAAGACCCAAAAGCAAGAATATATGAAAGGGTCATGAACAAACTTTAAAAATGGATTCTCCTTTAAAGGAGAAAAAAACCCATGACTTTTCACTTGTAGGCTGTCAGAGTTCCAGCCTGCAAGGGCTGCTTGGGGCCCTTCATATCTCTCTTCCCCCATCCCACACACTGAGGGGCTGGGGGCTGGAGGTGGGGGCCAGGGGGTTATGAATATAGGGCTCTGGGTTGGGACTGATCATCAATGTTTGCAAATGGGTCCTGGCACAGAAAAGTTTGAGAACCACTGCTTTAAGCCACTTAAAGATGTTAACATGCAGACACTACAGAGGAGGAGCCACCAGAAGTCACCAAAAAAGAATATATAACCAGGCCTTTAGAGTAGGCTTCCTGCACTGTAGAAGGTCTGTAATCTACAATGATACAGTTTAAAGCAAATTGCAAGATTGTATATCTGATCTTGGAAATGACTGGACTGTTCAAAAGAGGAATCATAGTGTTAGGGGGCGACCATTTTTTACCCAATCTAACCTCCCAAACTTCTAAGGCTAAATACAGACAGTTAAAAAGCCTGAGGCTGAATCAGTTCAATCTAGGCAGCTCCTCTAAGCTGTGTAGGTTGAATTGATAAGCAGCTGAATTGACATTCAATTTTTAATTGGGAAAGGCAGGGGCAGGCTTGCACTGATGCAGGCCAGTAGGGAGGGGGTGCTGGAGCACATCTTCAAGCCTGCTGGCCATTGCCAGCCCAGTCAAGTGTCCCCAGCCGTCCCCCAACAAGGGGTTAAGGAGACCCCTGTTCAGGTGCTGGCCCACCTTGGGGAAGCTGCCTCCTTAGGAGGTTTCCCCCAGCCTGGGTTCCCCAGCCCAGGCAGCCCTGGAGAGATGAGGGGGATTCTTCCCCTTCTCAGCTGCTGATTGCTTCTGAGGGAGGGAGGCAGGAGGCCTGCACAGGAGGGAGGGAGAAGGAGCCCTTTGAGCTGGGTGCCTGCCCCTGCATGGGGGGCACTGGGGAGCCCCCACCCAGCCTAGGATCCCCCAGCCCAGGGCAGCTCCTGGGCTGCATGGGCAGGCATCTGGCCCAGGGGACTTCTCCCTCCCTTCTGTGGCATCTGCTGAAGCAATCAAAAGCTGGAAAGGGGGAGGATGGAGAGGAGAGGGTTGCCAGTGTCTGAAAAGCCCTGACCACAGGGGCTTTCCATCCCCCCACATGCTGGGTTAGACCCTGGCTAGGGAAGCTGGGGGTCTGTTCCCCTGCCCGCCCCGATCCCTATGGGCTGACAGACACAGGCAAGAAGTGGGCTAAAGAGCAGAGGGCAAGGCAGTCCCTGTTCCATTGCAGCAGCATCCTGGAGTACTGGGGGACTGCGAGTTAACTTGAACCAGGAAGGGATCTGGGACAGAAGTTCCATAAACCAGTTTGACCTAAATCAGTTAAGTCTGATACTACATTCAACCAGGTTTATCTTCAACCAGTTTTGGTCATTTTGAAACCGGTTTATGTGCACTGACTTCTGTTCTGTTACAGGTTTAAACCAGCTTCCAATCACTTAAATCAGTTTATGTGGAACCTCTGTCCCTAGCCCAGGTGTGACATCCGTATTTACTCACTGTTCTTTCTCTATTCTTTGCTTCTCTTAAACCTGAGAAATTCCTTTTTCACAGATACATTTTACTCTTATGGTAGAGAGTTCCTGGAAAGATGAGGCAAAGGCTTTTTGTTTTGTTTTTTAAACTTCAAAACCTTATCCTCAAACTTTAGGCAGTCTCTTGGAACAAGGCTATGGTTCCTTAATCCAGACCCAGCTATGGTTCCTTAATCTGAAGAATAAAGACCAAAGCCTTGTTCTTGATTCAGAATTCTATAGAAAGCCCATATAGATAGTGGGGGTCTGGTCTGATGTTCTCACAATAGCCTGTGTTGCTGAGGTCATATGCTTCAGTATTCTGTACTCACTAAGTTTCCTTTGTGTGGCAGTCTGCAGGTTGCATACCAGATACATTGTAGTCCAACCAAGAAAAGATTAAGACATAAATCACTGAGACCAGACAGGGAGAAATAGTCTACCTGACTAGATATGATAGAAACAGTTTGTTATAGTACTATAAAATAACTTGGCTTCTGCAAAGAATACAAGAACAATTCAAAATTGTAAGATGAATCAACTAATTGGATGCAGACCTTCAACCAAAGGAGACTTAATGATGATCGTGCACTCTTCAAAATGCTTTTCTCTATACTGAAGCAGCTTCTCTGTCTAGCTCAAGTTCAGCTTTGTCCAGTTGTGTGAATATGGCATGATCTCATCCAAGCACTGGGTCATCATATTGCCTGATCAATTCACGAGGTAGTTGCATGCAAATGTTGATTAGAATGTTTTTTTTATGGGATTCCATGGATGAAGGGTCTCTAGTGTCAGTGGAGATGCAGTTGCTTATTCTTACTTCTTGAGAGTTTCTTTAGGTAGGACCCAAGTATTTTAGTATCACAACCTGGGTACTTCCCACTCTGAGGTGTGACATCTTGCTAAACAGTGTTGCATGTTGCAGTGAAATCTAGGAGGTCAAGGATAGATGTCTATCCACTATCTGCGTAGAGGGTACATGGATAATTCATTTTGTGAATTTCAATTCTATCCTCTCCCTCATTTCATCGGCTAATATAATCATCAAGAAATTAATACTAGAATTTCAATCATTATTATTACTTAACAGAGTGTTGAGAATTATGAAGAGAACAGGAGATGTTTTAACTGTCTGTGGATGCAAGAACCCAAAAGCTAATTGGCATATACATAGCTCATATTTAGAAGTTTTCTTGCTCCTAGTCATGAGGGACAAGAAGGAGTTTTATTTATTTATAATGAAACTTTAAACCGATACTGAATTTGGATATGCTATTTATGTTATCTGCTTTGTTACATTTATATGTTATTAGGGGAGAAGATAAGTTAGCCTGCATCTACCTGGGTGCGCTAAAACTCCAAAATATTTTCATACAACATGACACAGAATTTTATAGTAGGTGTGTGATTGACAGAATTAATTCCTATACTGGGTAAATAACTCATCAGGGCAAGATGTGGAGATAAAATTTCTGGCTGTGATAAATGACTGCTTTCTAGAAAAAAATCATCTTGGAAGCCACAAGACAAGAAGCAATTCTAGACCTAATGTTGAGTAACACATAGAATCTAGTTCAAGAGATATCTGTTGGTGAGACACTCTGTAATAGTGACCATAACAATCACATTTAAGATTATAGAGGGAGGGAATAAGCCAAAAAAGTCTACTGTGCCAATTCCTATACATCTTTAGCAAAGGAAATTACACAGAAATGAGGAAATTAGGAAGTTAAACAGAGCACTCAAAACTTAAAAAGGCCTGCAGGCAGCTTGGCAGCTGTTTAAAAACCCCACAAGAGGCACAGAAAAAGTGTATATTGTAAATCAAAAAGGGTCAATAAAACCCCTGCATGGCTAAATAGAAGAGTTAAGAAACCATTCAGGATGAAAAGGCATCCATCAAAAAATGGAAGGCATGCCTAAATGAGGAAGACTGGAAAGCTCAAACTCTGACACATCAAGTATAAATAAGGCAGGCAAAAAAAGAATTCGAGGAACTTCTAGCAAAAGATGCTGAAGTTAATAATAAAAGCTTTTAAAAATACATCACAAGCAGGAAGCTAGCTAAAGAACTGGTGGCACCATTAGATAACCAGGATGTAGAAAGTGCCCTTGGGGATAAGACCAGAGCAGAGAAGCTAAATGAATTATTTGCATTGATGTTAACCACAGAAAATACTGGGGATATTCCTGTGCCAGTTCAATCCTTCCTTGTAGATAGGTCTGATGAGTTGGATCATATTGAAGTGACAATAGAAGAAATTTTAGAACAGACTGGTAAATTAAATACTAATATTTAATTTAACCATGACTGGATGGCATTCACTTGAGAGATCTGAAGGAAATCAAAGGTGAAACTGCAGAACTGTTGGGAATGATACTATGTAACCTATCATTAATGGCATCTGTGCCAGAGGACTGGCAGGGTGCCAACATAACACCCATCTTCAAAAAGTACTCCAGAGGTAATTCTGGGAACTACAGACTCATGAGTCTCACTTGAAACTATAATAAAAAGTATCTATAATACAGAATAAAATCAGCAGTCACATGGACAAATATCTACTGGGGAAGACTCAGCATGGTTTTTGTAAAGAAAAATGTTAACTCACCAAGCTGCTGGAGTTCTTTGAGGGTATCAACAAGTATGTGGACAAGTGGCATCCAGTTGACATAATATATTTGGACTTTCAAAAAGCTTTTGACAAGGTCCTCACCAAAAGCTTAAAAAAATGCATTGCCATAGAATTGGAGAAGGGTTTTTTCATGGACAGAGCTGGTGAAAAGATAGGAAGCAAAAGGTAGGGTTAAATGGTCACTTTTAAGGATGGAGGGAGGTCAAATTTGGGATT
>NW_005841959.1:394682-408355 GCF_000455745.1 Alligator sinensis | reverse complement strand
CAGGAATCTGTGCTAGGCCCAGTTCAACATTTATCAATGACCTGGAAATGGGAGTGCATAGTGAAATCTCCAAGTTTGTAGATGACACCAAATTTTTCTGGGTAGTCAAGTCCTAAGCTGATGGAGAGAAGCTGCAGAAAGATCTCATCAAGCTAAGAAAGTGAGCAAAAAAAATGACAGATAAACTTCTATGTTAACAAGAGCAAGGTAATGCACATAGGGAAATAGAACCTCAATGATACATACACAATGCTGGCTTCTGAACTATCTGTTATGGTTATGGAAAGAGACCTTGGAATCACTGTGGATAGTTCTCTAAAAATGTCAGCTGAATGTACAGTGGCAACTGAAAAAGCTAATAAAATGTTGGGCATCATTAAGAAAGAAACACAAAACAACACAGTGAATATCATCATGAATACTGTGTTCAGTTCTGGTCTCTGCATCTCAAAACAGGTGTTAGTAGAATTAGAAGGCTGAGAGGGATATAAAAGAGGACTGTAAAATCATGAAGTGTGTGGACCAAGTGAACAGGGAACTGTTATTCATGAACTCCCAGAATACTAAACCTAGGGAGCACCAGCTAAAATTAGTAGGAGAGATCTTTGAAACTAGCAAAAGAAAGTACTTTTATGCAATGCATAATTAACTTATGGAATTCATTCCCACAGGGGATGGAAGAGGTAGATAGCATAACCAGGTCCAAAAATAAACTAGACAAATTCATGGATTATAGATCAATTACTATCTATTGAATGGAATGATTGTAGAGGTTTCCTTTGGCATCCCTAAACAATAATGGTGGATGTCAGGGGATAGATCACTCTAGATCCATCCAATTCAATGCTCTCCCTTTAGCATCCACTCCTGCTACTATCAGAGACAGAAACCTGGGCTAGATGGACCACTAAGATGACTCAGTATGGAGCTTCTTATATTCTCATTTGCATTTATAAACTGCTTCTTGGTGTACTCACTGATTATAAGCCTTTGAATCTCAAAAAAATACTAAATTATTTTTTTTCCAATTCATTGGAGGCCTGCAAAAGTTCTTTGCTATAGGATTTCTAATGTGGGAAATTCTCTTTGTGGATTTAATTTTGAAATTTGGTTTCCTCATTCATTATGATGAAACAGCTTCATAAAACAGTCCAGCCAATAAGAGATAATTCTTGACATTTGTGGGACTGACAGCACTTTTTGGAGAAGTAGGGTGACACCTTAAATGAAAATGGATTTAAGACAATCCAGGAAAAGAAAAAAAATTCAAACATCACTTTCCTTAATGAGATGTCACCTTTAGTTTGAAGGTCTCTGCCATCCCTATTTAGTATATTTTAACAAAAACAATTGTAGAATGTGTGCGAGAACAGTACTGATAACCATGGGTCTTCTATTAGTTAATATGCTATTGTCATACCAAATATTTGGGTTTTTTTAAAACTCTCATTAGGCTATTTTCATATGCCTAAAGCTATCAATATATATACATAAAGGGCATTGTCCATCTGTTTGTGTGTCTGTCTGTCTGTCCGTAATGCTCTTGGGGGGCATGGCTCCTGGCAGGGTGCAGCTCCAGCCAGTGCTGCATCAAGAATGACAGGCAGGGTGGGGCTCCTGTGGAGCGGACCAGGAGGACGCTGAGCGGCGGGAGGTGAGGGGTGGGTGGCATGGGGCTAGACATGGAATGGGGAGGGTGGTGTGGGGCTGGACACAGAGTAGAGGGGAGTGGTGGGTGATGCAGAGTGGGAGGGGGAGTCATGTGGGGCAGCATGAGGAGTGGGGGGGTGGCACGGGCCCGGATATGGAGTGTGTGGGGGGGGTGCATAGTTGGATGTGGAGTGGCAGCAGTGCAGGGTGGTGGGTGGAGGCAGTGGCAGCATGGGGTGGTGGGTGCCTACTAAACTCCTGTGCCTAGCATCTTCTATAGGACAGCCTAAGGTTTCTTAGTGTTTCCCTTCACAATGCCTAGATGGCATGGATTGAAAGGTACCAAAGGCCTACCTATTCACTTGGTATTTTATTTAATTGGATCATCATATACAAAATGACCATTAATACCACCTTCTTTTCCTTTCCTTTCCTTTTTAAAATATTTTTTTCAATGAGACATTTTCCAGCTGTATTTTTTGCAATGAAATTTTGAAGAGGAAAGATCATTAGTTGCACTTAGGACCCATGATCGTTCTACATTCCCTTGTTACCACCTGTTTCATAGCTTGCAGCCTTTGAGAGTGAAAGCCCTTTTCCCTGAATATGAGTTTTAGCAACAGAACTGTCAGCCACAGCTCCAGTGAAGATGGCAACTGCAATAGCAGGCCGTAGAGGGAGAAGTGATCTATGAGACTCTTGGCTCCAAATGGCTAGAAAGTCTCTCACATGTATATTGTCAAACCAACCTTCAATTTACTCGGGGTAACATAAGCCCTGAACCAATAATCTTGATTTTCCTAACAGCAAGCTTCTTCTCTTGATAGATTACTGATGTCAGGCTGATGAGTTATTGGTTCAGCCAATAGGTTGCTATTTCTTCCTTCTAGCTTTCCTGAAATAGATGCTGGAGTGAGAGACAAATATTCCAGTGGCAAAGCAAGTGCTACCAGAGGGAAGGAAAACCCACACTGGCACAAATTAAAATCTACAGGTGACAGAATCTGAAGTTGCCTATGGGAGGGTACAGGAAAAAAGAGTGATGCCAGGAGTCAGGAGGTGAAGACTGGCACAACCTGGGGAGGTCTGAAAGCACATTTAGGTTACTAGGCTAGACTAGGAGTCATTTATTATGGGGCAAATAAAACCCCAGAAAACAAAAAGATCTATATTTCTTTCTAGGGGTTTCTGATGCCACCTCATTTTGATGGATTTACATTCCCATAATTCACAGATGTCATTGTAGCATTAGCTTGTTGTCATTTTCATATTATACCTAAACTGCTTCAAACTTGTATTCTAGCATCCCACTCTTTTCAGTTGCTCAGTTCCTTGTGAGTTTTTTTAGACCAAAAAATGATTACGGTCTCGAAATGTCAAGCAATTAAATATATATATATATATATAATCTCTTCCACTCAAACCAATTACGGCTCTAAAAGTTCTGGGCTGGCATGCTGCTTAGTTCAAAAAGACTATGGTGACCATGTTCTTTTAAAGAAAATCTAGGACCCTGCCCTGCTCCTTCCCTGGCCAATCCCCACTCCAGGCAGGAGGAGGGGTGCCCAGCCCAGCCCACACCCCACCGCTAGCTGCTACTCAGGAGGGCACCAAAATACAAGTTTGCCCAAGGTGCCCCAAGCACGCACACATACATACACATATGCACATGCACACAGATGCATGCACACACACGTAAGCAGCCCATGCTCACAGTAATGCTCTCCTTCCTCCCCACCCCACCCTGCCCCAGGCAGAGGAGCAATACTGGGCATGTGCTGGTGGGCTGGCGCCAATACAGGACTTTGTTTCCATATTCAACAACTGTCTGGGATGAGAGGACAGCCTACAAAATCTGGACTGTCCAGTTAAATGGGAATGTATGCTGGCAGAGGGTAGATTTAGACTAGACATCAGGAGGCGCTACTTTACAGTCAGGGCAGCTAGGATCTGGAACCAACTTCCAAGAGAAATGGTGCTGGCTCCTACTTTGGGGGTCTTTAAGAGGAGGCTCGATGAACACCTTGCTGGGGTCATTTGACCCCAGTGCTCTTTCCTGCCGTGGCAGGGGGTCAGACTTGATGATCTGTCAAGGTCCCTTCCGACCCTACGAACTATGAAACTATCCTACTAATGACCCAATGAACTTGGAAGCTTTTAAATCTGCCCCTTTCACACCTGACTGTTAGCATTTTCCATTTTATTTAAATGTCTTGGTCCTGAATCCTTCCTCTATGCAGCTGCTTTGTATTCTGATGGTCCAAGGCTGTTTGTAAACAAGTCTAACAAGCATCAGCACAATTCTCCTTGTGTAAAGTTAAACCCCAAGGAGCACAGTGCCACTGGGACTACTCTGTGCCATTCCCTTTTCTTGCCTTGAATGCAAGGTGTGGAAAGCCATGTGTGCATGGAATACCACCTTCCATTGGCAACCTCTAGTTGCTAAAATGGCCCCTTCTTACCTGCTCCAGGGCTGTAGGTGGCCATGCACAATTTAGAGAAGCCTCAACCAGCTTTGGATTGGGAAGCTTTTTAAAATCTCAGCCTGTTCTCTTCCTCTTTGTAGAATTCTAGAATCTGCAATTATATTAAATGCATTTAAAAAAAAATCTCAACTCTCTCTTTTTAATAAAATATTATTATTCTGAAACATACCAGTAGCTGACCTGCTTGGAATTTGGTAAATTAATTTGGACCAAAAAGCTATAGACTTTGTTTCCCTTCTCCAGATGGGACAAGCAGCAGGTTTAAAGCATTCCAGCCTCATAGCATTTTCTCATTTCATTACAGAACTCAGATGTGAAGCAGCAGCAGACTGGGAAGGAGTGGAGGACTAAAATTATTTAATGATGACTGACCCCGCCTCAGATTTAGATAGCCTGAAAAATCTTTGTTATTGTTAGCTGTGTTGTACTAACTGGGCATGTCTATACAAAATGTTTAATGTGACTTACTAGCTGCACAGGAAACATCTTGGTGTCTACACATGTGCCCATGTGAGGCTGGAGTACATTAATTTATTTACTCCATAACAGGATAGTACTATCCTGCTGAGGAGTTAAAAACCCTTCAGCAGTGCATGTGTAGACATTGGAGGGGCTGGCTGAGGCATGAGGGTGCTTCAGTGCGAGGGCTGCCTCCTGGCTTGCCCCACACTGGAGCACCCTTGTGCCTCTGTCATCCCCTCTGCAGCATGTTGAGCTGGGGGGGAGGGGGGGAGCAGCACCGGGCTGGCAGGCTGACCCCTGGGGCTCCCTGTCAGCCAGGGCTCCTTTGTCCTGGCTCAGTGTGCTGCAATCCCGGGTGCATGTGCAGACATGTGCCCAGCAGCAACAGGCTCTGGAGCAATGAACTCTGTAGCGTATTGCCACACATTAATAGGCAAGTGCAGATGCACCCATTATGTAGTACTTGAATATAATGGAAAAATCCCAGTCCCATAACCCTTAAGCACAATGACAGCAATTTTATAATAAATTATTCTAATAATACACTTGCCTCCTCTTTGATTTCTTTTTTTCCTGTAGAGGCTGTAGGAATAACTGATCTAAAATTAGTCATTTGAAGAGCAATGGCTCAGCAGATAAAAGAGGATAAGAAAAAGAAGAACAACACCCCCCCCCCAAAAAAAAACAAACAAACCCCAAACAAACAACAGGCAGACCTCTTACTATGGAGACTCTCTCATAAACCCAAATTCCTCTTCTTGAACACAGTGTGGTGACTTTAGCTTGGTCTCTAGTGGATGCTGGTCTACATTTCAAAAATTACTGAGCATAAATCATTACAACTGGCTGCAGCATCACTATATTTGCATACCCTTATTTCTAGAGCCACCTTTTGCTGCTCAAGGATAAATGCAAACTATTTTTGATTCTGAAAGGCAATAAATACCATGTTTCCAAAAGCAGTTAACTCTAGAGAGTTGAAGGATATGACTTTGTCAGAGCAAAGTTAAACAAGAATATCAACAATCTTTAGAAAGTGACTTGACACTGCAGTTTACATACATGTTATCAGAGCATTTAATCTGTGGATGTCTCAGACCCTGACTAATCAAACTAGTTGATGTCTTTAGGGATAGCATTTAATTAACAACAACTGAAAAAATGATTTGTACTATGTTATCACATAATGCCTGCTCCTTTCCAGCTTTGGGAAGAGAGATCTCCTATACATGTACCTTTATTATTCATAGTGCATGCTGACTGAATACTAAAGGCTCAATATTCCAGGCACATTTAGCAGCTGTGCTGTTGAACTTACTCTAACATATAATATGGCCTTACATTTTTTAGCTCAGCACTTTATATTCCACTTTCTCCCACTTGGGACAAGCATATCAGAAGGGGATCCCACAAGGGGATCATTTAAGTCAAAGGCAACATTTTGAAAAATAGAAATTATGGAGACAGGCTTCACACTATGTATTGTAGATTACATTTAGGAAGAGGAGAGGCATCAGATACACAAACCACACCTCCCACTAGGCAATGTTTCATGTTGAACAGATGTAAATAAAACACTTGCATCCAGTGAGCCAATATATTCCTATTCCAGAAAACCAACCCCCAAATAAAATAATTTGTTTCAATTTTTCTTTAGAAAAACCACTCAACTGTCATACAAAAATTTTGATCAAAGTTTTCATTGAAAAACCATGTTGACAGAAACAAAAAATGCCAGTATCAACAATCATAGCAACTGAATAGTCTTGCTTAGCCACAAGAGAAAGACTGTGCAAAGAGAATGATAGTTGCAGTGCAAACCTACCCTTATTACGAAGCAGTGTGCGCCAGTCATGGTCTTTGGCAATGTCCTCTATACATGAGATGTTCAAAACTTTGCCTCCAGCTGATTTCTGCCAAGATCTTAGCTCTCTCATTTAATTTTAGATTGGCTACCTCAGGAACATTCAGTGACCATGTACATTTTAAAATTCATATGTGCTACTGTTTTGTCATGTATAGCTTTATTTCCCTGCGACTGAAAACCTACCTATGGTAGAGCAGATTAGTGACTATCTAAAAGATAGATCTGAATGGCAGTGCATGTTTTTAATCTGCAGTCATCAGGAATTTTAATATGCCCATTCTTTCTACTTGGAGCAGGTACAGGGTGGCAGCTTTTCCTAGTGATCTTTCTATTTTGCTGGTGGAAAACTGCCAGTCTTTCCTCCAGTGGAAATTAAACATCCATTTATATTTGCAAGAGCAAATATTTCCAGTGTGTGGTACTATTCAAGATACCACCCGCAAAAATCCTTGCCTCTCCTGTGTGTGATATTTGTCCACACATCTCTAGGTACACAAATAATATGGATAATGTGTGCCACTGCTACCTATTATACTTGATTTTAAAAAGTACTTACACAAAAGAGGATGAGCCCACAGTCTTCATTCTAAACGATACTCTTAGCCCTTCCAGTGTACTAAAAATGCAGTGGAGACACCATGTTGCAGCAAGAAACCCCATGAGGAGCAACTCAGGATGGCAAATTCAGAATTTGTGCTGAGAGCTCTTAAGCAGCAAGCAATAGCTCAGCCATCTACAGGAGGCTTGAAGAGGGCATACTTGTTCTGCTGTCACATTGCTCATGCTCCCTTTCCCTAAACCTCTTCTTCCATTTTAGCAGGCTGCTTAAAAGAAGAACTGAGAGGGGTTAATAGATCTCTTCACTCTGATCTGGCCCTTGTACAGTGGAGCAGGAGAGAGGACGAGCTCTTTATACCTTTGAATGCACACTGTCTACTGAGGGTCAGGCTACAATGTCATTATAACTGTCCAAAAGAGGAGCTAGCACAGCATGACTTGGTACAGTATAATGTAGGGACAGCCATGCTTGTCTTCAATAGTTATAAGAGAGGGAAAGGAAATAAAAAACCTTGAGATTTCATCCCTTCTCACCCCTTTCTCCAGCAGGGCTTCCCAGAAAATACTAATCTGAAAATAGAATATGCTCCTTTTGTTTTAAATCACAAACACATATCCTTGACCTTAGAAAATTTGGAAAAAAATGCATGTTAAAAAAATTAAGCACTTTATCTTCTCTGCTGTGACCAATGCAGGCCTCAGCTCTCTATTCCCCCTCTTGTCTATTTTACTTCATTTTCATGGTTTCAGTATCTGAGGCCCTGCCAGGGACAGTTATGAGGACCTTAAAAATACTCAGTTTGATGCCAAACACCTGAGGCAAGGCAAGTATGGTAGGAGACCTCACTATTAGCTTAGTTTCCTGAGTTTTTGTATACTTATCGGTTTACTGAGCCCTGCGTGACTACACATTTTCTTATAATTTTTCTAGGACTGTGGTGTAAGTGGACATGATGCCTTTTAAAATTAGTTAGAATAAAAAAATAATTTTGCTTAACTCCTTTGCTGGTGGGAGTGAAGACAAAAGATTATAATAGCGGTTTCGATTTGTAATTGTTAATTTTGAGTGTCTTGGAAAGTCGATGATAAAAATGGTACATGACTATGTAAATACAGATACCACAACAGGACTGGGTACAGGTAAGTGGAACTAATATTCATGTAAATTCACTGCTCAAGGACTTGTCTGACTAATATCCCTAGTTATTAAATTCAGGCACTTCTCCACATGGCTCTGCAGAGTCATCCTAAGCTGCAGGCCTATTGCTAACCCAATCCTAGGCTTCTCTTCAGCAGAGGCTGCCAATCACTCTGAATTGCACAATGGCTTTTTAATGTGGACAAATGTCCACAAGGGACTTGGATAAGACTGCCAAACTCATTTCCACTTGTGACCTGGAGCTAGGATTTAAATCTAGGCCTGCAGAACTGGAAAGCAAGCATGTTAAACTTTCTGCGTTACTTAAGCTTCCTTACCTCTCTCTCGGTAAGTACATAGATACTGTGGGTTAGCTTTCACTGGCTGCAGAGTAAAAGCACGCACACCAGCAGTTACCATGGCTGTAAGCGCTGCCAACTTCCCCTCATAGTAACTTTTTCATATGTCCAGGCTCCAGTGGGCACCTGAGGACTGCAGTATAGACTTACAGACTTTGCATTATGTGTTTTATTGATGTGATATTCTGTCAATGCTATTGTGAACTCTGGATAATAAAGCAATTATGGACTTTTAGAAAGTGCTTAGTACAGTGTTTACTTATCAGTCTCTGGCATCTAAATGGCATCCCTGTAAAATATGCTATAATTACAGACACTTCAAAATGAGCATTGTTTACACAATAGCCTACAATGCCTATACTTATGGACTAACTATTGCATAATTATGTATTCAACCAGTTTTCTAAACCTGTATTGTACACATTCAATAGATTTAAAATCAGTATTTGTTGTCCCATAGATGTATCATATAGAGCTTCTACAATGACATTTATGGAAGGGGAAAAAAAGAAGTCACCAAATACAACGCTTTTCTACATGAAGATGATGATTTTCAAATGTTAATTGAGTATCACTACTTTTTAAATACCAAAGACAGGGCACTGTCCTCACCATGCACCACGTACTCTTGTGTGCTCTGTCATCAACACAGTTACCAACCTCATCTTCCCCACAGGCTTATCTGAGCATTATTGCCCTTTCACCAATCCCTCTCACAACACATGCCCCCTTTTCAGAACAAATCTATTTTGACGTCTCACTTCAACTAACCTGTGATGGGATGGTTATTACTGGAATGTAAGGAGGAAGACTGAAGTTTCACAGGCTATGCTGAAGACCAGTTGTAGTGGTACTAAATGGGAGAGAGATATTCACCCCCACCCCTTCATATTTCAGGTTTCTTGTTACCTGGACCAGCAGGGATTAAGAATAGAGGTTAGAATGAAAAGTTAAATGAGGGCTTCAATTTTCTGTGAACTGACTGATGGGGTTCAAAACACGTCCATTCCTCAGACATCCATGATACCACTTCTTAGGACAGAAGGCAAAAAAGAGGAAAACAAGTAGATATAAAGCATGGGAGGGGGGGACCTCAAACCTTAGGCTGATTCAAATCCACAAAGCCCCCAAAAAGAAGCATCCACACTAACTATACATAAGCAAATTATTATATTTATATTTCTGTAAGCAGTAAATGGACAACATTTTAGCATGAAATTCTTTCTTGGTCTAGAACTGACTGTGTCAAGAATTAACCTGAAGCTAATTTTTTATGACTGATTCCCAACTTTCTGAAAACAGCATTTTACAGTATGATGAAAATGCTGACAGACTCTCAATTATAGCAGTGCTAATAATAAAAAAGATCATTCGGCTGTCCTCTGTAACCAATTAATCTGTCTGTTCTAACAGGGTGCACATTACAGAAATGGTGCCAATAGCTGGCTTCATTAGTACTGGGAAACAAAAAAAAATTGCCTTAGAGGTTCAGCTTCTAATGAAAGCGTTCACTATATTTAACTGAGAATGTAAGCGATAGCAGTGTTGAGGTGGTTATGACAAAGAGAATCTAAAATACGCAAACCTGCCTACCTTCCTAAACCTTATGTCACTATGAGTCCAGTATAGTCATACAGACAGGTGTGACCAATGTGTTTGTTTTATTTTTTTGGCAAAGGAGTCTGAACCCAAGTATGTTACAAATGTATTTTGAACACCTTACCAAGTTCAACTAATCACAGGGAAAAATGAGAAAGCTGTATACCTTGGAGCACTGTAGTCAGGTGCTCAATTTGAGCATCAACAGGATCCTAAAGTAAGATCTTCAAGTGGTTGGGACTGGACTGGAAGGAAATAAGAGAGACTGCAGAGTATGATGGAGGAGAAAGGATTTGGCTGAAATGTCACTGAAATCTAGGAGCTAGATTACCAGTGGGACTGGTTACAATACAATTTGTTATCCTTAATGAATCATTCCTAACATGACTACCATGTTTGACACATTCAAATGAAACTAAAGTTTAAGTCTGAAAAGAGCATTTGTTGAGAAAAAGCAGAAGAAAAAGGTTGACATGGCATTTTCTGCATAAATGAAGATTCTGAAGGAAAAAAAATCTGTTTTTTATGTTCATTTCAGTACTATTTCTATTAAAAAAGCTATTAGTAACTCAAATGTCATTTTATAAATAAATATGCAGCTCAGTGACAAGAGGAAGCAGTCATAGCAGAGAATGCTGATGAGCAGTTGTTTATGTAAAAGCTGTGAAAAATTCCAAGTTTTACTAAAAAGGATAAAAAATATATAGCACTCCATCCCACCTCTGACAAGGTGGAAAAAATGAAAAGTTCATGAGGATTATTTGAAATCAACAAGTCAAACTGTTGCCTATGGAATTTCAGGAATAAACATGTCAATTTAACATATAAAGTAGAATTTTTCACACTTTTAATTATGTCAGTTGTAATGCATTGCAGTGGAATGGCATTCCCATAATTAAAACACTGAATTGGGATTCATGATTAGGGTGGGACATGACACAATTTGAGATTTGCAGATAAGTTTTAGGTGGTTGTTTTTAATTTGGCTTTGCTCCAAGTCAGAAATGCAACTCGGGGCCCAGCCCTAAGGTCTCAGTGGACTGTCCTCAATGCACAGACCCTGGAAGCCTGTCTCAAGACATTTGGATTCCAAATTCTAGTTCTGCAGCTGGAAGCAGAACTGCTTCCATGCTCCCTTCTGATGAGCCAAGAGATAAACTGTAGTTAGAGCCAGGGCTCCTGTGGCTTTCAGATTTCTAAGCTTATGAAACAAAATCTGGAAGTCATGGCACAGGTCCAGAAGCTACAGCCTTGGACCCCAGGGACAATTCTGGAGACAGGTTCTGGGAAGTCCCAGCCTTGGCTCTACAGCAAGGAACTTGAAAGTCTTTAGTGTCCTGGTTAGACTCCCAAGTCTTGCAATGGTGAGTCTGAAAGCCTTTTAACACAACTGACTTTCAGGTCCCTCAATCTCTTGCCAGGAATGCAGGCAGGGTTGCATGGACATCTGACCTTTAATTTGCCAAAAACTCATCAAATCTTGTTGTTCTGGGTGAAATATTTCAAGTTCAACAAATGGGTGCTGTTTCAATCAAGTTCTGTTTTGCCAAAAGAACTCTAACCATTTCAATTTATGAAGTCTGGATGCAGTTTCTTGTTCTGCTAAATATTCTGTGTGTGACTTTGGGAAAGATGATGAATTTTTTCAACTCATTATGGATATCAACAACATTCTTTGTCTTGTTTAATTAGACTCCAGCATTTTGTGGTACTCCCTCTTTCGGAGTGTCTATGTGATGCATATCACAATGGAACCTCAAGCTTTGTAAACCTCTTGGGCTGCAAACAGACGTCACCCTTGTTGTACCAGGAAAATAGTTATGATGGCACTAAATGTGAGTGAACAGATGTCCTTGCCCCTTGTCAGTCCCCAAATTCTCAAAAATATGACGATTCCTATTCATAGTCTGTACTGCTTTATTGTGGCAGACACCTGTTCATCTGTGGTATGATCCCCACAGCCCTGAGCAGGGAATTCCAGGGCACATATTTCACACTGCAGAGCAAGGGAACCCTCTGGGATTTCCCTCTCTGCACTTGCAGTCATGCATTCTGAGTTGGGGCCAAGCACCCGGTGCCATGGTCCTGCAGGATGGAGCCTCAGAAGCCTTGTGAGTGGTAGGACCCTGATCCTGTGGGGCAATGGCTCTGGGCAATATCTGTACCCACCAATCAATCAGACTAGCTGTGCCAGGACACAAATTGGCAGAGCTGATCCTGTGACAAAAACAACGTCTGATTTTGTAATAACAATACCAATAAGTAACAAATACGTTGATTGTTTATGTGGTTTGCATAATAACCTGTTCTCTTACTCTAAAGGATGTCACCTGCTACATGGGGCTACATGGAGCCACTCGGAGCACAGCCTTGGCTTTCCCCTGCCTCCCACTACCTGGCTGCTTCTTCGAAACTTGAAATGTTTCAAAACTTTTGAATCATTTTGACTGGCCTCGTTTAATTTCACGGCTGTTTCGAAGCTCTTTGTTTTGTTTTGATTTCATTGTTTTGAGCTCGAAATGAGTTGAAACAGCATCGAAATGAAACAGCCAGCAAAATTTCTCACAGCCCTACTGTGTGTGCTCATGTGTATGTAAATAAGTATGAACGGATGTGTGCACCTGTGTCCAGAAATGCATGGTTTTAAATATCAGAACATAAAAATACTTTTATTGCAACTGTTACAATTACATTAACTTCCCAGAGTCTGTTTTTATTTTTCAACCAGCTATTTATGTATAAAACCTAGCTAAATTTGGTCAAGAACAACTTAGAAATGGGTGTATTGATATCAGTGAAGTTACAACAGTTTGGCCTAAAATCTTTGGACATAAGTGTTATGCAGGTTATAAAGGATAATTGCTGCACCTCAAGAGAGTAGACTGAAACATATACTACAAATAGAAGCAATAAGGGCCTGTAAAGTCATTCCTACATCATTTAAATTCCAGTTTGCATACTGCACTGCTACTGCATACATGCACTGGTTCATCTCTTTCCCATTTCATTAAGCAAATGCCAAAATGAAGAAAAAGATGCATGAAGTTGGCCTATTTTTTTTATACTATACCAAATCTGATTAATTTTTCTTTGTACTTATATGCATATAAATAATACTCCATATTTCTATCCTGCTTTCCAGTTAAACATCTTAATGTACTTTACAAACATTTTAAAATTAAATCTAATTGCATATCAATGACATTATACTCCACAAAAAACCCTATATTTACAGCTTTGTGAAAACTGTCAGAGTCAAGACAAAGCAGCTGAAATTCTAGTGATAACAAAGGCCTTCTGCCTTTAATTTAAATTGGTCCAGGATTTCTCTCAGGGTGCAGAGAGACATAACTGAACTGTTGCAAGAATGTCACTGATTGGGAACTGGTTTTCAATTGTCCCTGCACAGAGGTGTCCACACACACACTGCTAAGGGTTCTAGGTAGAACCCCCACCTTTTATGGATTGCTTTGCTGCTGAAATGCTATCAGGGGTGATAGAGTACCCCGAGCATAATGTTTTCCAGGGGTCAGGGCCTATGTTTCCCCAGCATT
>NW_005841959.1:394156-394672 GCF_000455745.1 Alligator sinensis | reverse complement strand
GGGGAGGAAAACCCAAATTTTCTGGATGTCAAAAAAGAGGAAGATGTCTTTGCCTGCAATTGTAACTGTAGAGGAAACAGCCTGGGCTTCATCATAGGAAAGGTTCATTTTGGGCAGGTGTGTAGGTGTGCCTGAGTGGGGATGGAGTGACCCATGCTTGTGGTGCCCAGGGTCATATCAGGGACATGAAATTTATAAGGTGGCTTTTAATGGCAAAGGGTGGGAAATACTGGGAGAACTTCTGGGGCCCTGGATCACTCAGCTCCCTGGGAACCACAAGCAGGGGGTCATATACACCCCCAGCATCTGGCAACCTCTCCAGTCCCACTACCCGATGCCCCCTAATGAGCCTGTAACACAGGGTCCACGGCAAAGAAATAAAATTTACAAAATGCTTTCCAGTGCAGCTGAAAAAGTGGAGTTCTTTGGGGGAGAGGGCAAGCAACCAGGTCCCCTGGGCATAAGCAGAAGTCACTCAGCCATACTCCCTTAGGCACCTGGCAACCCCTCCACTCA
>NW_005841959.1:392082-394146 GCF_000455745.1 Alligator sinensis | reverse complement strand
CCAATAAGCCTGTGCAGCACAGGGTCTATTCAGGGAAGTAAACTTGACAGAATGCCTTCTAGGGCAGGTTTTGTAAAAACAAAAATAAAAAAGATTTTTGGGCCTCTTTGAGCATCTTCCCTGCTCACCCAAGAAAGCCACAAGCAGGGGGCTAAGCAGCACCCCCTAGCACCTGAAAATCCTTCTACTATCACCCTCCTCCCCTACAAATGATTCTGGTACGCAGGAGCTGCAGGGTCAATAGCAGGAAGGTGACATTTGACAAAATGGTTTTTAGGGCAGGGGTTGAAGAGCAGTGGTATTCTCAAGGAGGTCCCAGAACACTCAGACCCCCTAGAACTACAAGCACAGAGGCAACCCCAGCATCAGGCAACTCTCTCCCACCATGCCCCAAAATGAACCTAGGAGCTGGCAGAGAAGTGAAACTGACTGGGAGGCTTTCTGCTTCCCCACCCCTGCAGACTGTGGTCCCTGTAGGCAATAAATCTTTGGGCAGTAGAGTCCTGGATGCAACCAAGAGCAGATCCATTGCTTTCCATTGGTTTGGGGTAGAGGAAGAAGCAGTGCAGTTTGAGATGCCTGGAACCTTGGACCAGACAGTAGGTATGCAATGCTTTGTATCCACACATAACATTGAACTGGTTCACGGAGGACTGGTTCAAAATAGTACCTGATTTTCCCAGTGTGCTTTTGAAATGTTCCAGGAAGTTTAAACCAGTCTTAAGTGTCATGTACATCTAAACTCTTGGGATTTAAAGGGTACTTAGAACATTCAAAGCATTACATCTGTCCACATCTTCAGTCTTTCACAGCATTGTGTAAGACAGCAAAATTAGATGCCATCTGTTGATGAGTACAAAATGATCACTGTTAACATCCTCCAGCTTAATGGTAGTAATAGTAATACTGTAATTAAAAAGATCAAGGTTCCTACTACTCAGGCAGAAGTCTAAGAATAACTCCAGCCCACTATCTGTGGGTAATTCATTTAAGGATCTTTCAACATGCTGTAACAAGCTAACCAGAGGGAGTTTAGGTAGAATTAAACTGATTATAATAGAGAAATGAGGCTATTAAGCAATTTGTATTTATTTATTCACTCTATTTATATGCATATTTCCTAACAAAGGCTAAGGTGGGTTAAAAAAGAGAGCAAGATAACATAGAACAGTAAACAACAGAACAGAACAGAAGAAACAAAATAACTTGTAAAAGCTAAAATAATGTGCTGAGCAAAAAAACCTTCTAAACAAAATCCAGCTGAGCTTTGCCTGCTAAACACTTGCTAAAATAAGAGTAAAACAGGAAGGTCTTATGGAAGCTGCTAAGACGGGCTCTGGTAGGTCTCAAAGAGGAGGGTTCCAGAGTTGAGGAGTGATGATTACCAAGAACTATGTTCTCATGTGTTTTCACCAAGCATACTTAGAGCATTGACAGTACTTGCAAGAAGTTGCTCTTGGCTGACCTTAGGGATCATAACTGGGAACCTACTAAAATTGTGATTCCATAGGTTTTGTGAAATTTGGCATTGCCCATGAAATCCATGGAAAAAAAAATGAAAGGAAACTTAGTTTCACCTGCAGCACTCAGTCCTCAGGGTGCTGCAGTAGCCCACTAAGGGAAAAAAGAGAGGAGGGGGGATTCCTGCTCAAAGAGCTGTCACTCCCATCCCTCACTGCTGATTGGCTGCAAGGGCTGCCTGTCATGTGGTCCCACCTCCCTCCACCAATTGGCAGCAAGGGTTAGGGCTGCATTACAGACAGCCCTCACAGTCAATCAGCAACAAGGGACAGGGCAGGCAGCCCACAAAGTCAATCAGTGGTAGGGGTCAGGGCTGCTGATCCTGCTTGGCCGAGCTGTCACTCCCATCCCTCACTGCTGATTGGCTGCAAGGGCTGCCTGTCATGTGGTCCCACCTCCCTCCACCAATTGGCAGCAAGGGTTAGGGCTGCATTACAGACAGCCCTCACAGTCAATCAGCAACAAGGGACAGGGCAGGCAGCCCACAAAGTCAATCAGTGGTAGGGGTCAGGGCTGCTGATCCTGCTTGGCCCTCAGAGGCAG
>NW_005841959.1:374326-392064 GCF_000455745.1 Alligator sinensis | reverse complement strand
CCCTGCTCTCCTCCCACAAAGTGGCTGCCAGGCCCTGCATGCTGCATGTGAAATGGCTGCTGGGCCCCACATTCTTCCCCCGAAATCAACAGGCAGCCACCTCAAGTAGAGTAAGTCCCTAATCAAAATGGGTTATAAGGGGAGATGGTGGTTTCTGAGATATATAGGGCCCAGGCTACTTAGAGCCTGATAGGTCAATAGCAGTACCTTAAATTAACCCCAGAAGCTGTAGTTACAAAACTGGGCCTTAGTTACAAAAATAATATATTAAATGCTAAAGCCAAGGTCAACACACAAAACAACATTTTAAATAAGCTTGCAAATTCCAAGTGGGAAGCAAACCCATCCACCCCATGTACTACTGCCTTAGCACTTTGTTTCTCTGTGGCTGAATATGCCTGCACCACCTGGGGATGCTCAAGTCACAGTAAACATATTGACACTACCCTAAATGATATATGCAGAATTATAACAGGCTGCCTAAAACCCACCCCTGTTCTCTGCCTATAAACACTATCTAGCATAGCGTATCCTTACATCAGGAGGAAAGTAGCAGACAACATTGACTGGCAGGTACAAGAGTCAGACAACCACCACCTGCTATATGGACATCAACCAGTGCACCATTGTCTCTCATCAAGAAACAGATTTTTGTCCTCTACCATACCACTGACCACATCACCAGAATCAGCCAGAACTACCCTTTGGCAAAAAGAATTGGAAAAACTAGGTGACAATGCTGTTGAATGGATTCAGCAAGGAATTACCCATAGTGAGGGGTTAGCATCTGGCTCCAACTACAAATGGCACACATGGCAAAGCCTGAACAGACTGAGAGTGGGTCTCAGAACTACAGCTTTCTCATGAAATCATGGGGCCTCTATGCAATGGATCAATGTGTTTTTCAGGAGAAGCAAACCATGGATCATCTCCTGAGATGCCCTGTAGCACCACAACGCACCCCACAAGACCTGGCAACTCCAACACCAGAAGCAGTGGCCTGTGCAGACTATTGGGAACAGACCATATATAAAGGTTGGACTGAAGACACAACAACAATGAAGCAGCCCAGAAATCTACTGACATCCAGTGCAGACTCTGGAGCACTGCAGATATGTGGTCCTGGTGACCTACACCACTCAGAAAGCGAGTTTCCATGTCCTTTACCAGCTTCAGATTCCAGATGGTCACTGGGGGCAGCTCCACAAAGCACCCTGTAGTAGTCTAGCCTCAAGGTCACAAAGGCATGGTGAAAGGTGGCCGGATCTGAATCTGAAAGAAAGGGTTGCAGCCTTCTCACTGGAAGGCTTTTGTTGCACTGAATTCTCTGGAATGCTTCTGCTGCATTGGTAGAGTTAAATACAATCAAACCCTGAGAAGGTCATGCACAGATGTGACCGACAAAAGCCTACGATATTAGGTAGAGTTGACGATCACTGTACACCAAGTGGTAGTTCCTTGTGTTCTGATGGTTTCATGAAAGGCACTGGCATGGCTCTGATTCAGAGGAAACAGAATTCATATTCTACTCCTCAGGTAGCCAACCTGTGGCATGGATGCTGTAAGTGGCACAGGCAGCCTCTGTCTGTGGCCCATGGCAGATCAGGGAGGGGACTGGCAACACAGTGGCAGATAGGGCAGGAAGCAGAAAGCAAAGCAGCAGATCAGGTGGGGAGCACAGGGATAGAAACAGAAAGCAGGAAATGGGGTGGGTGGGGCAGGAAATTGGAGGGGCACTTGTGGAGGGTGAAGGGTTAATTTGTGGCAAGCCTGCCAAAGGGGAGTAGGATATCCCTCTTCTACTGCAGTTGTGTATTTTTGTGAGCTTATGTAATGTTCAACCATGACATTTATTTAAAATCTAACATAAGTAATAAGAGCCATGAAAATTAGGCTCTGTTAAAAAAACAAACTATGTAATGATTAGACTCTCCTCCCTTCAGTTATATCATGGGACAAACCAGATGAGAGGGCTTAGAAGTCTCCCCCCAGGCACTGTCTCTGCATTTTACCCACTCTAACCCCTTTCTGAATATTTTCAGTTGGGGGTGGGCAGAGGAGAAGGGGAGGCTGTAAGTACATCCTAGCAATTTATGATACATGGAAAGAACTTGTGCAACCCTATGCAATTTAGGCACTAGACAAATCATGGTACTAAAGCCCTAGGCAAGCTGCTCCTACCTTAAATTCTAAGACCCAGAGCAAGCACCTGACAAACCACTCTTACATTTACAAAGAAGCATCATTGTTGGCTGTTGTATATCTTTATGTTTATTTCTTCAACAAGGAAAATGACTTTTGTCTGAAACTTTGCTAACTTACCTTGGGACACCTCACTATAATTGTGGGTGTGGAGCCGTTTGAAAAGGGGAAGGCTTCAAAAGGACAGCAGCTAGCATGCTCTATTTGTTGTATGTGAATGAGCTAAGAAAGATTCAAATATAGCTAAATCACTCCAATTTTAATACTGCTTCATCCAGAGTTCATACTTATTGTTCACTCATAAATATTAAAACATAACAGCTGCCATTTTGAAATGCTCTTGTTCTGAAAAGGCTCCAAATGTGTGTGTGTCTATACCAGTTGTTGACATCAAGAAACTTGTCCAGAGTGACACTAAACAAAGTGTTTTTTTGCATAATTAGGTATGGAAGTCAGCCAATGATAATGAATGTGATATAAAGAAGAATGATATTATCTAGATTTAACTCTATACTTTCTTTACTAATTTAAAAAAAAATATTTACCATGATCAAGGGAACACATATTCCAATTCTATTCATAGCCATCTAATAAGACAGCCACATCCTGTTCTGCCAATAGACTACACATTTATTTGGATTCTATCAATACTGCTCAAGTAGGAGCAGGAAATCAGTTTAAATAAGTGATAGAGATGAGGAAAGCTTGCCTGTCTATCCCAATCATGAGGTCGGTCCAATAAAAGATGTCACACACAAGGATTCTTTCCTCTTTGAATACCAGTTATTTCTTACTCCTCTTCTGAGCTTACTGAGAACATGAAGGTTTCTTTTAGTTAAAATTCTTGTAAGAAAATTCTGTGATTTTTTATGTATTTAGAATATTTTTTATGCATAAAGAATATTTAGAGGAAGTAACAGCATGAGAATTGACCTACTTAGGAATACTATCTTTTCTCCTAAAAAAGGTGGTGTGACATGTTCAACTTAACCCCTACTAAGTGTGGTTAAATGCAAGTAGATGTAGGTTCAAGCAGTTTCAGCATGTATTATGCACCCTCTTCGCTTTGCTAAATTGTTTCCTTTCAGGTGAGGATTATCTGTTAACACATACTTTAATAGGTCACTATAGTCCAATGATTTACAGCTGTTGCAGGTGAACATTTGACAAGGCCCAAAGGGAACATCACTGAATAAAAAAACCGACATAAATATATATATGTATGTGTGTGTGTGTGTACACACACTACACACACACACTATACACACACGTGTTGATTTACATATCTCTATATATATCTATATCTACATATCTCTATATTTATCTATATCTACATATATCTCTCTATATATCTATATATATAGAGAGATATAGATACATAGATCTATATATCTATCTATCTATATAGCTTGAAACATTTCAGGATCAGTGCTAAAAATAAATGGATTTGTAATTCTATTATGAAAAATTGAGTCCTTTTGGCTAAAAAGGGGTTTCGGGTATTTTTTATTAAATATATGGTGTAAGTCGAACTTTATGTGGAAAAAGAAGAGACCTAAAATCTGGCAGTCCATCCTGGAAGGGTACAAATGTTCCCTACTATGTGTCCTTGGTGTGTGCTCCTTACATCTCCAGGTGGTTGAGCTATTTTGCCACAACATAGAATTTCAGGGGGACTGCAACTGTGTGATGTGCAGTAATTCAACATATGGTTTCAACTGAAGAAAATGGTGGTGCCTGGAATATCCAAACATTTTGTCTTAATAATTTCAAAATAATATTTTTAAATGTTCTTGTTCTCACTTAAAACTGACCTAAAAAAAAAGGGTTATAAACCTTTTAAAAAAATATTTATTTCTTTATTCATAACTGTCCAGGCAACATACTTCCTCAATGGCAGTATTTCTTACAGTATTTTAGCCAAAGGAGGACTGGCCGGTCACAGGCCAGGATGTTATTCTATGTGTCAGGAGGTGATGTGATTCCACCAGATTGTTGGTTAAGACATTAAGTGACATGGCTACCCGTGACTGGTATTCAGTGATGCAGTGGCGGAGGAATGTGACCTTAACCTGCACTATCATGCGGACAGTGCGTGATCGCTAGTAGCCTAACCAATCAAAAGTTGCCCCTAGAGCGTGACTGGCCGGACCAGCATGCTGAGGTCTCCAGAATGTTCCATCAAGGGGGGACCCTGATTGGCTAGGGAGTCTATAAAGGGGCCTGCGCGCCACAGCATAGGGTCCCCAGACGCTCCCGAACTCAGGAAGACAGCCTGATCACCTGTCTTGTCTGGACAGACCCCTAGGCCTCTAGCTAGATTCCTAGCATAGGCTACCACAGCTTATAGCTAGACCACGCACAATCCGGAACGCCCTGTGCGTTGCCCAACTAGGCATCACACTTGTACTGATAGTATTTTTGGCTGCAGTCAACCTTCACAATTACACCTTGCTTGTTACTCGCCGCTACCCATCAGTTGTTCGTTTTCCTACCTGTACCACGTCGTCTGTGTCTACCTGCCACTGTAAATAGTATTCAACTCGTTAATCATCTTGTTGGTTTGTAAGTAAACTTATGAATTTTCTTCACCTACTACTTGTCGCGCTTTTTCCCTCTCTCACACTTGGCATCCCCGAGTGTGTCTGGGTTGGGGTCACTACTCAGTGCCCCACTCAACACGCAACTGAGGCCATTTTCCAAACACCATCCTTGAATTATGGCCCACACTATGATTTCAAGACCTAGTAGTCATAACAGCATGTTGTCATTTTTAAGGGCTCATGCAGCACAAATGAAACCCAAAAACTAAGGCAAATAAATGAGCAAACATAAGTCCCCCAATCTACTTCCCAATGGCATGCCATTGATCTATGATGTCTCATATATCAGACAACTGAGAGGTCCTGCACCTTGGGCAGTGGAAGCAGACAGCGCAGAAGCAGCGGCCAGAGGTTTGCTGTTTTGAAGGAGAGATTACTTCCTTTTTTGCCACCAGGTGGTATGTTGAGTGGCCAGTCAAACACTGAGTCTTGGCAGCAAGAAAAGGAGCTAATACCTTCCCTTTCACCACCAAACCTCCACTTGCTCCTCTTGCATTATGTGCTGCCACTCACTGTCCAGGGCACAGTGTGCTGCTGCTGGAGCCAGAGCCAGCATCAGAACCAGAACTGCTGCAGGGAAGGTACAGGGTGCTGAAAGGGGGCCGAGGAGGCCCATGGCTCCAATCCAGCATGGGCCTCCCCCACTTAAGCAACACCAGGGGCTTGTGCCCTACTCATGTGTCCACTAAAATAACCTGAGCCAGTCTTACGAGATTTTAGGGCTTTTGTTCCAAAACTAAATCTAGAAAATGCAGTAGCTCATGTAGTTAGTATAATTCCCCACCGTACTGTTAACTTTATTTTTTTTAACTTCCAAATCATCTGTAGAGTTTTGTTCACATTTAAAATTAAGGCTTAGTCTAGTTCTTTCAAACTTTTCTCCATTCCATTCCATTCATGTCTGTTCTCATCTTATCACTGTCCAGTAAACGCACAGCACAGTAAGTGAAATGAATGACTAATATCTGTTTCATTTTTCACTCTCCCTCTTATTCTCTCCCAATAGCAATGCTTGTTTGTGTGGTGGAATGTGGATACTCAGATAAGAAATAAACCACATAATAATTTAGAAGAATATTTTTGTTTGAATTTTCCACATTTTGGAAGATACTTTTTCACATTGGTCCAGCCCCTGCCCTTTTCCAGAGATGATTTCTTATGTTCAGTCTAATCATGGGTTTGATTCAGCAGAGTACTTAAGAACATACTCTACTTTAAATGTGTGCATAATCCCATCCCTACTCAATAAGGCACTTAACCAAATGAAATCAATTAGGCAACTCACATATTAAAGTTAAACACATGATTTAGCTGAATTGGTACCAAAATATCTAAGCCTGAAAATCTAGTCATTTTCTCCATCTAAAACTCTCAAAATTAGCTTAACCACTACAATAAAGAATCAGTAAAATACATTCTCAGTTCTCTTTCCTTAAGTGTAGCAGTCAGCCATGATAATTAATAATGGCTGACATTTATGGCATACACCCCCTTCCATCCAAAGATCAAAGAACTCAACAGGCTATACAAATAGATTACAAATTACGGCACTTGAGTAACTCCATTCAGAATTATTGAGATTCCTAAAGTTCAGCATGTATGTACATTTTGGCAAAGGGTGACTAATGGGTGTCAGTACTGTAATATCTGTCTAGAATATTGTGCCATTAAATTGCACCAGGACTTTCATTTTCAGTTACTCAACTTTTTTCCCCTAAAACTGTCCAATATTGATTCAATAGTAAATATATTTGGAAAAAATGATAAAAAAAATACTTTACTTGCTTCTGAGCCGTCTCAAGATGAATGCATATACTTCACTCATTTAATTAAAGTAGTAAGAAAATTGGTAAAAATACCCAACATGCCCTAGCATTGAAAAACAGTTGAACTTTACAATTAAAAATGTTTTAGTGGCTAATCTAAACTGAAGAATGCTGATAGTTTAAGAAAAAATAAAATATTAGTTTGAAATGGTATTGAAAAATAGGTCTTATATATGAACAAACAACAAAAAAATATTGTGTGCCTAGATTAAAAAAAATGAAAATTCCCTCATTAAAATTCAGCATTTGGCAAAAATTACCCTATAATAGTGTCTGAAATGTTTCAATTACTTCCTAATTTTAAAATAGAAAGTGTTGCTATTTTTTCTGATAAAACTGTGCACTAAACTCTTGGTAAATTATTACTTAATGATACTCAATATAATTTTAAATTTATTAAATAATTTACATGCATAATATACACATTAGATCTAGTATCTAGGAGCAGCTAGTATTGCTTTTGCATAGTTGTATATAATGTTAACAATACAGTTCAATGGGTATGCAGAGTAATTTAGAAATTTGGGTTCAATTTATAGGATTATATGAGAGAGTTGCCTGTGACAACAGAGGACTGGGTTTCCCAATCCTTCCAGTCCATGTTCCTATTGTTGAGCTAAAGTTAATTTTCCTTTATATATTCTTGATATTGTCTTTATGATATCCTTTATTGCTTTGTCAATTATTATTTTGTAACCAATATCTATTTTAGTTTGCTCAAATAACTGTGTAACTTAGCTTAGTTGAGACTCCATTTTGATTTTTACATTGCTTAGCATAAGTGTAACAATCATTTTGTTTTATGATTTTATAGGTTAAATATAGTATAAGAAAAGTGGTGTGTATGTAAGGCCTGTGTTATGTCTGGGATGTTTAAAAAGAGGTAATGAAAGAATAAACAGTATGTGTGGTAACGCATATGTTGAGACAGTTTGTCTTGCACCTCAGACTAGAAGGATAGAAATAGCCTTCTGTGATTTAACAGCCAAAGTTTACAACAATGTCCAGATCAGCAGTTAAGAATTTCAAAATACAAGATCATGTTTTGTTCCAATGGCCAAAGAGTTGCTGATAACTGATGGAAAAATTACAGACCACAAAGCCAGAAGAGCCTGTGATTCATAACATTGCAATAGAAGAGGAGAATCATTTCATTATTAAGGGGACGTGACACAGCAAGACCCATAGACTTGTATGGGGAACAATCACTATAAAGATGGAGAAGACCCATAGAGGCTTTGCATCTGTCCTGCATGGAAGAAGAAGCATCAGTACACATCTGACAAGCCCTGGCGTCATCCTCTTAGTTAACTTGGCTGGCCACCAAGCTAACCTGAGCATCTTAAGGACTAGTAATATCTTGATATTTGCAGGACTGTCTGTCTGTCTCCTTTTGTATGTGTGTAAATGAATGGGTATGTATGCGTGTGTGTGTATGAGACAGGAAACACTACCTATTTATTATTCTTTTATTTCTGTCTTACCTTTTCAATAAATGTGGCATTGTGCCTTATCCCCTGATAAGATTCCCGCTTGTTTTCATTTCACATTGTAGGCTGTGTGCATACAACACTATGTTCTAATACACTTACTTATTCTGTCTTGAAATCAGACTAATTCATTTAAAAACATACAGTAATATAATACAATTATAATTTTAAACTGGCAGAAGTCATGAAATGATAATATGTCTTCAGAGATGCCCGCATTCTATTTAACTTTATAAAGAATTGTTATAGATGAACACAGATTGCCACAGACCATCTATACACAGTGTAAGTGAATTAGGGGTACTATGAGAATTTTAACGTTTACATTTCATAGATTTTGAGTATTTAATATTATACCCTTAAAGCCACTTAGTGTAAATGTTAGCATTTACCATTTCCTTTACTATAGTTTGAATCATTTCCAATGGCAGAACAATGGGTCATAATTAAGTCTATCTAAAACTGATAACTCTATATCCTTATCTTTATTTAAAGAATGAGTGCAATTTACCATCAGCAAATCCTGTCACCTCTTGGCTAGAAAGCCATTAAAATAGCAAAAATAAAAAACAATATATAACCTTATCTGAATGAAGAATTTCAGGTAAACAGATATGAAATTTTGCCATTGCATTAAAGCTTTGGTGTTTTTTTCTGTTGTGAAAAAAGCCCTGGATTTCTCTCATGGCTACTGTTACTTATGACACCAGTATTATGTCTCATTGAAAACAGGAAAGAAATAAAAGAATGGAATATGCCAGACTATACCACAGTCTTCCTGATGATATATACTTACTATATCAAGGTCAAGTTGGTACTGAATTCAATATTTTTATTGGAACATGAAATACAGGATAAGCAAGCATATAGTGATCTGCTCCTGCTATACAGTGTTGCACCTTTTGACCCCTAGTCTGATGGCTCTAAGTAACCAAACTCTGACCTCTTTTAAACAATTTTACAATGAAGAAAGAATGCAGGCAACAGCATAAAGAAATAGTCAAGAGAGATGTGAGTTACATTTCTTACAGCAGATCTTAGGTTAAAAAAATGAAAGTAACTACTGAGGTTAGATATTTCATAGCACATGAAAGGAAATAAAATAGAAATTTGGATTATTCTGAAGAGTAGAGAGGAATTTTATTCAAAATAAATTCTGTGGGCTCAGTGGTATAGGTTGTAGCTGTGTTGGTCTACACAGCTTGTTGGTTTTCTGTGGGCTCAAGTTTTCTACAACCTTCATTAAAAAAATATGCCACTATGAGCTTGCAGTACAGTAAATCTATTAAACAACAGCCTATCCAATCATAGTCAAGAATAAGAGTATTCAGGAATAATTCAAAACCATTTAACATTACCAGAGCCACCGGTAATTGGGAGGGGTTGGTGGGTATGGGGGAGTTTGAAGGCTTCAGGGGAGAGAGGGGAGGCAGGGAGACTGGCAGATTTGTGGGGAGTTAGTTGTTCATCTGGGAATAGGGGAGTCAGCAAGCTAAAAATAGCCTGGTCAGGGTGGTGGGGGCTGAGGTAGGAAGAATGCAGCCTTGCAGCTGGAATGAGCAGTTGGGCCAGGGGTGGGCAAAATATGGCCCTTGGGCTGGATTTGACTGCTAATTGATTGTATCTAGCATGTGGCTGCCCCCGCAGTGCTTCACATGGGGCTGAATCTCACCTGCTTTTGCCCAGGGCAGCCCATGCTGTGCTCCAGCCTCACACTCACCACCAGCACTTCTCAGCCCCGTCAGTGCACAGAGTTTCCTGGTGCTGCTGCTTAGCCCCCCACCCTGCCTCAAACACACAATATATAAGAGTAAGAATTTATTCTGAGCTATTATGCAATCACATCGATATACTAACCCCCACCCATAAATAAGTAAAAAATATTTTTTTAATAAAATTAAATGTTATAGTAGATGTTTGATTTTTAGTATATGATTTGGTTTTTTTATCTATAATTTGTTAAACATATATCTTCTGAAAGATTTTGTATGTGAAGCACTTGACAATTCACCAAAACTCATTAAGTGGCCCACCAGCCAAAATAATTGTCCACTAGGGGTGTTTGAAGTGGGCCCTATTTGATTTGGATTTGGCCCAAATCAGGAACAGTCATTCAATTCGTTGATTCGGATTGCTGTCTCAGATTTGATTCGGCCAAATCTGAATCTGAAGATTTGATGCCGATTTGAAGAATCAGTGATTCGGACATAGATGCAGCTTTATATGTTTTTTCTACGTACCTCTAGGTAGCAGGCAGTTCATGAACACTGCGATGCTGGGGCACATGGAGTGTTCCATAGAAGCATGGGGGGCTCCCCAACATGCTTGGCAGAAGACCCGGAAGTGGACCAGAAGTACTCCTGGTCCACTTCCAGGTCTGCCAGGGAGCACTAGGGGGCCCTATCGCAGAGATTCACTAGATCAGGTTAACTAATTCCTGATTTAAGTTAATTCATGTACACAGGTGAACTAACTTACATTGGGCCCACCACTTTTTACTTGAGTTAAACCTCCCAAATGCCAGCATAGGTGCGCATTTATATAGACCTAACCCTAGTTAGGTTGATCTAAATGTAACATCTGTACATATCCTTAGAATTACAGATAATTACAAGTACCATGGAACCCAAAAAGACAGCTGCTGAGGACAAGGAGGGGAGACCAAAATACAACAAACAATCTGTTCGTCTCCTTCTCTCCCTGCAACTGCCAAACCAAAAACCCAGCCAGCAGAGGGCTGACTATCTGGGAAAAAATGGTAAAATAGTATACTAGTCAAAGGTGAATTTCTAATCTATTTATGCCTCTGAGAATACAGCTTCAATACAAATGGATATTTCAAAGAATAAAAAAATACAAGCATTGGGCAAAAATATTATTTTTATGTTTTAGTGGGAAAGTGGAATAATTGGGGGGGGGGTGGGATTGACTCAAACTGATTTTTATAGACATACAAGCATACTAGGCCTGTGCGAATAGGGAAGTATTCAATTTGGATTCAGATGTGGCCGATTTGGAGGACAGTGATTCAATTCAGAGATTCAGATCACTGTGCTGAATTGGCTTTGGAAGATTTGGAGATTCGGTCATAGACTATAATGGGGAATCACTAAAATACCTATAACTTTGTCATTTCTTGGCTGATTTGGATAAACATTGAGCAGCGGTAGCCCCTCCTATGGGCATGAAGCCTGCCAAGTTTCAAGGAGATAGGTGCAGGGGTTTCTGGGAAAGTGAACCTCAGGCTGCTGACAAGCAAAACACACACAGTCACGCATCACAAGTTAAGGCACAGTAGAGTGAAAACTGCAGGGATGGTAGTCCCTTCCAAGGCCATGAATCCATAATTTCATAGTTTCATAGATGTTGGAGTCAGAAGGGACCTATTAGATCATCGTGTTTGACCCCCTGCCCCAGGCAGAAAAGAGTGCTGGGGTCAGATGACCTCAGTCAGGTGCCTCCTTTTAAATACCTCCAAGGAAGGGGACAGCACCACCTCCCTTGGAAGTGTATTCAATATTTTGTCAACCCTCACTGTAAAGAATTTTTTTCTTGCTCTCCAGCCTGAATTTGCTCTCCTTCAGTTTGTGGCCACTATTTCTAGTTACCCCAGCGGGTGCCCTGGTAAACATCATATCCCTTATTTCTTGCTGAACCCCCTCTCCCGCCCACCCGATGAATTTGTAGGCAGCCACGAGATCACACTCAGCCTCCTCTTGCAGAAGCTGAAGATGTTCAGGTCTCCCAATCAGTCCACATAGGGCTTTTTCTGTAGCCCTTTAACCAGATGAGTGGCCCTCCTCTGAACCCTCTCCAGGCCATCCACATCCCTCCTGAAGTATGGTGCCCACAACTGGATGCAGTACTCCAGCTGTGGCCTGACCAATGCTGCATAGAGGGGAAGTATCACCTCCCTAGACCTGTTTGTGATGCATCTACTTATGCAAGAAAGGGTGTGATTACCTTATCACACTGGTGACTCATGTTCATTGTGGAGTTGACTATGACTCCGAGATCCCTTTCTGCAGTCATGCTACTTAGAATGGTACCTCCCAGGCTATAGGAGTGTTGATGATTCTTCCTCCTCAGGTGCAACACATGACACTTATCCTTGTTAAATTACATCTTATTCTGTTCCACCCACTTCCCCGGCCTGTCCAAATCAGCCTGGATTTGCTCCCTGCCCTCTAGTTTGTTTACCTCCCACACAGTTTGGTGTCATCAGCAGATTTGGACAGGGTGCTTTCTATTCCCTTGTCCAAGTCATTAATGAAGATACTGAATAGTACCGGTCCTGGGACAGAGTCTTGGGGGACTCCGCTGCCTACATTTCTCTATATAGAAACTGACCTGTCTACCACCATTCTCTGGGTGCATCCCATAAGCCAATTTTCTACCCACTGGACTGTTTAATAATCTACATTGCAACTGTTTAGTTTATTTATAAGAATTGGGTGCAACACTGTGTCAAAGGCCTTTTAAAAATCTAAGTAAATAACATCTATCTCTATTCCTTCATCCAAGCATTTTGTGACCTGGTCATAAAATGAAACCAGGTTAGTCAGGCAGGATCTATCTGCTATGAACCCATGCTGATTACCACTTGGCATTATTTTACCTGATGGTCCCCCACAAATGTGATCCTTAACAATTTTCTCAAAGGTCTTGCCAAGGATAGAGGTGAGGCTAACTGGCCTATAGTTACCGGCCTATAGGTTCCTCCTTCCTCCCCTTCTTGAAAATACGGATCATATTGGCCCTTTTCCAATCCTCCGGGACCTGTCCTGAGCACCATGAGCGTTCAAACAGTTGTGCCAGTGGATCCGCTATGACTCCAGCTAATCCCCTAAGTATCCTAGGATGAAGATTATCAGGGCCTAGTGACTTCAATACATTCAACCCCTCCAGGTGCCCCTTTACTAGGTCAGCACTAACAGTTGGTGGGTTGGTATCTATCCAGGGCTTACCTAAAGTCCTAGTGGGATGCGTATTTGTATTGGTGTCCAGGAACATGGATGCAAAGAAATCATTTGGAAACTCCGCTTTGGCCATCCTATCTGTTACCAGTTGCCCTAGTTCATCCTGAAGGGGCTCTAAGTTACCCTGCATTTTCTTTTTGCTTCCTATGTATTTAAAGAATGTCTTTTTGTTATGCTTAACTTTTGCTGCCAGTCTAAGCTCCATTTCCACTTTGGCTCTCCTCACTGTTTCCCTGCAAGCTCAAGCCAAGCAGGTATACTCCTCCTTGGTGGCTGCCCCCTGCTTTCACAGCCTGTAGGCCTCGTTTTTCCCCTCCAGGCTCTCCTGGATTTCCCTGCTCAACCAAGAGGGTTTCTTTGCTCCCCCCCCTTTATGTGTATTGGGATGGTCTTTTTCTGTGCCTGCAGAATTAGCCCCTTGAGAAACGCCCACCCTTCCTGAACTCCCATCTCTCTGAGGCCAGTCTCTCCCATCTCTCTTTTACCAGTCAGTCTCTCCCTAACTAATCTCCTGAGCTTGTTGAAGTTGGCCTTCCTGAAGTCTAGCACTTCTGCCCTACTAGTTATCTTCCCCATCTTTCTCCAGATAGCAAACCCTTATCAATAGGTGGTCACTATCCCATAGGTTATCTTGTACCTGCAGATCCTCCACCAAGTTGTCCCCTGTGGCCAGTACCAAGTCTAGTAAGGCATTTCCCCTAGTGGGAATGCATACCTCCTGTAATAGGTGGAGGTCCTGTAAGGAGGTTAGAAACTTATGTGAATGGGCATACCTGGCTGCCTGTTTCTCCCAGCAGATGTCTGGGTAGTTTAATTCGCCCATGACAACCAGGTCCTTTGAGCTCACTGCCTCTAAGAGCTGTCAAGAATTCTAGGTCTAACTAATCTGCCTGGTATGGGGGTCTGTAATAGACCTCCACTACCAAGTCCCTTTCTCCCCAACACCCCTGTAATCTGACCCACAGTACCTCAATTTGCCCTTCTTCTTGGCCCAATTTAACTATGGAAGAAGTATATTGTTTCTTAACAGACTGCAATGCACCCTCCCCCTTTTTTACCTACTCCATCCTGTCTATACTGCTTGTAACCCTCAATATCCACTGCCCAGTTCTGGGTAGGATCCCACCAGGTTTCTGTTAGCCCAACCAAATTGAATTCTTTATTTGCAAGCAGGAGTGCAAGTTCCAGGTTTCAAGGAGATAGGTGCAGGGATTTCTGGGAAACTGCCCCTCAGGCTGCTGACAAGCAAACTCATGACATGGGTGACTTTGTGTGTGTGTTAAGGCATGCTCTCACTGGTGCTGGGGCCTCTACATGACATGGAAGTGTGCCCCAATGAGGTCTCTTCCTCCCCTACAGCCTCAGCTTAGTCCACCACTTTAAATAACAACAGGTAAGCAGCACAGTACCACTAGCAGCATCTCAGGCAGCCAAACTGTCACAGAGCCTTTCTTTCCTTTCCTGCAGGAGTTTCTTCTCCAGCAGCTGCCAGAGAACTTTCCCTGCCAGCCCCAGCCCTAGGGCTTAAATGTGCCCAGGGCTCTGTCTCCTTCTGGTCAGCTGACCGGGGACAGGTGCTAGGGGTGTTGGTCTAAGGACATGGTACTGGCAGACAAATTTCTTTGGGTCAATATGATATCTGTTAGTAGACCAACTGAATAGTTAGAGAAATATATCTTAGCAAGCTTTTGGGTTGAAAAATCCGTCAGGCTGAGGAAGCACCTGCAGTTGGTGTGTGTGTGTCCTGTTCCTGGATGGAAGAAATAGTAAATAAGCCAGAGGCTGATATACAATGCAGGCATGAAAACCAGTCAGTAAAAATGGAAATGGAAGGGTCAGGGGGTGAGAGAGACAGGCTGGGGGGGGGGGTTAGCAAGCTTTTGGGTTGAAAAATCCGTCAGGCTGAGGAAGCACCTGCAGTTGGTGTGTGTGTGTCCTGTTCCTGGATGGAAGAAATAGTAAATAAGCCAGAGGCTGATATACAATGCAGGCATGAAAACCAGTCAGTAAAAATGGAAATGGAAGTGTCAGGGGGTGAGAGAGACAGGCTGGGGTAGGGTGAAAGGGGTATGTAGCAGGTAAAAGTGGAGAGGTACACGCTGATACCTGGGGAGTCAGATGTCTGGCAGGTTGTAGCGTGTCATAAATCCAATGTCCATATTGAGTCTATGAGTTTCTGAATCTAGGAGTTTGATAAAGTGAAGTTCATATGCCTGTCACTGTGTCTGACTTCTTCTGTGTTGTATTTAGTCTGTATGTGTGTGTAGCTATATAATATCTCTTATTCTTCTCTGTGTATGTGTGTGAGTGTGTATAATGTATGTGCTCTCCTGTACAGTGATAGATCACACTGCACGGGAAAACACAGATTTCTTTTTAAAAAGTGTGGGGAAAAAGTGCAACAACAGCAAGAACAAATAAGCAGTTTTTGGGGGAAGAATAATTTGAAAGAAATGGATTGGATAGGGATAAGTAGAGGTATTCTAATTAGTAAGCTGTATCCAATTCTTTCCAAGAACAGAAACTAGCAAGAGACTAACTAGGTAGGAAGCCAAGCCAGTCCAGTACCCTTCAGATGCTATTGCTCAGGCAGAAACAGCTCACAAAAGGCAAAGAAAGCCTGCAGAGAGTCTTATATGCTGTTTCTGCGTTCCTCCCCTGGAGCACTGTGATTGGAAGGGGACTCAGGGAAAGATCACAGTCACTGGCCAGCTACAGATGTCAGTCTTTCTCCCCCTGCTCCCCCTCCCTTTTCTCAGTTTCTTTTCCCCTGAAAGACTGCCTTCCGAATCTCCAAACCTTTTCCAAATCAATTCAGAGACTCTGAATTGATTCGGAGGGTTTTTTTTTCCTTCTGATTTGATTTGCATTTGATGATTCAGCTTCTGAATTGCACTGAATCTTGTCCAAATCGAATTGGCAACCATAAATAAGGTTCTGAATCACTGAAACAGAATCTTTTGCAGGAAATGACTGGCTTCAGTCACTTTCCCATTTGGAGAAATAGAAGAAGAAATTTGCAATTGTTGAAGCATCCTTTCCTAAAATGTTCAGAGTTAATAGTTCTGCCACTTTGTTCTAAGTATTTTTTGTTTAAAAAATAGGTTAATTTATGGTTTAAAAATAAAAAAGATTGAAAAATGAAACAAAATTATTCAAATTATTGAAAAAGGTTTTAATGAATGGATTTGAATACTTATCAGATTTTAGATATCACCATTTTGAGATTTGCATTTCTCATCCTGAATTAGGATAGAATGCATTTTCCAAATCTCAAAAATTCTTGTGGGACCAGAAAACCATTTCTCTGCCATCTCTATCCTACATACATTGACTGAGTAATTAAGTACTCAGCTTTAGGTGAACTTCTCTTCTACCTCTACTCCACTCCTATTCTGTATTCTCTTCATTTTAATACTTTCTAGTAGCCACATTTCAGAGGTCAAACCAACAGAAGAGAAAGGATTATATATTTCTAGGGTTGCAATAGATAGAAGATAAATTTTAAAAATTCCTCAGCTTTATAGATTTAATTTCCTTCGTTTTGTCTTGTGTTGTTGTCTCAGATTGTTGTTCTCTTTTTCTTGTTAGAAACTTTTTCAGACAGATTGCAACTGTAATATAGGAAATTAGGAGAGTGTTGCTGCTTTTAGCATATCAGCACTGAGAGGAAAACATGTTACTCAGGGAAGACTGAGACAGATACCAAAACAGGAAAAAAAAAATTAAGAAGAAATTATTTCTTCATCCCCTGGTACTATTTTTTTTTACTCTGCTGGCAAATTGATGAAAAAATACAACTTGTATTTATGCATTTATTTATACTTTTCCAGGGAAGGCATTTTTACATTTCTTTTATTTCTTATGGTGGTTCTTGTATGTGTATGTACACACAACTGTTTCTGGAATCCTTTCGATAACTGGAAGGAGAGGTGTACATGAGGCAGAGGTGACACAATAGTGGCTCAGAGAGGAGGTGTCACACACATTAGAGTTGCAGAAGAGGTGCAGGTTTTAGAGTAGCCACAGAATGTTCTAAACTTTGAACAGTTCGGCTCCAGTGAAGCCTAATAAGTCCCACTGCTCAGTACTCGATAACAGAATGGGGAAAGTGGATACCTGGTCTCCTCCACTCAAGAGAATTTGCTGTTATAAGAAAGTAGTTGGCTGGCTGACTGCTTCCAAAATAGGATCTGTCTCTGACATTGGATCGGGAGTGAAGGAAGTCAAACAAAAATTACAGTAGCACATTTGTGTTGGAAACGAATCGTGTGCGAGGAACAAGCATCTGATTAACCGTAAGGAGTTAAAGTGCCATTTTGATCTGAGGATGCTGTTGTGAGGTTGCTTCTTTATTGTGCCTCACTGACTCCAGATCAAATATGACAGTTTACAAATAAAAATATATTTTTTTACCTAACTTTCCAGCTCTACGAACTCACACTGGCTTTACAACCGCTTTACTGTTTTTTACAGTCTCACTTTTCAAATGAGACCTATACTTCAAGGAGGCCTGATGAAATCAAACGTTGACGTTTCAGGGGAAAAAAAAAACCCCACTAGGCTAAGCACGGATGCTTTTCTGAATCGTACAAAGTACTTGAACCCTCTCTTAAACTTCCTTTACTTTCTCTTTCC
>NW_005841959.1:353686-374295 GCF_000455745.1 Alligator sinensis | reverse complement strand
TCTTTCCCTCTCCCCACACCCTAAAATAGACACTATACCTAAAATACTTACTGGATTTAACATAAATCATAAGCCAAACAGATGACATTTTAATACTTTCTAACATCTTTCTAGCCAGAATGAAGGATTTATTAAACATCACGAAAAGGTCTGTGGTAAAGTTGGCCATATTCTCCTGTTGTTGGATGAACTGGTGATCAGTAAGATCAAGTAACTGGTTTTAACTGCCTTGAATTAATTCTTTCCCAGTAACAAAATTCAGGATGTCTATATTAATAATACCAAGTTGATTTTTTTTTTCCAAACATCCACCTGCAATTTGAATAAGATGCACACAGCTGCTTCTTAGAAAAAGAAGAAAACTAGGCTGCCTTTCTGTTTTATAGCACAAGGTTGAAATTAAATGTGCCATTTTTCACCAAAATATTGTTTCCCATTACTGAAGAGAAGTGATGGGCCTGAGGGCCTCATGCATTACAAATCTCGTGTGCTTTAAATTGCTAGTAAATCACTTGCGTTTTTGCCTTTAGTAGTTTCTGCCGAGCTCAGCGTTTATTGCTTACAGCTGAATGCAGCCACCTAAATCATCCATCACATTTTTATAACCTACTGTAGCTTTCCATTTCATACACCAAGGAACTGGCACATTTTCAGAATGGGAATGGGTGAACACACTCTTCACACTCTGAACAGTACTATATATATGCAATATGTTCCATGATTTTTTTTATAGTGAAGGGGGGAAATATCTTTACAGGTTTTCAGACATCAAGATCTGAGAGCATTTGCAATCACTCACAGATGCAGAGATCTAGTATCTGGCTTTTCATCAAAGTATCTTCCTACCTGTTTAAAATGTGGCTTAAATCTTCTATTCCTGCTTTCATCATGTGTATATTTATGTGTCTTTAGGAGGAGGACTAGGACTAGCAAGAGAGCACTTTTTTGTCCCCTGCCATTCTGTCACAAAGAATTAGATGAACCTCCACCCACCAGTGACAGAAACATCAGTAATAAAGATGCTCAGAACAAATACATTGATAGATATTTTACCCTGTTTCAGCTCCAGCTCTTTAATTACTTTATCCCTCCCCAGCTAATGTTATACAGTATTTCCATGCACTGCAAACACCTGTGGCTATAGAAGGCAAACTACCTTTGCTGTTATAAATCCTCAGTGAAAGAACAGCACTGGCAAGTACAACACATTCATGTAGGATCAAATTCACCTCTGTTCCAATGGTCTACTCCTAGCTTAAGTACCACTTAAATCCTATTAAAAAATCTCAAAATAGGGCTTCTATGGCAGATAAGGGGTTCAGAGGTTTTCAGTGAAATCCTGGTCATAGTAAATCAATGGCAAAAAACTCCCAATGACATTCATAGAGCCAGGATTTCACACCCTGCGTTGATGCATATTTCTGCACTAGAAATACTTGCATATACTATTACTAGTAGAACTAAGTAATTAGCTTCCTAAGTTTTTTTTCCCTTACCTTTGAGGTTTCTATTTAAATTTATTTTCATGTAAGTCAATCATATTTAGTGAAAAACATCCAGGTTATTATTTAGGTTTTCTTATGAGGTTATATATATAAAGAATTCTGGGCTCCACACTTTAAAAAGGACAAGGAGAAACTCAAGAGAGTCCAGAGGAGAGCCACACACATGATCAGAAGTCAAGAGAGCAGGCCATATGAGGAGAGGCTGAGAGGCACGGGACTCTTTAGTTTGGCTAACCGTAGGCTTGGGGGGACTTGGTGGCAGCCTATAAGCATATCAGGGTGTTCATCAGGACCTGGGAGAATGTCTGTTCACCAGGGCTCTGCCAGGGAAAACAAGGTCCAATGGCTACAGACTGCTGCAAAACCATTTCAGACTGGACATAAGGAAGACATTTTTTACCAAGTATGCAGAGTCTGGAATAGACTTCCCCCAAGAAGTGGTGCAAGCACCTACTCTGGACAAATTCAAGATGTGCTTGGACAATTATCTTGCTGGGGTCCTCTGACTCCACCTGACTTCCTGCCCTTGGGCAGGGAGCTGGAACAGATGATTTCTGAAGGTCCATTCCAGCCCTATGAAATCTATGAAACTGTTTACTCCAAACTGGATTAGATTTCAAATTTCTGCTAATGCATATTAGTAAAGTTTCACCTAACCCTTGAATACAACCTTAAGGAACTTAGAAAATACTCTCTACAGCAGTGTTTTTCCAGGCTCCCCTGAAAATTTTTTCTGAATCTAGAAGTACTCTGGTTGTTGGACTGCCTCAATTTACCTAATTTATCAGATAAACATAATGAAGGCAGGGGTACCCCCTCCTACCACAGCCACTTCCTGATCTGATCCCATCTTCTGGAAACAGAAGTGGTTTTTTTTAAAATAAACCTAATGTAGGCAGGAGTGCCTGACTGCTCCTGTTGCAGTCTCTTCCTAGTTCAGCTTTGCATGCATCTCTTGGAAACAGAGGCATATAGGACATGTGACACCCCTGAAAGGATCTTTTGATATTCCAAGGTGCTACAGTATCCTGATTGAAAACCACTGCTGTAGAGGGACTTGACTATTATATTTTCATGAAATGAAGTGTCTTGATATTTATCAAGCTTCTATATACTGCTTTCCAGCTACTTAGCTTCTCAGTTCGCTTGCTTAGTATATAGTGTATATGTTTGCAGAGCAGCTACCTTAGGTCTCCCAACCAGGCATATTAAGGAGAATGACCACCACAGTGGTGTTACTTCCCTTCGGGCATATCATCAGGGTGGGGAAAACCTTAATTCCATCCCACAAAATATTATTGGTGCAGCTGAGAAAAGTAAACAAGGGAATTGTGATACTGAATCAAAGGGCCTTGTTACACAGTAACTTTAGGCAGCTTCTGGAACTCTTAACCCCTGGACTGGCCTTAACACCTTTTTAAGTGGCTTAAAGAACTCTTTATTTGGTCTAATGTTACACCACTCCAGGGAAGGATTATCTCTAATCTACCTAATTTTGCTCCAGTTCCATTAATTTGTGGCCACTCTCCAGAGATTTTCCACCCAATCTGAAGTCTTACAGCATCCCAGGAGGCAGAGGGCCCTCCTGAGTCAGGGTGAATGGGGACACAGGGGCACAGCAGGTCTGGGCAGAATGCCTCGCCCTCTGGGCACATCTGGCAGAGTGAGCATTGTAGCCTAGGGTTGCCAACTCTGAATCTATTCTGGGAGGTTTCTGGAATGCCTATGTGCCCGCAATACACAATGCAAATGTGCCCATGTGCTTGGGTATATCAGTTATGGATTATAATGTGTAGACTTTATGTCAGGAAGGCAAATGCATGGTACTATTACAGTAGGTAGAGCCAGTCCAAGTAGCAGTGGGAGGAACTACAACTTCTAGGCACTTTGGGGCTGCAGCATTTGCTGTGCCTCACATGAGCAGCCAGCCTTTCCCCTAGCTCCTAGCCCTACCCCTGCTCATTAAGCCTCTAGTGGCAAATCACAGCTGTGCAGCTGTGGGGCAGTCAGAGCAGGTTTATTGCCTTAACATGTGACTGCTCCACTATGCCAAACAACATGAAGTTGATTAACATTTGTGCAGCTTTCAGCATAAGGTGTAACAAGGCCCACAGTTCTTTCCTGAAGCCTCTTGAAAGCACTATGCCAGAGGGTACTGAAATAATATGTAGCAGGCTTGCTTTTTGGAGCTTGGGTTGAGTCCCAGGCTTGAAATCTTGCTGTTTTGATTGGTGGAACCCATCCACCAATCAGGAGGCAGCAAGAGGAGTTAAGTTGCACCCCTTTCCTGAGGGGAGGGGGGAAGGAACTCCCTGCCTCCCCACCAGACCTGTTTGAAGACTGCAACACTCAGGTCCAGAAGACTTCAGGGGTGGAGCCCTGGAGCATATAAAAGGAGCTGCATGCCCAACACGAGGGGAGCACATCCGGGACAGAGAAGAGAGAAGAGCGGGGCTTAGAAGAGCAGGGCAAAACAGTAGCCCAGAAGCACCCCTGAAAACTTCCATCAGCGGGGAATGGCGAACGGCTCCAGCAGCTAGGCTCTCAGCGTGCAGCACAGCGCTCAGCGTCCAGACCCTGGGAACTGCGAGGCAGCTTGGGTCTGCAACCACTGGTGTGAGGTCAGAGACATGGTGCATAGGCTGGTGCACAGAGTAGGACCTTTGGAGCACTTGGGCAGCTCTGGTCCTCAACCCCCGAAACAAGGCTGGGAGCTTGGTGCAGGAGGGGCTGCACGGAGGGTCTGGGAGTGGACCGAGCCTGGTGCTGTATGAAGCAGCCCAGGCCTCCGACCCATAGCAAAAGGTTGAGTCCAGGGAGCCAGATGGTGCTTGAGCTACAGAGGCCCCAAAAGTCCTGCACAGAGAAGCCCTGTTCCAGGGGACAGAGACCCATCTAAAGCCCACTGCAGGTGAGACAGCAGCTTGGCACAGAGGATGAGGGCCAGCCTCCCAGCCTGGAAGCCATGAGCTGCAGGGAAAAGAGGATTCCGACAGGGGAAGAAGAGTTGCCCCTGGTTAGTTAAGGGTTCCTGAAACTGGAGGTCCCACTGGGAGGGCCCCCTAAAGTTACCAGCTTCGTCGTAGGGCTTGGGAAAAGCCCAAGGGCATTGCTGCTTCCCCCCCCGCCCGATTTTGTTTATCTTTGGGGTTCTTGCGCCATAAGTAGTGTGATGTCATGCCTTATATTATGTGAACTCTCATGTTTGTAAATTAGTAGATGAGTAGATTCCTAGGGCTCTGCTGGGACCCCCTGTTGTAAATTGTTTTTATTCGTGGCTTAATTATTGTTCACCCATACTTATCTATAGTTTATCTGTTGGCTACCTATGTTTATTTTGGGGTTTATCTGTTTCAGACCAGATACTTACCTGTGACTTACCTGTATCTGGAGCACTGGTGTAAGGTTTTATGGCATTTACCCGGAGGGTATTGTTTATGTTAGTTGTTTAGATATCTTGTATACATACATACATACATACATGTAGTACATATGTTTATATCCATGTTCCTTTTCCTTGTGATAAGTTAATGTTACGTTAAATAAATTAAATAAATAAGTTACATACATTTGTATATAGTTAAGACCCCTGACTGTCCTGGCCTGGTTCTATAGGGATGGAGGGAAACTGAGCAGCCTGCAGTTCCCACCCCACAGTACACCTGCCAGCTAACAATTCCCTTCAATTGGAGAAGGGGAGTATATACCCAAGTTACCTGGGCTACAAATATGCAAATTCATGCCAGGATGAATAAACAATGTAATATACCAAACTATTTCCTCAGTCATATTCTCTGTCAACTCATTTCTTTGTCCCACTTTCCCAAAAAGAATCCAAAATTGTAGGGGTTATTGTTACGTCTCAGCTCTGTATTCTTGGGGAACCCTGGTACAGGATGTAGTCTGTCTGACTCACAAAGGACTCACCCCCCCCTCCTCTACCTAAACGAAACTGATTAAGATGCAGTGAAAGACGCACCTAAGACCCTCACCAGATAAGGGTGACAAGAGTGAATCAACTGCCCTAGGTCTCATTTACATGAGAGATGGAAAACAGAAAGCCTGAAGCAGAGACTGCAGTGAATTCTGGGACCAGAGAAGCAGGAGAGCGCTGCATGATGGGGAATCTGTGCTTCCAATGTTAATCAACCCATGTTCACACACACCCAGCTCAGCATTTATCAGACCAGTTCTAATCTGGATTTACTAAGGACTTTTCCCCCCCAGACACACACACACAGCTCTAAGTTTAATAGGCATCTCGGGCCGTACATTCCCCGGTCCCACTATGGGAGGCCTATTTAAACTTGATTGACTAAAACTCGGTTGCCGGGTTAGGGAATGCTGAGGCAAGAGACCGAGTCAGAGGGGGTATGGGCAACATTTGAACAATGGTTAAGGGTTCATCACAGCATCCAGCCTGCTGGAGCCCTAATCCCAGGTGTTGTCATATCTTTCCCGAGACGACTGGTGGGAGTCCTCTCCACAAAAGGTTATGAGCACCCCAATAATTGTCTTAAGTCTGTTAAAAGACTATAGTAAGATCTGGAAAAGTCATGCTAAGCTGAGGCTTGTGCACAACAAGTAAAAATCCAAAATCCTGATGCTGCAAGCTATCTATTGTTCCTGAAGAAACCATGAGATATCCCATCAGTATATCTGCCACCCATAGGAATCTCAAGCTGGCTCCCAAGTATTTGGGTTACTCCCTAATCTTAAGTGTTTCCTGATTATCAATCAGTTTCCTGAGATGGTCCAAACCAGATAACCCCTTGTCAATAGAAAAGACAATGATTTACACTACTGAGGGTGCTTCGAAGCAGCTAAACTGAGGGTATAAAAATCTGTAAGTGTGTGTGCTGCTAGAGGGAGAAGAGGAAGAGGAAAAGGAAGGAAAAGAAGTAGAAGCAGGAGGAAAGAAGGAGAAGAAGAAAACCCCTGTGCTGACACCATCCCCTGTCGTTCTTGGGACGCTGGAAGAACAGATCATCTCTCTCTTCAAGGATTGTGCTACGGACTGTGCCTGTCAGCTTTGCAGCCTGAGTACCGTGGACTAGGTGAGATCCCAGCGTTCTCTGTCTTCTTTCTAGGCATAAACTTCTGAACCTGAACTGTATCAGTTAAGCTTGAGCTAAGTTTCCCCAAATACTTAGTGAAACCAGGGTAGTATTGTCATTGTTGGTGTTTGTTTTTCTTTTGCATGTCTATTACTACTAGTACTATTATATATTTCATATGCTTAGCAATAAATAACTTTTATAGTCAAACTGGTAGTAATTGGGTATATTTTTCCTTCTCTGCTTCTCTTTCCTCCCGTGCTCTGCAGCAACGCTTCTTTTACCTATGCTAAAGATCCCTGTGAAGCCCAAATTATTGTGGGGTCTGCTCATCAAGAGGCCAAAGATTGGGACGTGCTGAGTTTGAAACACATAAGGGGATCAGCTTGTATAGGCTGATTGACCCAGTTTGACTCAGACGTGCCCTTATGAACTGAATGCTGGCCCATGAGGGTGTCAGCTGGACACCCAGCCGGATTCAGAGGGATTCTGTTTACCTGTGTGCTTGTGTCTGACTGCATTTTATTGTTGCTCTTATGAACTGATTCTTGGCATATGAGGGTGTCAGCCTGTCCATGCTGATCAGCCCGGCCAGGTCAGGCGTGTCACGTTAATTTGTGTGTGTTTGTGTGTATGACTGATTTGGTGACTGGAGGAACCCAGTCCCATTGAGATTGAGTCCTGCAAGATAGCTCCACTGGGGGTGAGGGCTTGCAGAAGGGAGAAATACAGCTCCGTATAGTAACACAAGCAGCACATTGACAGAATCACCAAGACCCTAGAAACTATCCCTAATAAATGAGCACACCCCAAAGTAATGGGCAAATTTGGTAACATTATCACCCTCTCCCTCCTCCCCCCTGCCCCTTTCTCCCCCAACCCCCTCCTCCCCCCAAAATTCAGATAAATATTTATGTATCTAACTGTATATATAAGCCAACATATTTAGTCCTAGATCTTTGAAAGAGTGAGCTGCTAAGTTCTTATTAATTTCATTCATCTGTCCCTGAGCCTTTCATTATTTCATTCTTCTGTACTTTTTTAAGGATGAAGAAAGGGTGTAATAGCTCTTGACCCCATAATTGAAGAGTGTCTCTCTCGTTCAACCGCATGTCCTTTAAAAAAAGAGGAGTCTTTCATGCCCACTGGTCATTTAGGCTCAAACAATAAGCAGGGGGAACAAAGAGCTAGTAACAATTCTAAAGAAATTTGATCCAAATAGTTCATCTTGTCCTGAGTCCAAATTCTCCTAAATTTTCAGGATCTTCCAGCACACAGCCTTATACATACAGGGTACACTCATTTAAATGGAGGCTACTTACTTTATACTTTATCACATCTTTTTGCTACCTGTTACATATGGTTACACTGCAACTATATACATTTATTTAAGCATTATATAGTTTAATATTTTCAAATTCTTATTAATATTATGATGTAGTATATTAGAAACAGTAGATGATATATTGCTTATTTACTAATAACCAACTTTATGTTCATGATTTTTGTCAGGCAGCTGCATTAAGATGGTAACTAGAACTTTATCAACACACACAAAAATGAATTTTGGATGCAAAAGACATCTTCTGAAACCATGTTTCACATTTACAACTATGTGATTTACTGAATAGAGTAATTAACCCTAGTCAGTGTATTAAATGGTGCATTTCAGGTTAGCCTAAGAACTTTTTCAAATATGCCTAAGTGAAATTGACTAGAACTTATGTTCCTACTTGCCTAAGTCTTGAAAATGAGACAGTCTCCTAAGCTCTGCAGGCTGCCCTTCAAACTTTAAAACTAATAAGTCTCATCCTTTCCCTTCTCATTTTTATTCATAGACTAGAAGAAAAAGACAAGTTTCCTGCTTTTTCAACTCCCCATTGATTTCCCTTCTTGGAATGAATTAGTCCAAATGAAGAAAATGTTCTTTCTGTTCCTATTGAAGCAGTGACTGCTGTCAAAATTGCTTTAGCACTTCAACAAACCACAGTTCCAGGTGTTAAGCTAATTACTTCTATCCATTCAATGGTAAAACTTTCTTGAAAACTATATATACTGTTTGAATGGCTTACATTCAGCTCTGAACTATATTATGGCTGACATGACTGATGAGTGATTATTAGATGCCCACATCACAGAAACATCCTTTTTTTGAGCAGTTAGGCATCTATCCTGGTACCCTGAATTAAAAATATTAGCAGGGAAATATGGTTAAATAAGTGTTCAGTCTATCAGCTTCTCTGCTGCCTGCAGTTTAACTTTGTTGTTGTGTATTTCTTTCTTAAAGTCCTTTTCAAATTTCAACATCAGCAGTAACAGTTGGAACATTTCTGCAATTTGTCCAAGGTTATGGGAATTAGATCTCAGTATTTTCATCATTTCTTCTCTATTTTTTGTCTGACGTTGACATTTGACTGTGTAAGTTCCATCTATTTTGTTGTGATTTTCTCCAGAACTTATCATCAGAATAGACTGGTTCTTAATAAATAACTCAAAATTGGAGTTGCAGCAAGGTGGTTGGTAAGGAGGTATTTTGGGATCCTAGTGTATCCCTGTCTTTAGCTAAAACATGCATCAAATGAAAACTGCACCCAGGCATTAAATATTTCAGGTTGCCTTTATAATCTTCTTCTAGATTTCTTCTAAACTCTTCTACACTTGCATTATTGTCTGTGTCAAGGCTACAGACTTGATACTTGATAATGTGTTAAGACATTGTAGGCCTTACATATTTTGTATTAAACTGGGTTTTCGGTTGTAGCTATATTGGTCTAAGGACACAGGCAGGCAAGGTTCTTTGAGAAGAGGCGATATCTTTTATTAGACCGCCTGAGAAGTTGGGGAAAAGTTCTGAGCAAGCTTTTAGGGGCAATCACCCTTCTTTAGGCACATGAAATCTCTGCTCTTCTGAGACTCCAAGGAATGAGAAAGTCTCATTCTGAGTCTCCTTGGAGTCTCAGAGCAGCAGACTTCCTGTGCCTGAAGAAGGGTGATTGCCCCTGAAAGCTTGCTAAGAACTTTTTCCCAACTACTCAGTTGGCTTAATAAAAGATATCACCTCTACTCAAAGAACCTTCCCTGCCTTTGTATTAAAATGAGATTTTGTGATGTGTGTGTGTGTATGTGTATGGCTTTTTTTAAAAAGAAAGAATGAAGAAAAGATTTATTATGATTTAAACAATTAAATATATATATTTTAATCATTGGGTATTTAAAAAAAAAAACAATCCTGGATATATAAAAGCTTTTTCTTACCAACGTGAATAATTATTATCACTTATCATTTGTATTATGGTCTCACTTTTGTCAAGGATCAGGACTCCATTGTGCAAGAATATCTATGGAAAATTCCCTTAGACTCTGTCCAAAAGAGTCTAAGGGACTTACAGTCTAATTATCAGACAGGATGTGAGTATTCTTAAGTGAAAATTGAGTACCAATCTGCCTATTTCTTTCTCTCTAATTATATGTATATGTAACTTAATGTTTTCAAACTGTCTAATATGCAAAAAAAAAACAACAAAAAAGTTCTAGGCTGTGTAGAAATCAGTCTCATCAAACACACGCTTGTGCGTCTACACAAGCCAACCAACTGCACAGTTGTTACTGTGCAGTCATTGATAACTAAATGACTGCAGTAACCAGCATTGTTGCGCAGTACCATTGGCCCACAGTTTTGGCCCAATGCTACTGCACAGTAGCTCGTTACTATTGTGTAGTATCATCACCGCACAGTTAGTGCCCGGTAACACTACAGTGCAGTAGCTCGTTGATACTGCACTGTAGTGTCTTGTGTAGATGTACACTGGGCACGTGTACGTGAGATGCGTTATTGCGCCTTAGCCTGGGTTACTGTGCAGTACGGGTGCGCGGCTACACATGCGCACCCTTGCTGTGCAGAAAAATGGGTAATCATGACTAAATTTATATCTGCACATGCAAGTATCAAATTTAGTCATGATTAGTTAAAGCGCAGTAACGCACGTGTAGATGCGACCCAGCACTAAGTTTAGTGCCTAGTCTGCCCTGCCACTAGGGGTAAGGTAACTAGTAGGGTGAAAGTGCTAGACTTTAGGAAAGCTGATTTCAATGAACTCAGGCGATTAGTCAAGGACGCACTGCAGAGTAGGAGTTTTGAAGTGATGGGAGCCCAAGAAGGGTGGCTGTGCCTTAAGGAAATGATCCGCAGACAGCCCAGTCCAGGACAGCAAAGTGTGCTGGGATACTGGGAGACTGTGATTTATCTTGAACCAGGAAGGAGCCTGGGACAGAAGTTTCATAAACTGGTTTGACCCAAATCAGTTAAGTCTGATATTACATCCAACCAGGTTTATCTTAAACCACTTTCAGCCATTTTGAAACTGGTTTATGTGCACTGAATTTATGTTCTGTTACAGGTTTAAGCCAGTTTCTGATGACTTAAACTAGTTTGTGTGTAACTTCTGTTCCTAGCCTTGGTGTCTCCATTTGTGAAATGGAGCTGGTAATGGCTGCTAGGCAGCGAGGCCATAAGATTTCCTCTGTTAATACCTGCAAGGTGCTTCAAAGTCTTTGGACAGAGGATGCTGCATGAAGGCCTCCAAGGTAGTAAAAATGAGAGAAAAGTTGTTTTTTTATCTGTACAAAGGATGGTACCACCTATAACTCCACTGTATTTTACCCCATGTCTAACACGGTAACCACACACATGATTAATTGCAGGAAAAGTTTTAGGATTGACACACTGTGGTATGTGACATGTTTTTGTTCAAATTCATGTAGATGAGCACAGGGAATGCAAAAATCTAGAACTCTTGGTTCAGAGATGATACCTTATATTAGACCAACTAGGAGGAGGGGTGGATGTCGTATACTTAGACTTCAGGAAGGCCTTTGATATGGTATCCCACCCCATACTGGTGAACAAGTTAAGAGGCTGTGACTTGGATGACTACACAGTCCGGTGGGTGGCAAATTGGCTGGATCGCACCCAGAGAGTCATGGTGGATGGGGTTGTTTTGACCTGGAAGGGTGTGGGCAGTGGGGTCTCGCAGGGCTTGGTCCTTGGCCCGATACTCTTTAATGTCTTCATCAGTGACTTGGACGAGGGAGTGAAATGTACTCTGTCCAAGTTTGCAGATGACACAAAGCTATGGGGAGATGTGGACACGCCGGAGGGCAGGGAACAGCTGCAAGCAGATCTGGACAGGTTGGACAAGTGGGCAGAAAACAACAGAATGCAGTTCAACAAGGAGAAATGCAAAGTGCTGCACCTAGGGAGGAAAAATGTCCAGCACACCTACAGCCTAGGGAATGACCTGCTGGGTGGCACGGAAGTGGAAAGGGATCTTGGAGTCCTAGTGGACTCCAAGATGAACATGAGTTGGCAGTGTGACGAAGCCATCAAAAAAGCCAATGGCACTTTATCATGTATCAGCAGATGCATGACGAATAGGTCCAAGGAGGTGATACTTCCCCTCTATCGGGCGCTGGTCAGACCGCAGTTGGAGTACTGCGTGCAATTCTGGGCGCCGCACTTCAAGAGGGATGTGGATAACCTGGAGAGGGTCCAGAGAAGGGCCACTCGTATGGTTAAGGGCCTACAGACCAAGCCTTATGAGGAGAGACTAGAGAAACTGGATCTATTCAGCCTCCGCAAGATAAGGTTGAGAGGCGACCTTGTGGCTGCCTTTAAGTTCATCACGGGGGCACAGAAGGGAATTGGTGAGTATTTATTCACCAAGGCGCCCCCGGGGGTTACAAGAAATAATGGCCACAAGCTAGCAGAGAGCAGATTTAGATTGGACATTAGGAAGAACTTCTTCACAGTTAGAGTGGCCAGGGTCTGGAACGGGCTCCCAAGGGAGGTGGTGCTCTCCCCTACCCTGGGGGTCTTCAAGAGGAGGTTAGATGAGTATCTAGCTGGGGTCATCTAGACCCCAGCTTATGCAGGGGGTCGGACTCGATGATCTATTGAGGTCCCTTCCGACCCTAACATCTATGAATCTATGAATCTAGGGGGATAGCCAGAGGACAGCCCAAGGGAGCCTCTCCTTCCCTAGGGCACGGCTGCCTCTGTGGCAGCCCCTAGCTCGGGGTGGGAAATTATTTCAGGCGAAGGGCCGCTTACTGAGTTTTGGTAAGCCATTGAGGGCCACATGATGGGCAGCCAGGGGCAGATAAATATTAATTTTCTAAATTTTTAGGGGCTCCATGGAATGGCCTGGTGGGTCACATCCAGCCTGCGGGCCACATTTTGCCCACCCGTTCCCTAGCTGTAGGCTATAGAATCCTGCAGCCATTTTGAGCCCTGGGGCATACTGCACAGGAGCCTGGAGGAGCCTGTTCACTCCCCAGGAGCACTGAAGGCTCTGTCTGCCCCCCTGGATGGGTCACAGGCTGTCTTTTCCTATCCTGTCACCTATCCAGAACTGCTGCTTGGCCACAGGTGGGTGTTGCAAAGGGCTGCAGCCTGCTGCACCCGCTTCTCAGCCCTGATATCTTCCCAGGGCTGCTGACTGTCTGTCTCTGGCAGCAGGGCCAACACTTATTCCCTGATACTGCTCACCCCCAGCAGTCTGTCCTGTGCTTGCAGGTGCTGTGGTCCATTGCCTCTGTGGCACAGCTCCCAGTCCCATGCTGTGCCCCTGTTCTGGGTGCTACTGGCAGCTGTCCAGGCCAGCAACACAAGGACAGCTGTGCAGGGGCCCAGAGAGCTGGCACAGGATGAATGTGTCATCCTCCTCCCTGTCAAGGCCTGGCCCTGCCTGCATGCGCAAGCCCATTCCATCCATCTGGGCCCCCAACTGGAGCCAAGAGGAAATAGGTGACTTTGTAGCACTCTTTAGTGATGCAGAGATGCTGAGGCAGTTCAAATGGGACAGGTGCTTGAACACCCACACAAATGAAGCCCTGTCAGGCAGCATGTTGGAGTGAGGGCACCCCTGGTCTGCACATCAGTGCTGCATAAAGATCAAGGCCTTGTAGACACAGTGGGTGGCCATGACTGACCACAATCATCAGTCCAGTCATGCCCGCAAAACGATGCCCTTTATGTACCAGCTGACCATGATTTTGGCACCTTGGGACCCAGGCTGCAACCCCAAAGTGTTCATCAGCAGGAGCAGCCTGCCCAAGCTCCCACCTCACCCAGACCCCTCTGGTGGGGAGCTTAGCACCCTGCCCTGACCACCCCTCTAGCTGCTGGATCCACTAGCAACTCAGGAAGCCCTGGCCAGTTCAGCTCCACAGCCTCAGACCCTGCCATAAAGAATGGACAGCCATAACACTGCCAGCCATCAGAAGTGCCAGCCCCTCCCTGTGGGGTCGGGGGGTGGGGGGAGGCCCTGGCTGGACACCAGCCCACCATGCACCATGGGCCACGGGCACTGGGTGCAACTGGATGCTATCACCAATGGACAGGCCCACATTGAGCCACCAGCCTCAGCATCCCTGTACATGTGGTAAGTCCTGAACTGGGGCAGGGCCCTCTCAGCTCCAATCGCCACCCCTTCCCCTGGCCCTCCACTCTGGGACTCACAGACAGAGACTGAGACTCTTGTAAATAGTTTTGACACTAGGGAGAAGGATTTTATTGTTGATGGGCGTGGAGGGTAGTAGAGAGGCTCTGTTTGATAGGGAATGTGCTCTACGTGTTGAGGGGGGAGGGATGAGGGTGGGTGTTGTGAAGACAATAATGTTTTTCTGTTTCAAACATGTGCCCGGCCTGAGTGGTTCTGGGAGTGGAAAGCGGGTAGCGGTGTGTGGGCAGTGGAGCAGGTGGGCTAGAGGGAGGAAGTGCTCCAAGGGCCAGGGACTGGGACAGCCATAGCTGAGGACTGCAGATGGGTCAGGAGCATAGATGCCTCATACTGTCCGTGCCCATGCTACGCTGCTTGCCTGTAAACTGGAACTGGCTACTCAGACAACAGAGAGCAGGGGTTCCTTTTAATGAAGGCTGCCAAGTGCTGGCAGCTGGGTCTGGCTTCAGACATGGCTGAAAAGTGCTGGCAGGTGGGGCCAGAGGCTGGAGCTCCCCCTGGTGGCCACAGGGGCATATGGCAGGGCTGGAGATCCCTGCACATGTAGCCACCTGCCAAAAATCACTTACTAAGCGTTAGCTTAATGTGCGGTATATCTAGTCACGACTAAATGCACATGTAGACATGGCCACACTGTATAGAAAACCAGCAAAATGCAGAAGACTATTTTTATACGGAAAAATTACAGTACTCTTAATATTTATGTCAAGCTTTTCCTTCCTATTAAATTCATAAGAAAAGATACAATGGGAATTAAATGTTTATAGAAAAGCATTTTGGAAAAAATGGTAATTGGGAACAGCATGATTTCAGAAACCAAGATATCTTAACTGAGGCGTGAATACAAACACCTATGATTAAAGATTTACTAGTGAAGAAGATTTGATTGTATTAGAAACCTGCATTTTTCAAAAGCAAACATGAAAACAGAGATGGGTGAATGATGGCCAGTTACTGTAGGAAAAAAAAGTTAAAATCTAAAATTGCTCAGAATAATTGCTTATTGTTATGCACTGTCTGTTTTATGGTTACTAAACAAAAAACTTTCTAATTATCCTGACATACTGAGTGTAATAGTTAACTGAAAATGTTTACATGCATTGGAGAGAGGGAGGAGGGGAAGCAGGGGGAGCGGAAAGCTAAAGACCTGACTAATGCAAGTTAGCTGTAGTTGCAGTTTGGAAACTTCTTATTGCAATTCAGTGTTTTTTGTTGTTGTTGGGGTTTTTTTGTTGTTGTTGTTGAGATTTTCTATGTCTGAATGAATGCTTAAACACAAAATACAATTGTTTACTTGATTATTACTGTAGCTGTTGTCATTTTTTATTTTACCTACATTCAAAGGATAAAGTGCCTGATCCACAGCTGTTGCAAATTTGTACAGCTCAACAGTCTTTAATAAATTGTGCTAATTTGCCCTTCTCAAAACATGTGTATAAGAAACAATTTTTGGCCCAGATTTGTAAAGTTAGACACACAAAAATAAGGTATAAATTGTCCATTGAATTCATTTAAAAGTGATTCAGATATCAATGCCAGTCTTCTTGTGGAGTTTAATTAGTATGGCTTTTTGTGTCAGGTCAAATTAGAATTAATTCTCATTCACTCACTGGATATTTTGTTTAAGCAAAGTCTTCAAGCTACAGCTTCATGCATCACATTTTTGTGGCGGTCTCAGTTTGGAAAAAATCTCTTTCATTTGGTATTTGTGCACAAAGTTCCACTCAAAACAAGTCTTTATTGGAGTTATTGTATTTTGTGATTGTGTATTGGAATTGATGATTTACCATGTTTTGCTTTGTATTATTTTATTGTTATTCAATGGAAAACCTTTTTAAGGTGTGTGAAAGGTATGACATAAATCAATAAATAACATGATAAGAGAGAGCACCAGCTACTTTAGTTACTACTGTAAAATTTATATGCATACAAAAATAACTGAAATAGCTTGTTTTTAATCTTCCTTTGGGGAAACTGTAAATGAGAATAGCTCTCATTAAAACTAATCAGCTTTTGTTATTATGGAACTTGCTTCCAATATTGCAGTTAAAGGTTTATCAGCAATTTCAATATACATGCCATACTACAGTAAGAAAAAACAAGGGCAAAACCATAATCTTAGACAATTACTGACTTCAGATTTTTTTTCACATATGTAATTTAAAACCTAAATTGAGCTTTTAGGTTCAGCCATTTGTGAAGTGTGGTTTGAAGTTGCCCCTCCTCCCTCTTCCCCCCGCACAAGCTTCGACATGGAAGTGTAACAGTCACAATTCCTTTTCAGTTTTTCCTTTTCTTCATAGGGAAGAAGTCACTGCTTCTACAAGGGTCAGCTTACTTTCCCCCACCTCTACCTCAGACCACCTCTGCTACCTGCCATATTGTGAAAATGGAGCTAAAATTCCATCTACTTCCTCTTCTCCACATCCATGAACGTTGTGTGCTGTTACATCTCAGCTCTGTATTCTTGGGCAATCGGGGCACAGGATACAGTCTGTCTGACTCACAAAGGACTCACCCCCCCCCTCCCTCCCCTCCTCTACCTAAACGAAACTGATTAAGATGCAGTGAGAGACGCACCTAAGACCCTCACCAGATAAGGGTGACGAGTGAATCAACTGCCCTAGGTCTCATTTACATGAGAGATGGAAAACAGAAAGCCTGAAGCAGAGACTGCAGTGAATTCTGGGACCAGAGAAGCAGGAGAGCGCTGCATGATGGGGAATCTGTGCTTCCAATGTTAATCAACCCATGTTCACACACACCCAGCTCAGCATTTATCAGACCAGTTCTAATCTGGATTTACTAAGGACTTTTCCCCCCCAGACACACACACACAGCTCTAAGTTTAATAGGCATCTCGGGCCGTACATTCCCCGGTCCCACTATGGGAGGCCTATTTAAACTTGATTGACTAAAACTCGGTTGCCGGGTTAGGGAATGCTGAGGCAAGAGACCGAGTCAGAGGGGGTATGGGCAACATTTGAACAATGGTTAAGGGTTCATCACAGCATCCAGCCTGCTGGAGCCCTAATCCCAGGTGTTGTCATATCTTTCCCGAGACGACTGGTGGGAGTCCTCTCCACAAAAGGTTATGAGCACCCCAATAATTGTTTTAAGTCTGTTAAAAGACTATAGTAAGATCTGGAAAAGTCATGCTAAGCTGAGGCTTGTGCACAACAAGTAAAAATCCAAAATCCTGATGCTGCAAGCTATCTATTGTTCCTGAAGAAACCATGAGATATCCCATCAGTATATCTGCCACCCATAGGAATCTCAAGCTGGCTCCCAAGTATTTGGGTTACTCCCTAATCTTAAGTGTTTCCTGATTATCAATCAGTTTCCTGAGATGGTCCAAACCAGATAACCCCTTGTCAATAGAAAAGACAATGATTTACACTACTGAGGGTGCTTCGAAGCAGCTGAACTGAGGGTATAAAAATCTGTAAGTGTGTGTGCTGCTAGAGGGAGAAGAGGAAGAGGAAAAGGAAGGAAAAGAAGTATAAGCAGGAGGAAAGAAGGAGAAGAAGAAAACCCCTGTGCTGACACCATCCCCTGTCGTTCTTGGGACGCTGGAAGAACAGATCATCTCTCCCTTCAAGGACTGTGCTACAGACTGTGCCTGTCAGCTTTGCAGCCTGAGTACCGTGGACTAGGTGAGATCCCAGCGTTCTCTGTCTTCTTTCTAGGCATAAACTTCTGAACCTGAACTGTATCAGTTAAGCTTGAGCTAAGTTTCCCCAAATACTTAGTGAAACCAGGGTAGTATTGTCATTGTTGGTGTTTGTTTTTCTTTTGCATGTCTATTACTACTAGTACTATTATATATTTCATATGCTTAGCAATAAATAACTTTTATAGTCAAACTGGTAGTAGTTGGGTATATTTTTCCTTCTCTGCTTCTCTTTCCTCCCGTGCTCTGCAGCAACGCTTCTTTTACCTATGCTAAAGATCCCTGTGAAGCCCAAATTATTGTGGGGTCTGCTCATCAAGAGGCCAAAGATTGGGACGTGCTGAGTTTGAAACACATAAGGGGATCAGCTTGTACAGGCTGATTGACCCAGTTTGACTCAGACGTGCCCTTATGAACTGAATGCTGGCCCATGAGGGTGTCAGCTGGACACCCAGCCGGATTCAGAGGGATTCTGTTTACCTGTGTGCTTGTGTCTGACTGCATTTTATTGTTGCTCTTATGAACTGATTCTTGGCATATGAGGGTGTCAGCCTGTCCATGCTGATCAGCCCGGCCAGGTCAGGCGTGTCACGTTAATTTGTGTGTGTTTGTGTGTATGACTGATTTGGTGACTGGAGGAACCCAGTCCCATTGAGATTGAGTCCTGCAAGATAGCTCCACTGGGGGTGAGGGCTTGCAGAAGGGAGAAATACAGCTCCGTATAGTAACACAAGCAGCACATTGACAGAATCACCAAGACCCTAGAAACTATCCCTAATAAATGAGCACACCCCAAAGTAATGGGCAAATTTGGTAACAGTGCCTCCTGAGGCTCCAGGGGCATGACAAGTGCCTGTAGGCAACAGTGGTGGTGTCGGCAATGGGGGCATGGCAGCGGTGAGTGGGGAGCTCTCTCAGGCAGCCATGGCAGTGTCGGGGGGCAAGCACCAACTGGTGATCAGCGACGACCCACAGATGCCATCGGCAGCATCAGTGGCAGCCAGCAGCGATCGGCGACCACTCGCAGACACTGCTGGTGGTATCAGGTGGTGGGGGGGGCAAATGGTGATCACCCACAGGCGCCACTGGCAGTGGCCAATCTCAACGGGTGCATGTGCACCCACATGCACACCCTACTTGTCACCAATGTCCACATCCATTTGCGTGGTGGGGGAAAATGACTAACTAACCCAACACATGAACTTTTGGTTTCAGAAAACAGAGAGGTCATGTAAGAGGAGTGGAAGAAAGCCATATTCCCTTATTTACCTGCATAATCAATTCAGGATTGGTTATAAACCAGTCCACTTCTTTATCCCCTTTTCTTAATTAATGGGAACTAGATGAGAGATAGTTGAGGTTGGAGGTCACACAAAAATCCCACGCATGGGTTTCCTACAGCCTGGGCTTCCCATCCACAAATGTAGCAGAACCAGCAGTAGCATAACTAGGATAAGGCTAGGGGGACACTAGCCTTAGGTGTCAACATAGAGGGGGTGCCAGTATGGCTCACTCTCCCCAGGAGTCTCCCCCATGTCAGGGGCAGCCCTGAGCAGCTGGGCCATAGAGTAGGTACAGTCCATGCCCATAATGCATCTCAGAGGAAGATGGGTAAGTGATGTGAATGGAATGTGCTCTCCCTACCTTTGCCTGTGCCTCAGCCCACAGCATGCCACCTCTCCCCACCCCCCGGGAAGAGGTTCTCACTCAGGACACCATGATAGGGGCAGCTGCTCCTATCACAGTTGCTCCCACCTTGCTCCTGTCACAGTTGCTCCCCCCTTGCCACTCCGGAGGCAGGGGCATGGCCAGACACCAGCTGGCACAGCACCTTAGGCAGGGGGGCATGTGGGAGCACAGTAGGGGGTGCTACTATGCAGAAACACCTGCCTCAGTGTCAGGCCCAAAATCTCACTTCAAAGGTCTCACTCAGGGGAGGGAGAACCCCTGCAAGCCTACAGTAATGCTGCCACCACCCAGGCACTGATTCCTGGCAGGGGTCTGTGCAGCCTGGGGCACACAGACCTCACAAACCTAAGGGGTGCTTTGCCCATAGTAATTTTTCTGTGTGCTTTTTTCAGCCTGAAGCATCCCTAGGTAGCATCAGGAAGAACAGAGGGAATATATAAAAAAGAAAAGCTTTGCTTGCCAGGCAGGGGGGCAGAAGGCCTCTCTCTCTCCATGCTCTTCTCAGCATCCCAACAATGCAGGATGTAACCCAACACCTTTATTGATTGGGGGCAGGGGGGCTTGAATGAGATGAGTCAGAATACACCTTGAGCAAACAAAACAAACCAATTTGAGTCTTTACTGAGACTAGGTACAGTGACCCTTTTAAGATGCAACTTGCCTATCCTTAATTCTAGACTCCTGGCAGGTTTCCAGGTTTCTACATACAGAAATCACCAGGCTGCTGCCTGGAGTACATGCCTGCAATTTCAGGATCCGCGTGCCAGGAGGAAGAGAGAGCTCCCCCCTCCCCTTAGGAAATGTATCTGGCCAGGTCACCTGATTGACCAGCTCAACCCAAAAGGAGCATGGAGGGAGAGGAGTCACCTGGGCTGACCCAAGTGAGGGTCAGAAAGAAGGTGATGGTATTTCTTCACAGGACAGGAGGGCAGTTATTTCCCTCTCTGCCCCTGGGGACTGCAGTGGGGTCTGCCTGCACTGACCATCGCCACTCACTCCCTTGTGACAGGGGGCCATTGGGACCTGGTCTTAACATTGGTCCACCCCTCTGTCTAGGGAAGTCTGCCCTGCCTCACCTGCCATGACTTGCTGGTTAATATATAGATGCAAGGTGCGAGAGACTGCCCACTTTATGCCCCAATGCCTGAGGCGATATACACATCTC
>NW_005841959.1:344130-353655 GCF_000455745.1 Alligator sinensis | reverse complement strand
TACACTGTCCCCCATGCCTCGCAGATGGCATCGCAAATTGATAACTGCTCCAGCTGGAGGCCAGGCTAAACTCTGTCCCTGCTGGGCCTCTATCATTCTACTCACACACTCTGCCCCCTCTCACAGGGGCTCTTTCATACTTCCACCTCTCTGGGCCACTCGCAACCTGCCCTGCTTTGTGAGCAGTCCCCTTGGGACATCAGGCTTACCTACTTGCACTTCAGCTGGTCCCCATGCAGCCCTTCAGGTTGCTAGAGTAACCCTACTCTACATGGCACCAGCTTTATGCCTCTCACTGAGCTGAGCTCAGCCCCTAGCCCCTCACTGGGCAACTTGCTCCTCTTGTCACTCATGTGGGAGTTGACTCATGTGCTGTTCTTCAGGCCACCCCTGCAACTGTACTCAGCACACCCCTGGTGCAGCCCTTCAGGTCACCCTCTGCAATCCTACTCTGCATCCAACATGCACAATCCTTTAAGCACCACCGTGCACCCTACTCTGTGTGGGCCTCCACACAAATACCCGCTGGGGCCTATGGTGTCTTCCAGCCATAGGTGGAAGACTTGGCTTAGGTGTCTGAGACATGTCTGGCCCCACTGTCTGTTCCTGATCTAAAATTATCCACTAGGTAGTGGGAGCTGGAGTTATAAGGCACCCTTATCTGCCTTTCACTGGGGAGGCAACTAGCTTGGCATTTCTGGGGAACTACCCCACCATGGGCAGTCCCACCAGGCCATCGTTCCCCAGCAGGGTGTAGTTTTTTGTCATACCCAGGACCAGGAGCCTCCTGCCATCCCCATGGCTCCTGCCCTTACTTCCAAGATGTTCTGAGCAGTAGCTCAGCCCTGAGAGTTTGACCTAAAATGGAAGCCACTGAGCCCGCTCCTCCAATCATATGGCTCCCCTGTGGTCATGCGACTGCCTTATCAGGGCTGGCTTGCACCTGCCAACCACACTCAGCTCTTAAAGTGGCAGGCACCAAAGGTGCTCTGCCACACCCCTCTGCCGGATGATGGAGGGATAGGGTAATAACCCTCCTCCTTGCCCCCTCACTCAAGGGGTCATGCTGGCCAGTGTCTGATCACTCCTCCACCCTGCCACTGAAGTGGGGGGAGCAACCATGACGGGGGGCAGCAGCCCCTGTCGTGGTGTCTGGGGAGCGTGAGCCTCTTCCTGTTGGGAGGGGGGCATGCTGCGGGGTGGTCAGAGCTGCTGTGGACTGTGAGAGGTGAATGGTACTAAAGCTTCTTTGGGGGACTATGGTCCCATGCAGTCTACAGCAGCTCTGACCTCCTGTTCCTGTTACCCCCATCAAGGGCCCTGCCCGAGTGGCAGTGGCGGTAGTTGGACCCTGCTGTGGTCCGCCGGGGCAGAGGGGGTAGAAAGTAATAACTCTCATTCCTGCCCGTTCTCCCCCAGGGGGCCATGCTGGCCAGTGTCTGGCTGCACCCTTGCCACTGCAGCAGCAAGGGGGGAGTGCCAGGCTGGACTCCAGCTCAGGTCTATGGGACAGGGAGTGGGGGAATTCAACCCCCTCCCTGGCCAGTTCACTCTAAAACTTTCTTTTAGTAAATCTATTCAGTGACTTTTTGCTCCCTCCAGAATTAGTTTTCATATTCTTTCCTTCAAGGAACTGCAAAACTTGACCTTTGCCCATATCTTTGCTCGCTTCCTATTATATTTCCACTTCCACACACTCCTCTGACAATGATGCCAGACTCTGCTCCATTCTTCATGCTGCCTTCTATGCAGTTTCCTATGCTTAGGTCTCTCTCTCTCAATCCAAGGGCACCAAATGGCCAGACTTTCTTCTTTCAAATCCTTTCTTAAAGCTGTCTTTTTATACAATGGCAACAAATGCTAACCCTTATCAGTATAGCTCTGTTATTGAAAAACTAAAATAAACATTACAAATACACTATGCTAGCATCTTCCTCTGAACTTCCTATTTTATACAGCCCTTGCTAATAGCATTCTTGTTAAAAGTTTATCAGTACATGTGTCTTCAGCGTATGAGTTCAGGTGCTGTCTATCTACTTGGACTGCAGATCCTTGGGGCCTGAGTCATGTCTGCCTTTACACCTTGTACATTGTCAGTATTTATCAAAGAAAAATGATCTTAAAAAAACTATAATACACAGATTCTTGGAGAGTTCTTGGATTAGGAAGGAAAATAAAAAGCAGTTCTTAAGAAAATACAATATTTGGGTGATAAGGTTGGACCACTACCAGAAAGACATTTAATTATTAAATAGACTAAAGTGTGCAAGATTTAGAAAAACATCTTTTAAAATCAGATGTCACTGAATGTTGCAAATTACAAACTTCATACAAAGACCTTAAGAAAACTAATAATTACTGAGCCTAAAGTAGAAGGCATGAAAGATGTACAGACCAAAATAAATTAATTCTTAAAATGTGACAGATTAAATTATATTATATTGGGAGACATAACTACTAAGTGGAAAATGACAGAATTCCTCATCAAATTCACATTAAGGTTTAAGATGGGCTTTCAGCCAAATGATTTTCTTCTCTATTCCATTTTAGTTGGGTAACAAAAGCTGCTTAGTACCATTTTATCAATGAATATAAAATTTTACCCTTTCAAAACAATTCTCTATTTTGCTGGAAATAAAGCTATTACTTGTCTTTGTAAGGGCTTATTTTTCATTATACCCCATTTACATCTTTCACATTACTCTCAGATTTCTGAAAACACAGTAAAACCTGAATGGTAAATTTGAAATGCTAATTTATGTCAAACAGTTAAAAATAGAACCAGTTTTTATTTGGTATTACTGACACTGGAAATGGCCAGATCACATAAGGTTTTAGGGAGATTTTAAAGATTGTCAGTGGACAAAATTTCATTCTGCTCCTGTAGTTTAATGTTAGAAATGGAACTGTGCTAGAATTTTTACTTTGTTTTTTTCTCTCAAGAGTTCTAAAATGCACTTACTATACTAAACTACATAAACAGGATAGAAATACTCTTATGCCACTATCAGTGAGTATAAAGGTGGTTTTTATGGTCTCTTTTTTTAAAGCTACTTTTATGCCTATAATTCTCCATTGTCTGTGATCATTAATGCCTGTGCAAAATGACTATAAAATGGTACTCATTTTGGGTTTGTGTCCTTGTGCTCCCATACTGCTTCAATGTAAGCAATTACAAAGCATTGGAGAATCTAGCTCACTCCCTTGCCTGCCATACTTGAGTCATGAGCTCATTAAAATATTAATAAAAAAACTCTGTCTTCCAGTAAACTTTATGTATGCCAGGGTCATGTGTACAGAGAACAACAGATTGGTCACTAATTTCAGTAGAGGCATTATTAGAACTTGAGGATTATATATTAAGTATTATATATTAGAACCTGAGCATTATTAGAGCTTGCACAGTATATATTTCATGGTTGGTTTGGTGGCCAAATCAAAAAACTGAAGAGAACAAATCACTGGATTGACCCAAACCAAAACCTGTGTTGCTTTTTCACTTGGGAAGGGTGTGGTGGGAAGGGAACATTTCTTTTCAAACAAAACTGATTTTGGATACTTGCTATAAAAGCAAAAGGAACAAGGAGTTAGCTAGAAAAAAAAAGCACTGTGAAAGAGGAAGTACTTATGGCTGCCCTTCTATCCAATAGCTCCAGTAGTCAATGGCACTCAGCCAGGTTGTAGGAGTCTCTGGTACAGTTCCTTCCTTTTTGCCTCAGGGGATTTAAACCTGCCTGAGTGTCCTAACCACCTTGCTATAGTGGTTGTTTTAATGAAAACTTGTTTTTAATCTCTCTAGTTGGGGTAGGAAGGGAAAAGAGGGAAACAAAGTTTAGCTAGGTTGTTACAATATTTACCTTAGTGGAGGGAGAGCTTCACTCATTAAATAAAGTATTTTCTATAGAGTGAAATAATATTAACAGAAGTGATTGGGAGCCACACCCTATGGTATAATGGTTTGGAAATCCCACTGTCGAGTGAGTAAAGTTAGAGAAGTGAACCGATGGGTTTTCCACATCTTGGGTGAGTGCTGTAAACACTGGATAAAAGGGACAATTCTGCCCCATTCTTGAAATGTTTCTTTTCTGCTGTAATTATTTGGTGAATTTACTGAATGACTTAAAATGTGTTTCTTTGGTTGTTCTTAATTGAATGAACTTTTAAAACAACATACAATCATGACTCTCACCAGAAGCCTCAATGTTTTGTCTGCTCAATTTTAAAAGACATATAACATAAGGATTTAAAGAAAAATCTGTAGGCTGACACAAAAAACTATCTTGATCAGAATACAGTAATTATGGCTAGGTACAGACATTCAAACAGCCCAAAGCAGAATTGATCTAAGTAATGCAGCTTTCTGTAAGCAGCACAGTTTAGATTTGTAGTGAACAGAACACACATTTGCCCTTTGAAGGTGAAGGTGGGGGATGGGGCGGGGAGGCAAATCTTAGATGGATCACATCATTTTAAAAGCAGTCTGTGTGCACCAAACGTGTCTGTTATGGGCATAGACCAGTTTCTGATCACTTATACCCATAAAACTGTAATGTCTGTACCTGGCTTATGTGCTTTCAAATAAGCTAGTGTGCAGTACTTGTCAAATCAGATTCACATGGGTTTGATGCTGATATTACATAAATTTCAAACTAGTGTCATTCCATGGACTATTTGAGGCAAGCGTTTGTCTTGTCTAACTTGTCTTTAAAAGCTTCCTGGGGTGGAGATGTCTCTTTAGGTAATCTGTTACAATACCAGACCACCCTCAAAGTGATAAAGTTCTTAATATCTAAATTTCCCCTGTCACAATTTAAGGCAGTTATTCTTTGACCTGTCCCCTATAGCAATTTAGAACACACTGTCACCATCCTCTTTATAATTACCCTTCAAATATTTGGAGATTTATCAAATCCACCTCCAGCCTTTTTTTTTCCAAACTAAATACTCCTAGGTTTTCCAACTTTTTCTTGCAAATCATGTTTCTCAGGCTCCTGATAACTTGCATTGTTATCTGCTGGACTCCTAAATTGTCCACATCTTTCTTGAAATGCAGTTCCCAAAACTAGATACTACTCCAGATGAGGTCTCAGAATGGAAATAACAGAATGGGAGAATCACCTCCCTTGACTTAATGCAAAGCCTTATTGACATGTTTTGCTACAGGAGCCAACCACTGAGTTATATTCAGTTTGCATTCCTTCATGATCCCTAGGGCCTTTTTCTGAACTATTGAACCATAGCCAGTTCTTCCCTGATCTGTATTTCTGCATGTGATTGTTCCATCCTATTTGCAGGACTTTACACTTGTCCTTATTGAATTCAATTTGATTAATTTTGTATCATTTTTCCAATTTAATCAGGTCATTCTGAATCCCAATCCTATCCTCTAAAAGTGTCTGCATCTGCATTGAGCTTGGCGTTGTTTGCAAAATTCCTACTGCGTTCTTAGTCCAAATGATTAACAAACAGTACCAAACATAGAGGCAGACTCTTAGGAACTCCACTTGATACCCATTCCCAATTAGATAGAAACAGGTACAAGTAAGATAGGAATCGGAACCTGTCCCACTTAAGTCATAACAATTTGCCATTGACTTTAATGGGATGGGATTTAACCATCCCATTCTCTCCATCCCCTAACAACTGAGAGGAGTACAGAGTGCTTTGAAATGATGTTCTCATATCATTTAATAAAGAGGTGCTTATGCTGAAAAAATTAGTTTGGCCAACTGTTTAAGGAGAAACTCTGATGGATTCCAGAGTCATACCATTTCGCTTTTAGCCAGAAAGATGATGGCCATGTCAAGGGACCTTACAAGATTTTATAACAATTAAAACAGAGAGGAAGATGGGGAGTTTTAAGAAATCTGTCAGGCACAGAAAATGGAAATCCCCCCCCCACTTCTTTTTCTTAGAAAACCATTATAGATACATCTCCCCCTATTGGAAACAGATTAACACGTGATTTTTTATTTGTATCAATTTTAAAATATAGCAAAAGCTTTTTAAAGAATCATAATCTATTAAGGTTACACAAGATGTATAGTTTATGCCTTCTATGACTTACTAGAATGGTTGCAATTATTACCATCTCACGGATACTATGATGCAGTAAATCACAGGAGAAAGTTAAAAGTTTGAAGAACAGACATTATTTTATCAGTTCAATTGATTTCATTATCATTGTGGTATCTCACATAGTATAAATATAAAGTTTTTACATCCATTCTTCTGGTGGATATGGTTAAGCAATATAGCTCTCTTACAGTCAGAAAAAGCTGTTTAAAGACTCAACAGTGCTAAACAGCATCTGTTCTCAAGTTCTATTGACAGATGAGGGTATTCAATCCTGTGCAGGTAATGCTAAACCCCTGCCAGTGGTCAGTCCTAGTACCTAGTACAGGGGCATCTCTCTCTCGCTTGCACGCATGTGCACACGCACACACATACACACATGCACCCCATACACCTGAAATGGACCCTCTAACTAATGATTCACAACTTGTTGTCATAACCCAAAGGTATGATTTTGTGTGCACTTCGGCACTAGAATTATCCCCGCCAAACTACAGCTTCGTTGCACGGTAGAGTTTTCTGCTGCAGAGGAGAACCCCGGTGCAAGAAAGAGTTTCCGTGACCGTTCGTGTTGTCTTTGTCTGTAACCGCAACTCAAGCAAGTTTTCCAGCCTGCACCGCAACCATCTCCGGTGTAAGTAAACAATCTTTAAATCTACCGCTACGAGTCTGTGCCTAATTCTAGCTTGACGCGCCCCACTCTCCGACCCCGCTGCCCGGGCTGCTGGCCACAGCCTGCGTGCAGCATGAAAAAGGGCCCGGCTCGCGCCCGGCCCGCACACTTGTGACTTTCAAGAGACCCCAAAAAGGTAATATTTTAATTTCCTAACTAATTCTTTGGACATACTAACATAGGGATATACTGCATTGTCTTAATTTTTTAAACACAAGAATAGGTCTACTTCAAAATTGCGTGTGATCAGAATGAAGCATGTGCTAAAACATTTTGCTAAATCATGGCCTACATCTGGATCATCATGGCTAGGGACAGACATTACACATAAACTGGTTTAAGTGATCAGAAACTGGTTTAAACCTGTAACAGAATAGATGTTCAGTGCACATAAGCTAGTTTTAAAATGGCTGAAACCGGTTTCAGATAAACCTGGTTGAACGTAGTATTAGACTTAACTGATTTGGGTCAAACTGGTTTATGCAATGTATGTCCCAGACCCCTTCCTGGTTTAAGTGAAATCAGGATCCTTCAGCATCCCAGATGCTTTGCAACTCTGGGTAGGACTCTGCTTTCTGCTCCAGCCCAGTAGGGCTGGCCCCTCCCCTCTGTTCCCTGGCTGCAGTTTCAGCAGAGACTGCATGTACAGTGGTGTCTACCTGGCTACCTGTCTACTCCTCCTACTGCCCCCTCCCCTCTGCCTTATACAGGCATCTCTCAGCATTAAGTAGCGTGCCACATGCTCGCTATGGTCTGTGCTATGGGAGACAGGACAAAGGCAGACAGGACAGTGTCAGCTTAGGGCTTTTTGGAGCTAATCAACAGGTAGCTGGTAATGTCCCTCAGTTCTTTCCTTGGGAAAAAAGTTGTTTAAGAAGAGCTTGAACTAATGGAGAGATGCTTTTGTTTCCTTGATGGGCTGATAAACACTGTATTAGAGGTGATAAACACTGTGTTATTAATTCTGCTGGGCTTGTCAGAAGCAGGGAGCGGGGGGAACCCTCTCTAATCGGAGTGTCCTGATGGGCCTTGCCATGCCCCCATCAGCTCAGCACTGCCGAAGGGAAGGGAGTGCTGCTCTAGCGCCCCCTGGCTTCTAGCCTGAGGCACTATAGGCATTTGCCTGCATTTCTTCAGTCCAGAGAGGATGTCTGTATGGTTACAAACCAGTTTAGCCTAGCCAGGTTAAGTTAACCTGCAAAGATTGAATCACTTCAGGCTCAGGCTTTTTGAATGTCTATTCCTAGCGCTGGTGAGGTTAATCAGGTTCAAAATTGCTGCCCAGCTTAAACTTAGCTTGTCCTGGTACTGACCTTACAGTTACAGACATGGTCCCAGTGGCCAGCAATCAATTTAAACCTGTAACTATACAGAAGACCCATGCATACAAGCCAATCTAAAAATTGCAGAATCCAATTTAGGGTAAACTTGGATCTATGTAGTATTAAACTTATTTGATTTAGGTCAAACCAGTGCATGGAACTTCAGGGCTAGGGACAGACGTTACACATGAACTGGTTTAAGTGATCAGAAACTGGTTTAAACCTGTAACAGAACAGACATTCAGTGCACATAAACCAGTTTCAAAATGGCCAAAACCAGTTTGAGATAAACCTGGTTGCATGTAATACAGGTTTCCCTCGCCTTATGCTGTACATGCGTTCCTGGAAAACACTGCATAACTTAAATTTGCATAAAGGGAACCCACTTTACAATGTAACAAATAGGGATACATTCCAAGACCTCATCTGTACTGACCCCCAGACACATTTCTACCACATTTACAAGACAATTTTGGTACTCATCAACAGCAGACAGTAAACACAAGCACAGGGCTCTAACTTAATGGGAATGGTAACTACAGAAACACATGCTGCAGAAACACATGTGCACTCACAATGAGTGAGGAGCACAGATCCACACAGGAGACTATATTTTGGTGCGTATCACTCCCATAATGCACTGCACAAAACAGTTGACTGCAGGCTTCCACCACACCAATCACATAAGAGTAAATTTGCCTTGCATATAACAATTTTTTTGGTATAAAAAGGATCATTGCATAAGAATGAATTTGCACATACAGAACCCCCATAAAGTGAGGAAAACCTGTGCAAGACTTAACTGATTTGGCTCAAACCAGTTTATGTCCCAGACCCCTTTGTGGTTTAATTTAAACCAGAGTCCCCCAGCATCCTGGCATGCTTGCCCCGCCCCTCTGCTCCCAGGCTGAGCAGGGACAGGTAGGGGTGGGGGTCTGGCCAGAAAGGGGTTTCATTTCCCCCTCCCTGTCCCACTAGCAGGGATCCAAGCCAGGTCTTCCGGGTGCTCCCCCATTGCTGCTACAGTGGTGGGCTGCCATGGCCCCTGAGGCAGAGAGAGCAGGGAGGGGGGTTACTCTCTCGTCTACCGCCACTGCCCCTGGGGGACTGCAGCTGGGTCTGCCCACCATGACCGCCATTGAGCAGCAGAATAATCCCCCTCCTGTCCTGTCCACCGGATGGAGGGGGAATAAACCCCATCCCTGCCCCCCCCCCACCCAAGGGGCCCTGCCAGCTGGTATCTGGCCCTGCCAGGTGGAAGCTGGCTGGGGAATGGGCTTCTCTGGCCAGCTCAGAGGTGCCCTGAGCCCAGCAGCAGCCACCACCACACCCCCTACCCTGTGCATTACCTGGGGCTGCAGTTGCACAAGCAGCTGTGGGATTGCTGGGGTGGGGGGACTGCTCTCCTCCCCTTGCCTCCAGCTTCCACTGCCACAGCCCTGCAGCAGTTACTCA
>NW_005841959.1:331893-344099 GCF_000455745.1 Alligator sinensis | reverse complement strand
CCTGCTGTTCCTGAGCCACTCCAAGAGGTGGTGAGGGTCGGGGGTGGGGAGTGGGCTTTAGCCCCATGGCTTTTGTCTCACACATGGAGCTCTGGCTACAGCCCCTAGACTAAAGCCTTCCACCCAGGCACCTTCCAAGGCATCTGGGAGTGGGACCCGAAGGGGGCTTATTCTGCCACTCCACAGTGGCAGTTGGGGAAGGCAGACCCAACTGTGATCCCCTGGGAGCAATGGGAGTAGAAGGGAGAATAATTACCCCTCCCCTCCCTCTGCCTCAGAAGCCATGGTAGGCCTCCACTGCAGCAGTGAGAGGGGAGTGCCCGGCAGACCTAGCTTGGGTAGCTGCTGGTGGGGCAGGGAGGGGGGAATTAAACCACTCTCTGGCCAGTTCAGCCCAGACTGGCCATGCTCCCCCAGCACATTTTCCCTGAAGCCGGGGGCATGCTCTAGCACCCCTTAGCTCCTGGCCTGAGTAACTGCAGGCGTGTGCCTGTATTTTCTCAGTCCAGAGGGAACGTCCGTGCTGTTACAAACTGGTTCAACCTAAGCAGGTTAGACTAACCTGCAGAGGTTGAATCAGTTCAGGCATTTTTACATGTCTGTCCCTGTGAGATCATTTTTGAATGTTTGCCCATGAGATCCCTTACCTTAAATACCAGAAAATGTACCAAGTGATATTACTCCATATTATTCCAGAGAAACATATGCCCAGGATCACATTTCATTTTCTGGTGCTCACAGCAATTATCAATGCAGTTTTTCTTGCTACCACTGAAAGATTCAGCATTTTGTATTGCATGTGCTTTGAGAAGAAAATAAGTCTATTAGTATTTAAAATTAAAAACATATTCCATGTGTTTGCCAGACTGTGACATAAATCACTGTATTTTCTAGTATACTTCATGCCTAGGAATAAGACACACACGTTGTTTCTGAAGGAAGGGCCAAGTGAAGAATAAGAGATCTTGCCTTGAAAGTACTGGTTGCCATAGCTAGAGAGCACGGGAGGCTCCCTGAAGACTATGTGCAGTGTTACTTTCATTTCTTCCTACCCCCTCACACAGATACAGAAACTATTACCATATTTCCTTGCTTATAATGCACATCCCAATTTCAAGCAGATGATTTGTAGGGTATGCTATATGCATGAAAGTACAGTAAGTGAAGCTTTGAATAATATACATTTATGAAGGACAAAAATCAGATAAAAAAGTGTGAAACTTATTTTCTTTTGGAAGAATGGAAAAAAAAATCATTGTTTCCAACTTTAAAGGGCCTGAGACAAAGGATGAATGACTTGCTTTCCTAGTAAGCAGAAAGATTTTATCAAGATTTAGTGATATTTTATGTGTGTAACACCAATCATCATTAGATAGCATCTATTATTTATATTACAAGAGTTCATTAAGTGAGAACATCTATGAAGTTGATGGATTAGAATCAAGTTCATTGGGAACTCTGGAGGCATTCTAAATTTGTAATTTTAAATTTATTTATTAGTAGTGCATTCTTTATTTTGCCCTTGATATGCTTTTGCATCATTTATGCACGTGCGTAATGTTAAACATTTAATTCAGTGGAACAATTCATGTGGTTAAGGTTAAACTTGTGCTTTATATCTTTGTTTTATCAGGGGCTTTCTATTCTGTTATTTCTTTTAGCATGTCCCTGTTTTGTCTGTGATCCATTTGTTTCTTTCTCTATACTTTTCATCTTTGATATATAGATGCATGCTGAGATCTTCAGATCCCAGTGTAGAAACAGTAGGGGCTTTGGCTCTCCACACCTATGTACTTCCTTGTTTTATGTTGTATGCTCTTTGAGGGAATGTGTTTGGATATTGCACAGTACAACTGGACCTGGACTGTGGCTCCTCAGAACTGGCACAATACAAATAAATACATGAAGCCATTACTACCAACCTGTTCAAATTAATTTGCTGTGTCATCTGGGTTTTGAAAATTCCTAGTTAATTGCAGTTAACAACTGATTCCTGACATTTTGTTGGTAGGTAATTCAGATAAATTCCTAGCAATTCAGACAAATATGTTGAACTGCTTTGAGATTTCATTTTTGTTATTTGTTAATATTTTTGCTACTCTCGCATGTCATCTTTCCATACTGTTCAGACAGCAGGCAGAGGAGAGGAATATTTTTCTTTCAAACTTAACATATTGCTCTCATGTTCCCAGTAATTTGGTACTACTTAAACTTTGTCATTTTGGAACATTGTCCTCTTAAAAATGCTATACTCAAATATTCTTTTAAAGTGGTTAACTTCATAAGTGAATCAGAGATTTCATATAGGTCTCACATCTACTCTGTGCTTTTTCATTATCTTTGTATCATATTAAACCTACAGAAAACAACACTTTACTACTTATTTAAGATTCACATTAATTTAAGATTCAAATTTTACTCTAATATACATTTAAACTTAATTTACTTAGGGGTACATGTGGATGTACACTTAGATTGACCTGACTATAATTAGGTCAATCTAAATGCTGAACTGTACATATTTTTGGAGAGTTTAGATCCGGCAAAAAATGGCCAACCCAATCTAAATTAATTAATCTCGTGAGGTGCACTATGTAGATGAGGATAGCCTGTGTCCAATTTAACCAAACACGTATCCATGTTTAGAGACCAGCCCTGGGCCTAGGAAAGCCCAGCTGCTCACCCCTGCCCAGGGGCTGTACTTTTCCTAGACGGGGCTATTTTAAGCTTCCTCCTTCCCCCCACCCCATGGATGGACATCCCTCTCCCTGCCACCAGCCCCCTCAGTTCCAGCAACAATCCCCTGGACCCAGCCACCCTACCACCCTCCCACTCCCTGGCTTAGTCATATTGTGCTCTTGGTGCCAGTAAACGTGTGCATAAATGGGAATCCAATCTATGATTACACAGTTTAAAGTAAGACATGCAATTGTAGGTCAGTGTGCATGTACCCTCTATGTATATTAAGAATGTGTGATATTCTATTTTTGGTGGCACTATAAGAATAGTTAATGAAAATTTCTTTTAAGTTAACATTTTGGGATGAAAACCTGAAGTAAATTAAACACACATATCAAAACTGCTTGAAATGAACATGTGTTCTTTGCTTACACCTCTAATCTTCTGTTTCCTGAATTTTAAGTGTGTTGTATATACAATGGAAATAATACAGTAGTTAAAAAAGTGAAACCAGGCTACATTCAGTATGAGAGCGCTGCATAAAACTGAATCCCTACATAATGAGTGATGATCCTCATAAGGAGTATACAGCTGGGAAGTTTTGTCCTGTCTTAGACAAATTTATTACCATCCCACACAAACCTGGGGGCAGATTCTTATATGGTGTAAATTGTCAGCACTACACTGAAGTCAGTAGAAGTGAGTCAATTTACAACACCTGAGGATCTGTATCCTGACATTCTCATTAATATTCATGGAAATTGTGAGGATGGAGAAATATTATTTAGGCTAAAGCAAATGATTGTGAAATGTTTCTTTCTCCTAGCATTGCTGTTTCTGGGTCAGCATTAGATAACAGCTTTGTGTATAATATGTGTCGTGCCCTGGATTTTGAAGGGCCCTGTACCCTGTGAGTAATTGATCTGAAGGAATAGACAATCCAGCAGTATTACATCTTGGAGGTCACATAAAAGTACAGCACTAGATACTTCTTTATCTAGCAAGCAAATATCTTGTTGCCCTTTTACAGATTATTGAAAGGCTAAGGTTGTCAACCATGTGCTTTCTGTTATATGCATAGGTACTCTTGAGTTCCTGCCTATCTAACATGCACATAACCTTTAACTGGTCTCATTTTCATTGTTCATGTGCTTATATTGTCTCTCTGCCTGGAAAGGGTAAGAAGTACAGGCATCATGAAGAAAACAAAAAAAGCAGTACTTCTAATACAGTGTTGGGTGGCAACTAGAGGGTAGAGAATGTATTTTGCTACTTGTCTTGCTGTATTCAAAGGTATGGACCTGCCTTGTATTGCAGCAGTTAGTACCATCGTCCAAGCTCAGTTGTATGACATGCATTATTACAAAGCTCAAAAATTACCATCAACTCCTGAACTCCAGTAGTTGGAGTTGTTCTGTCTCTCTTAGGTACACTGTCAAGAACAACTATAGTAGGGTCAGAATATTTGGGGCTAGCAGGAGCTGTGACCCCTCTGGTTCCCTTTGAATATACTCCCCAGATATGACAGGTCTTTACTACCTACATCTCTCTAAGGTAGAAGCATGCAGCTCCAAGAGTTCTGGAATTCACCCCCTGTCCGAAAGGCCCTCCTCTGTGGGAACTACCTGAATGGTGGTTACAAATAGGATGGAGCTAGACTTTTCTCAGTGGTTGCAGATGACAGAAAAAGAAGCAGTGGTCTCAAGTTGAAGCAAGGGAAGCTTAGGCTAGACATTAGGAAAAACTTTCTCATTAGGAGAGTGGTAAATGTGCTGGAACAGGCTACCCAGAGAGATTGTGGAATCTCCATCCTTAGAGGTTTTTAAGACCCAGCTGGACAAAGCCTTGACTGGGATGATATAAATGGGGATAGTCTTGCTTCGAGTAGGGGGTTGGACTAGATGAACTCCTGAGGTCCCTTCCAACCTTCATTTTCTATGTTTCTATGATCGTATGAACTCTGACAAGTGATACTTACAATAATCAAACTGGCTTCATAAAGCAGAGTATTGCTTTCAGGACAAAAGGATTCATACTAAAAGTTATTAATTTCATGAGCACTGTATCTAGGTCTTCTTCTGCATCTTTTACCTTTTCTTGCAATCTTTGAGTTGGCTTCACTCAGTCTACACAACCTGCCTCAGACTCTCCCTTCCCAATTTTCAGATACCAATTTAATTAAAACCTGTATCTTTGCTTTTCTGATAACTCCCTGCCTCTCCTTCTGTCCTCTCCTCTCTTCTCTTTGCTAGCCAGAGCATAATAGGGGTGAGATATCAATGGAACTGTTACCTCTCCTGTCCTTTGTGTCACCAGATCATAACATTCATCTGAAGTCATTAATTTCCAGCTCTCCTGAGTGGAGACCTCCCCCTCAATTTAACCTTTTGATGTCATATAACCAGGATTGTGATACTGGTAAAACAAGGCATGAATAACAGTAAAGAAAACAAGGATTTTTTTATACATTTTTTATATTGATGAGTAAAATGGCTAGCTTGTAATGATTATATAAAACAGCGTGTTTGTTTCCTGGATGACACCTTTGGCTGACTTGACAACCACCTTTGTTTTTGCTACCAAAAGTTGTGTTTCCTGTGCTCAGTGTAGCTGACTGGCAATTAGGGTATGTACATACAATGGGGAGATTACAGAGAAAAAGACCAAAAAATTATTAAGGGTCTTGAGGGATTGATATACAAGAGTAGATTAAAAATTTAATATGTCTACGATGGCTAAATAAGAACTAAAGAGGGATATGATAACCATGCAGGGAGTAAACACAATAGCTTGGGGCAATTGGATGAAACTAAACAGAAAAATTAGTCTGAACATCAGAAAAAAAACCCCCAACAACTATGAGCAGTGTAATCTATTAGTTTCCCAAGAACAAAAGGGAAGTCCCAAAACTTCAAGTCTTAAAACTACTTTGGATGAAAAATATAATTGATTTTTCTCTATGGAATATTCTTGTAGTGCAAGGGGGTATCTTTCTATGACCTACTAAGCCTTTTCCATCTCTAATTTGTATGAATATATGATTAACCTCTGGATGAGTGCCAGGAAAGTACTGCAGCAAATCCTGTGGAATCTGCTGTCCTCATTTTCATATAAAAGGAACCATCAGATATAAAATTACGCCTGCTGTAAGATATTTCCACATCAAAAAACCTATATATTGACTTTGCAATTTATAAGAAAACAATAAATGGTGATGTATTTGAACTATACACCATTCTAGAAACTTCATAAATATTATAATTCAATTATCTTCATTTCTACCCCTCTGACTCCACCACCTGTATATTGCCATGTTTGTTGCTCAAGAGGTTACCCAGAAACAAGCTTTGGGTCATACAGTCCCTTAGGAAATGTAATTAATTATTATTGTTTCCACTAAATGATTTCACTTTCAGATCATTTATTTTCTAATGTCACTGATGAGCTGACTGGGAAAATGAAACACTTGAGTTCAATTACCAGTTGAAATTACAGCTTTGTGAGCTGGTACTTCATCTTATATTCTTTTCCTATAATAGTCTCTTGTTACGATATAATATGTAGTTATGTCTGCTGCCTTTCACAAAGTTAACAATGGCTTAGTACCTCTTTCCAGACAAAATGAACATTTGGGTGCATGCAAGCATTTGTATGAGAGGGTGGAAATTGCAAAGTTCAGTTTGAGCAGCTGGAAACCCTATGGGTACATGAGTTCAAGGGGCTGGCTGTGGGCTCCGACGAAGTGAACCTGGGTTCACAAAAGCTTGTACTCTATATGTACATCTTATTTAGTAAATCTATGAAGGTGCATATCTATCCTGCCTTCTGATGGACTTCAGACTAACATGGCTAACTATCTCTTTCTTCATGCCCTGTAGACAGCCTGCACTACTGATAGCACTTAGCCATGGGGCCTCACAGGATGCATCCCAGCTTATTTTGCAGGTGTCTGATCTGCCTCAAGATACATGACAACAGCGAAGGCACAGGTGAAGGCTAATTGGCTGGTGACCCCAGGGGGCCCTCCCTCCATCTCCCCAGCATTATTCTTGTTCCCTGGCCTAGAGTACCGTTTTTAAAGTATGAGGACGTCTAATTAAATAAGAATAGAAGTATAGTCACATTATAAGTTCAGTTAAAAGAATTACTCAAGAGTGGCTGTGGAGAGAGGGGTTTCCCAGAGCATCTAGACAGCCTCAATTGTGGGTTTGGAACACACCAAGCATAAGTGGGCGGACCAGGCTTGTTTTTCAGGAGCAGTTTGAGAGCCATAGAGACCTGTGTAAAATACCCTGAGAACAGACAAGTGCCTAAGTTAGTCTGCATTCGTATGGTAAATGCAAAGCCCTCAGCAAGTGTCCTCAAACATATTATGCCAGTCTAGGTGGGATTCTTCCATTAGCCACCTCCATAAGGCACACAAATTGAGCTCCTTAGCAGTGCTGAGTGACAGTTCAATTTGCCCACTGCCATGCAAACAGGGGGAAAGTTTGCATCACTTCTGGTTTAGGAGATAGCCCACTTGAGGAATGCAGCATACTTGAAGGCACCACCACTAGGGTCAATAAGTTTACCACTGAAACAACCTCAGGACCCTAAGCCCTATTTTCCAAGGGAGATTTGGGCATTTCAGACACTAGATGTTCTGCAGGGCTGCTCTGATGCACTGTAATCACTGTGATGTAATCACAGCGCATCAGAGCAGACTCAACTAATCAAGTCTGCTGGAGCATGGTAATTACTGTACCCTAGCCAGTCTCTGCATCTCATGTATTAGTAGTGTCTCTGTGCTTCAAAATGCTGGTGGGGACATTTGAACTAAAGCTCATCGAATAAGCTTTAGTTCAAGCACCCCCAAAGGCATTTTGAAGTGCAGGGATGCCACTACATGAGACACTATGACGCTTTAATTAGAGCAGCTCTTGGAGCCGCTCTAATTAAAGTACCACTGCTCCCCTTCTCCCCTGGAGCACATGTAAAAGTGCCCTACGTAACTCTGATACTTTCGAAAATTTGAACCCAAATTATGTTTGGGAATCAAGCATTTGTGTCATGATAAGCAGATGCATCACTTGGAAATACAGTTATAGTAAATGAGTAATCTAAGAAACTGTAGGAACCCATAGTTAAAAGAGTATCAGTTAGCATATTTAAATTAGCTCCCATACCAAAAGTGGATGTGTCAGGGTGTATATAAAAACACATCGTACTGAAACGGGTGCAGCTAAGACGGGCTGGCCACCTTTCAAGAATGCCCGACACTTGCCTGCCGAAGAAAATCTTCTACGGTGAACTGTCAAACGGAGTACACTTTCGTGGTGTACCAAAGACGCAGTACAAGGATATCCTAAAGATGTCCCTAAAGAGTTTTGGCATCAACCTGGAGTCATGGGAGCAAATAGTTTGTGACTGTTCATCCTGGAGGTCATCGGTCCAGAGCAGACCACTGGCCTTTGAGCACAGCAGAGGCAGTGAGGAAGTGCATGTCCAGGAAAATGAGGACCTCTTGTGTCCAGTCCTCATCACTCTCCTGCCTCTGCTGCAGCAGATTATTCAGGGTAAAGATAGGGTTTATAAACCACCTGTGTACCCATGCGACCTAGCCTCCACTCCCCTCCTCTCTCTTTTTTCTCCCTTTCTCTTTTCTCCCTCCCTTTTTTTCCCCACTTCTTTTTTCTTTTCTCCTCCTCCCTCCTGCCCACCTCTCTCCCAGATGCAGTCATCTTTGCTTGCAAATGAGGAACAACATATACAAACCTGATAAAGAACAGTTTAATAGAAAAAAGTGGAAGGTCAACCCAAACCTGAATCTCCCTGTGGTTAAGGCATGCCAGTTTCCACAGACAACAGAACACAAAGGAGGGATGTGGCCTGCATTATACTTATGTGGCTTTGGGTTCCCAAGCCTGAATGTCCCCATACCTATTTACAGCTGAGTTTCCACCAGAGGCAGCCTTTAATGCAAGTTTGGAGCAAAGCTTAAACTCATGCCTCTAAAGCATGGCAAGACACCTTAACCAGTCCTTATTAAAGGACTACTATTAATATTTAACATACTAATTCTCACTGAAATTCTCAAGTTAGATGTGGTAGAGACAATTAATTTGTCCTGTCCCATTTCCCCACTCCACTGAATTCACTACTGAGCACATTCTTTAATAAGACAGGGCTGTAGTCAGACAGTTTCCAATCTCCACAGGCATGTACTTTCGCCTTTTTTTTCTCCCTGGGCTGTAATCTCAGAGCAGGTGTGATGTTTTTCCATGCCCATTACTTGGCAACTACAAGAGATCCTGAGTTATGCTGCTGTGCTCATGATGAGGAAGGTCAGCCCTAACCCTACAGGTACCGGGGATAAAGGAAGATGGTATGAATAATCACTGAGGCTACGCATTGCCTTGAACTTCACCTTCATTATATATTAAGCACAACCAGAGGGACAGAACAGTTTATTAATAATCTCATATATAATACGGCATCTCAGAGGGTATTAGCACAAGGAAATAATATCCCTTCAGGTTTAGATTAAAAGCCTTGCTAAAGCATTGAGTCTCAAGAACACAGATTAACTTTTAACTTAAAGGAGAAAGGAAAGCATAGAAACTGTGTTTGCCCTCTATTCCCAAGTTGCTTTGAGTTTGTATTAACAATCTATTTATGAGTCTCTTTAAATTTTCATGAAACAAAATTATTTTTCCTTTCCTTTTAAGAAATAAATGAATTGTAGACCTTTTAAGAAAGCCTGAATTTTAAAGCAGACTTCTTTTTGCCATAAATTTCATATTTGATATACAGCTTTAACTTGAGTTAAAGTGAAAAAGGACGTGAAGTGGTATCATTGCAGAGGTAGTATTATGGAGAAAATGACATCTATTATATAACCCAGTTATTTATAGGATAAGGTGCAAAAGGACCTCCCTTGGATGCTGAGTTAAAAAGAGAGGGGTCATATATAGGCTGAGGAATGCCAAGATGTGAAAGAGGAAGTTGGCTTCCTTTATTTTACAGTGTATGGTGCACACCTTAAATTAAATTATCTATCTTTGTGTAGTCAGCAAGACAAGCAGGAATCGAGGTTAGTTCATTTAGTTAATTTATTTCAGAATGTTTTTCAGAATAATGAAGAGTCTGATGATATTAATTTTATTGTTGTTATTTATACAATAGTAACTCCCAGAAATCCCTTTTGGGATAATGGGAATATTTTTATTGGCACAGTATGAATAGAAAGAGAGCGAGAGAGAGAAATCCCTGTTCTATAAACCTCACAATCTAAGTTCTTAAGCCATTAAGTCGCAATTATACTTAGCAACTTCCCACATAGATTTCTAAACAGGCCGATTTGCCCCAGCCCCACACCTTGCTCAGGTCGTCTCTGGCCACAGGAAAGAATGGCTATACTCCTCCTGGGGACTAGATGTTGTTGAGTGGCAAGAAAATGCTGCCTGCGTCTTCCTCAGACTAGGGTCAACTCAGTCTGGGCAAGGTGCAGGAAGCACTTGTTGTTTGTCTCCTCCCAGTCCCAGGAGGAGTCAAGTGGTGGGGAAAGGCTCTCTGCGCCTTCCCCCCAACCACAATCAAGAGAAGACGTGGGCATTGATCTACTGCTCCAACAGCTCACGTAGACTGGGAGAGGAGGAAGGGGAAGAACAGCTGTCAACTTGTCTCTGCTGGCTCCTCAGACCAGGGTCCCAGATTTGCCCCACTTCCTCCTCTACTCCTCTTCTAGGGAGCAGGAACAGAGTAGGACTTCCCAGACAGGGTGCCTTGCTTTAGGGACTGGGTGGGGGTCTTTGCCTCATCACTCCCTGCTTCTTCCTCCAAACCAGACTCTGCCAAGCTTCGGGAACAGGCTGGAGACTTTGCCTTGCTCCTTCCTCCATTCTGCTTCCCCAGTCTGGGGAAGGCAGAGGGATTCTTTCCCCACTGTTCCTCCCCCGCTGAGGACCAAAATCTCTCTGGACTGGAGAGCAGGGGAAAAGGACAGCTGAAAGGTAAATACCTATACTGCACCCTCTCCTGTAAAGATTTCTATAGATGGAAATTTCTCAGAAACTTCCATTGCTAGAAATGAATCCCTGTTCTTGGCATCAGTTTGCACTACAGGCTATACTATCATAATTAAAAATCCATTTAGAGTCAGTCAGGCCCTTTTCCACTAGATGTTTCCAGAACAGAATGCCCTGGAGAGGCAGCTGCTGTGCCATCAAAAGCAGGGAGAAGCTAGGGGACATGTGAAGCTCCATTTCATTGATATGCAATACCTCCCCTGTTCAGATGATATATAGTTTAGAAAAGAAAACAGGTTGATAAGTGCATTGCTTCATATATCCTTATTTATGGTTGCTTTCTGATTTTATACAAAGATGACCTACTAGAGAAATGGAAATTCACTTACAATAAACAGCAAATGCCCTCTTCTTACCTTAAAATTATAGCTATAAAGTGGCATGGGGATTGAAAATAAACTCCATCATAAGTCTTCAACCAGATACTGGAAACCTTGACAAATCTATACTGGCCTCACCACATTGTTTCAAGCAGCAAGATAACCAGGAATAGTTGGTCATACTAGGTATCATTTGGGAATAAACATCTTTTTCACTCATGGGTCATTTGCTTGGGCTTTCAACTAATTTCAGAAGGTCAGGACTAACTTTCATGCTTCAGGAAAAAAAAGCTTTCAATGTCCCTCCAAAATTATACTTTTTTCCCAGTAATTTTTCCCCACATGATGCTCAAAAGACTGAACAGCTGCACAAAGGAATCACATCTCTAGTCTGTAGCACACTGTTCCCAGTCTGCTTCCAGCTGTCTCAGAGACTGCTTTACAATGGAAAAGTCTATTGCCACAAAAAGCTTCACATAGCACTTAATTCTTAATCAAGGAAAAGGAAGGTCTGCCATGAAGGACCAGCATGCCTATTCTTCACCAAGCAGTCATTTAAAGGGCACTGGTAGCAGTTTCCCGTAAGAAGCTCAGATTAACACATTCATGCAGGAAGCTCAAACTGCTCAGTCCTATGGGAGGGGAGATCCATGCTTTCCAGGTTGACTTATATCTCTCTGATATTTAAAGAAACATTTTCTACCCAGCAAAAACTGAGTGCTTGGGAACCCATCCATGTTTTCAGCATTCACAGCACATTTAGAATTTTTTGACAGTATTTTTTCCCCTCTCATGATTTGACTCTCCTTTTGACTGTTTTTCCCTTGCCTTTTCCCCCTCTTTCCTTTTTCTTTGATTTACTTTTTCTCCCCTGCGTTGTCCCCTCTTCCCTTCCCTCTCTCTCTCCCTATTGCCTTTCTTTTCACCATTCCATTAACTCATTATTAACTCAGACACTCCCCCTTTTCATCCCATTTACCCCTATATATTTTTTTAAAGCATTTATATCCAGTAGTTATTGTAAAACATGCATAAACAGTCCTTGCAGCAGGGATCTTACTCCTCACCCACAATGAGCTGGAGAGTCTTGTTTCCTTTTACTACCTTTCACTGGCCCTATAAATCTTGCATTTGTTCT
>NW_005841959.1:315687-331883 GCF_000455745.1 Alligator sinensis | reverse complement strand
GGTTCAGCTTCGAAGTGATGTGTGGGGAATGCCCCCAAGCCATAGCTGTTTACAGCTAGGTGGTTAGGATATTCTCCTTGGAGATGGGAGATTTAAACACAGTCAGGCTGAAGAGGGCTTCAGATTCCTGATTTCTCATCCCCTGGGCAGATAAAAGAAGAATGGGTGGTACTGCCACTACATTTTTAAAAGAAAGGAGTAACATCTGAACCACTGTTTAAAGGGATGACTTGGGCATCTCCAAAACAGAATTTATGACCGAGTATCCTGATCTGATATAGGCATTTTCCCGTGCCCCAAAGTTAGGAGCCTATGTCCCCTAAAGTGGCTTCCTGCTTAATGTACTCACTGTTGTGATGTCACCACAGTGTGAATTAAGGGGGAGCTCAGGGGAGCTGCACCCCCACATAAAAGATGAAAGTCCCCCTGTAGGATTTGAAAATCATAACCTGGGGGGTGTCTCTGATCAGATTGCTCCTTCATTTAGGTGGACTTGTTAATCAATGAACAAATTACATTTTTTTTGCAGACCCACCCCCCAAGAGTTAACATGTAATTCAAACCCTGGATGTCACCCCTCCCCATAAGGAGCTTAAGTAACTCAGAACTTTGACCTCCTCATCTGGAAGCCAGGCAACTAAAATCCAATGGTTACCATGTTCATCACTGCAATGCCTACAGAAGTCCCTTTCTGGAGCTATGCAGCCACTCGTTGATGTAGAATCTTTACACTGCCAACATTTCCATTCATCATCATAGGTCAAAGCCTGTGCATTCAATCAGACTACATTGTGACTTGAACTTATTTTAAAATCAGAACATACCTACTGCCATCAGCCTGACTAACACAAATAATTTTCCAAAGCAAATGCCCACAAAACTCTCATTGATGTAATAATGAGGGTCATTTATTCTCAAGAAAAAATAAGAGATGGAGGAAGACAGAGTGAGTGAGCGAGAGAAAGTCCTGGCTATTTTTTAAAAGAACCAGCCATCTATTTATCCCTCTCTCTTTAGATGTCTAAAGATAAGGTGCTTAATTATTCACTGAATTGTACATTTTTAAATTCATTTATATTCATATACATTGGAGCAAAAAGAGTAGAGTAGGTGGAAAACCTTTTTGTAGAGGGCAAAATATAGATCAATATAAACATTGTTTTATACCTCTTCCTCTCATTTTGCAAAGATAGTTACACAACATGTGCAGTATTGAAAGAAATTTAACTGTGGCCATATGTCTTTGATCCAGATTCATCTTCACCTATCACCAGAAGTTTCTTTGTATACATGCACCTAAACTTAATGTGAGAGCATGTAGTATGTCAGCTCAGTATGTAAGTTTTTCATTTTCACTTACATTTCTGTAAGGAGATTTGTCTTCTAGCACCTGACTCCTTATTTTGTTTAATGACTACATTACACTATGATTTCAGACATTTATAGTTCCCTTTAAAATGTGCTAAATAGAAATTCCGTAACAAAAATATGCGGGTTGTTTGGTAAAGAAACAAAGATTTTGTAGTAGGTCTTCAAATTAGAACCAAAGTTCAGATCCAGAGACCTATGACTTCTGAGAAAGTTTGGGATCTTTCTCCCGCTTCAAACAAAATTCTGAATGTGCTTTATTCTTCATGCAGAGATTAGAAAGCCTCTAACCCAATATTGCTACTTTCATTTTCCTAAGTATTCTTCTTTTTTTTTTTTTCAGGCTAGTAGAAATAAAAAGGGTGAGTATGGCATCCTTACTACCCCATTCAAAATTATTGTTTGTAGTATAATATACCCAGGTTATAGAGTATCCCTATAAAATCCTTGCAAGTTGCCAGGGGAACAGTACATCTCACTTCTGGATCTACCATCAGAAGTATTCTTTCTAACCAGTCCTATTCTGTGATGTCACCCCTCCCCATATGTAGTATATCAAGCTTATGTGGGTCCTAGAAATGCAGTAATGGTGCTGTGGAAGTGAATGATTGGTTCTTCAATGTGGTCATGTTGCCCTCTAGGAATCAAAGGGCATGACTGGATCTTAACATTTAAAAAGAAAAAAAGTAATTGGTCTGAAATTCAGTTGCCTCTTTGCTTTAGTCTACCTTAGAGATGTAATAACTTGTAATAGCTTTGTAAAAATGTAATAGCTTACCTCTAACCATTTTGAAAGGTTAACTTGACAATTGGGAAAAGTGTTTCAAATTCCTAGGAATCCATTAAAATATTTGTCAGCCTCCTGCCCCCCACCCATTTTTCCCATATATCTACAGCTCAAGTTTAAGTAACAGTTTCTGTCACAGAAGAATACTGCGTTTATGCAACTAAAATAAAAGGTTGGGGTCTCTGATTAATTGATACGAAAAGTCCCATTTGGTGCACATTTCTTTTTGATACTTTTATATGAGACTATTTGTACATAAGATCAGTTAAAATGTAAAAAAAACAAGGTTCACGCCTTGAAAAGGCCATGATGCAGGATTTTTATTTTAGCTTATTATTACCTTTTATAGGCTAGAGTGGCTTGAAAGTACTTAAAACCTGTGATTATTTTGCCCTGGTATAGTTTACATCAAAATTCCAGTCTATAGAGTCCATGCACATACTGTTGAGCATGCACATCCATTTTGACTGGACTATTCATACAAACATTGCAATTTTTCCCATTACTGTAATATTACCATGGAAAGCGATTTGATATTCTTGTCCCTCATACAAAAAAGTGAAATACAATAAACATAGAGAAACATTTCACCCAGTCTACCTAGCATATTAAAAGGGAAGAAACATGTAATCACAAACAAATTGCAATATTTCATAGCAATCAACTGCCCTTCTTAAGTACAGTACTGGCAATATCCTGCTGTTGAAAGGCAACTTGATTTACGTGATTTAATGTGTGAGAGTTCAGTGGAAGAATTGGTAAATGAGCTTAAAATCTATTTAAGTGGTTGTTGAACAAATATAAAAAGATTTAAAAGCATTTAGCCTTTAAGTACTACTTTTTACATTGTTTAAATCCATTTTTAAATAGTTGCTAGAAACAACTTCTTACTTGATATCCTCACACTGTACAAGTGCCATCACTTCTCAGTAAAGCAGCTGCCACCAGCATTAAGCTGCCAATTTTATCTAGACATTCTTGAAAAATAAATGCTGCAGTTTATTTATAGATCCAAGCATATCTCACCTTGTCAGTTCTCAGGTACATTTTGCCACTAGACGTCTACCCCATAGTTATGAACAAATAAAAAACGGGTGCCTAAATCCTTAATCAGGCATATAAAATAAACAGTCTGATTTTCTAAAGTGCTTAGCACCAGTGGTTCCTACTGAAGCCAGTGACGTTCTTGGATGCGGATACTGAGATTTGTAAATGTAAAGAGTTACTTGTGGTGTCCCAAAGTGAGACACCACAGATTGTTAGTCACTCCTGACAAATCAGACTATTTACCTAGCTGCCTGAATCCAGATAAATAAATGGAACTTTTAAGTATTCATTAAAAAAAAATACTGGTATTCATGGTCTGCTGTAGGTATAAGCTCTGCTTGCTGTGTATAATCTCAGTGGTTGAAATCAGCTGTAACACTGCTGCAAAGAATTCTGTAGTTTGAACTCTATGACAAAGAAAGGTACAGGAAGAATGAACTGGAAGTATTGATGGAAAATTGCTATAACTTGCCTCCCTCATTCATCCAATGAAGTGTGAGCTTGCTGACCTTTTGAGAACACTGCTGAGCCTATCTATTTTAATGTATTTTTCCTGAGTAAGCTGTATGTTACACACTGAACTTCTACAACACTTTGCAAATAAACAGGTGTCTTTCCTTCCCAAAGAGGTTGCAACCTATGTTAAACAAAAACAGGGGGCATTAGTAGAATATAGGGATAAATTATGATGACAAACAGTGGCTAGCAGAAGTGGGCTTTCAGGAAGGATCTAAAAGTTGACAGAGAAAGTCATTGGCAAGTCAAGTCCAGAAGATTGCATCGGTCATGGGGTTGGGGCATAACAGGACAGAAATCCTAGGAAGCAGTATGATGATAAGATGCAAGAGAGAGCCTACAGAGGTAAAAAAAAGCAGAAGGTGTCAGGAATATCATGTAGGGCCTAGTTTAGAGAAAGATGAAGAGCATTAATGAGATACAAGAGAGATGAGAAGTCAATAAAGGGATTCAGGGAGATGAATGACAGATTAGAGGAAAGAAGACTGACAGGCAGTAAAACCAGATAGGTTACACGAAGCAAGGCCAGAAGTGCACAGCATGTGGGCAGACTTCTGTTTTAGCAAGTGGGACAGGAAATAGCAAATTAAATATTGCAAAATAGGAATACTAGGAATAATAAAAAAGTAAAAATTTAAATAGGAATAACAGAAAATAGTAACTAGCAAATAAGGAAATAGTAAATACAAGTGGCATTAGAATAGGAAAAAAAATCACATATTATAAATACTTGAATAAGATCATATGTTAATAATATATTAAAAAGTGGGTGCCAATTAAGAGTGAATTTAATTTGATACTTAAATTACAGTATTAAATTTTGTTTCAATGTTCCAGAAATAAACTTAATGGGGTAAATTAAGGACAATCTGTTATCTTGAACTCTAAATTACCTGACTTTGGTGAATTTAAATTAGACTCTTACTGGTATTTTACCTACTATGTTTGCTTGTTGGGCAGGGGTTGTACTTAAATGATACTAGGGTGTTTCAAAAAGTAATGGCAATTTCAAAATAAACACCTTTTTCATGCAATAAGGGGGAAACACACAACAGTGAGGACCACTGATGATGCCATTGTTGAATGCACCCATCATTTATTATTATGTAGATAAGAAATGTGGTCCAGTAAATGATCACTACATACAAAATGGGTTTCCTTTGAAATTGCCATCACTTTCCATGAGCACTTGTAACTGTAGTTACTTTCCTTATGCCAGTCAATGGATATTTGATCGTAGCCTAACATGAAGTTGACAATAACAACTTTTTCTGACAGACATTGTTTTTCTTTGCCAAGTGTGGGGGCAGGAAGGATGGCTCTCTTTTCTACTGTCAACTTATCCCAGTCCATATTTCCCACCTAAGCATAAATCCTGCTGTTTAGCTAAGGTGACAAGAAAGCCATACTTGGTTTGTTCATGGATTGATACATAACTACTCAACTTGTTAATTCTTTATGACCTGATTTAAGAAGCGATGATGAGAGTAGCAGTACTTAGCTGTAGGAATTATTGTTGTTTCTTAGTGGTCCTACTTGCTAAGTGAGTGAATTGAGTTGGCAGATGCTGACTGAAAGTCCCAGATGTTTTCATGGGTCTTTACACTCAAGAGCTCCGCATTCATGCAGTGTCACAATAGAAGAATTTTGTATAGGGGCAGGAAAAAAAAGAATGAATTTAGGAAGTGTGAGAAGTATTACAGAGGGCTGTGATGATTTATAGCAAGGCAAACATTATGAATTAAATTCGGCAGAAGATTTAGATTAAATTATCTACTTTCTCAATAAAACTACATTACTTCAGATTCCAAAGCACTTGGTCCAAAATTGTGGGGCATATTTTTAAAGTTACAAATAGAAATTCTTTGCACATTTGAATACTTCCCTTACTGTGCACTGGGTAACAGATTATAGACCAAAATGAGGTAGAGGGAATTGCGGTGGGAGAGAAAACAAACAAACCAATTGACAACAAGGCAGCCGCAGAAGCATAAAACCCTACTGACTTTTCATTTCTGAGACAATTGACAGACTGTATGGGGAATAATTTAATTAATTAGTTGGTTCTAGCCAACGGTTTATTATATGCACATACATACTTATGTGTCTATGTATTAATATGAACATTTTAATTGGGAGAAGAATAAAATTCACATTAAGAATGAGCTGTTATGGTGTTACAGTGGATATGGTGCTCAAATGTCAAAGACTTAAAGTACACTTACTGTGTACATTTCATTCAGCTTACTATAACATTATGCTGCCTCCAATGTTATTCAAGTATTTTATAAATTAAGCTGACAACATTAACTCTTTAAAGCAATTAACAGAGGCAAGACATCAGAGAACCATAGAAAACAGGGCTGTAAGGAAACTGTAGAATTCATCTGGTCTTTCCTCTGGCCTTAAGCCTGGGTCAAGTAGACTTAAGCTGGGGAGCCGGAGAAAAAGCAAGGGTAACATTGGACCCCGGCTAAACCATATGGGACAACTTACAACCGACGCCCAGGAAAAAGCCAACCTACTTAATGGGTATTTTGCGTCAGTTTTTCACCAGCCCCAAGGCTGGACACCTTCAAATCAGCTGACCCAGACACCTTACACCCCAGGGTACTTAAAGAGTTGGCAAGCATCATAGCTCAGCCACTGGCATGGATCTTCAAGAACACATGGCACTCAGGCGAAGTGTCCAAAGGGTGGAAGAAGGCCAACGTGGTGCCTATCTTCAAGAAAGGGAGGGAAGTAGATCTGGGGAACTGGCTGGACCATCAACCTGACCTCTATCCTGGGGAAGATCTTGGAAAAAATTATCAAAGAGGCCATTGTTGACACACTGGCTGATGGCAACATCCTGAGGGATAGCCAGCACGGGTTTGTTGTGGGTAGGTCTTGCCTGACTAATCTCAACTCCTTCCATGACCAGGTGACATATCACCTGGATAAGGGAGAAGAGATTGATGTCATATATCTTGATTTAAAAAAGCCTTCGATCTGGTATCTCATGAGCATCTCATAGAAAAACTGGCCAACTGTGGCCTTGGCTACATCACACAGTCTAATGGTTGGGGAATTGGCTCTGAGGTCAGACCCAGAGAGTGGTAGGTGATGGAAGTCAATCATCATGGTGCGCCATGACCAGTGGGGCACCCCAAGGCTCCATCCTTGGGCCTATACTCTTTAACATCTTCATTAATGATGTGGACATTGGTATCAGAAGCAGACTGGCCAAGTTCACCAATGACACCAAACTTTGGGGTACAGGATGGTGATCCATGCCAAACTTGACAGGCACAGAAAATGTGTGGATAAAAACCTGATGGCATTCAACACCGAAAAATGCAAGGTACTCTACCTTGGGAAGAAAAACCCGCAGCATGCTTACAGGCTTGGCAGTGCTATGCTTGCTAGTACCATGTCCAAAAAGGACTTGGGGGTCATGGTTGACCACAAGATGAATATGAGCCACCAATGTGATGTTGCAGCTGGTAAAGTGAGCAAAATTCTGGCTTGCATCCATAGATGCTTCTTAAGCAAATCCCAGGATGTCATTCTCCTACTGTATTCGGCCTTGGTGAGGCCACAGCTGGAGTACTGCATCCAATTCTGGGCTCTGCAAATTAAAAAGGATGTGGAGAAGCTTGAGAGAGTCCAGAGGAGAGCCATGAACATTATCAGAGGGCAGGAAAACAGGTCTTATGATGAGAAGCTGAGAACTATGGGACTCTTCAGCCTGGAAAAGTGCAGGCTCAGGGGGGACCTGGTGGCTGCCTATAAGTATATAAGGGGTGTACATCAGGATCTGGGGGAATGTCTGTTCACCAGAGCACCCCAAGGGATGACAAGGTCAAATGGTCACAAACTCCTCCAAGACCAGTTCAGGCTGGACATAAGGAAGAACTTCTTTACTGTCCGAGCCCTCAAGGCTTAGAACAGACTGCCGCCATAGGTGGCACAAGTACCTACTCTGGACTCCTTTAAGAGACATTTGGATGCTTATCTTGCTGGGATCCTTTGAACCCAGCTGACTTCCTGCCCCTGGGGCAGGGGGCTGGACTCAATGGTCTCCCGAGGTCTCTTCCAGCCCTAATGTCTATGAAATCTATGAAAAATCTATGAAGTACATGTCCACATGTTTTTTACCTGTTCTTAAAATCTCCACTGGTGGAGATTATGTAATTTCCCTAGGTAATCACTCTTTACAGTTAAAACACTTTCTTCAGTGTAAATCTCCCTTACTGGAATTTCAGTCCATATTTTCTTGCCTATAACTTGCATTTAAGTCCATTATTTCTTGCCCTATGGCATGCTGACAGAGCAGTTAAATCATCTCATTACAGATCCAGGAGGGATGACTTTGAGCTTTGTTCTGGACTTGGCCAGAAGGCTATTCCCAGTCATTTCAGGAGTAAATGGGCACTTGGTCATTCACGTTGAGGAAGCAAAGATAACAAAATATGATGCTAACCACACCATTCCTTTAGGTGCCTTTTGCTCAAGTATTTGGCATCTCTTAATTCTCCCAGTCCAATGGATCAGCTAAGAATGGGCAGATCTTTGGTGCTAATCTTTTGAATTCTTGTCCTGTTCCAGTGGACATGAAAATGTGCTCATAAACTACTTCTTTCAAACATATTTGAAATCTGTTGTGTCTCAACTCAGTCATCTGCTGTCTAGACCAATGGTTTTCAACCTGTAATCTATGGACCCCTGGGGGTCCAGAGACTATGTCTAAGGGGTCCACAAAAGATGGATCAATGACAAGTATGTGAATACCCACATTTACAATTTAAAGGGTCCCCAACCTCCATTTGAAATGTTTTTAGGGGTCCACAAATGATAAAAAGGTTGAAAACAACTGATCTAGACTAAACAAACCCAATTCTTTCAATCTTTTCTCATATGATATTATTTTCTAGACTTTCAATGCTCTCTTTAAGACTCTCTGACCCTTGACAGACATTAAAACAATGGTGGGATTGGGATCAGAGGAATTTTATCCCCCATCCCAAACACTGCACCTCCTGCCATGCATGTCTAATTGTTAGACACAGCTTTTGACCATCGCAGAGCCAGTTTGAGACCCCAGGCTGTCCAGGGCCAGACCAACAACCAGCTTTCAGACCCAGGGCCCAAAATTCTGGAGATGGTTTAAGACCTTAGATTGCCTGAGGCCAGGTCCAACAATCAGCGATTTTCAACTGGCCTTGGGACTGACCAGCTGCAGGCAGTTTTTAGATATCCTAGTGCCTAGGACCCTGATATTCAGAAGCCAACCCCCCATGCCAGGATTCCCATTTCTCAGGTCATCTAAAAACTGTGTGTTCAGCCTCGCCCCGGCATTTTAAAGTGCCTTGCATTGCATCCCCCATGGGCAGGGCAAAGCAGGAAAAGTTACTGTGTTAAGGGGTTGTCCCAGTCCTGATGCTGACAACTAGATGATTGTCAGCATTGGCAGATAGGTGGCTGGTGAAGTGGGGAAAGAAGCAGTTCACCTTGGGGTGCCAGATGACTGAGCAAAGACCTATCACCTGATGTGTGACATGTCACACATTCAAATAAAGCTTGATAGAAATCAGCTACAAAAATATTCACATTTTTCAGGCAACATTTTTGCGGTTGGTGCTCTTCTGAGGCATGTGGTGTTTGAGTGTCGTTTTGCTCATTATTGTTTGTGTTATTCAGGCTGCTGAGGTCTGTGAGCTCTGAGAGGCTGCTCCCCACAAGCAGCCTCCTGGAGCCTTGGGTGTGTCAGAGAAAGAAAAACTCAAATTTGTGCTATGTGGTGAAAAACTCAGAAAGGTCTATCATCACTTGGACTGTACACTATCTGGCCTGTTTAGCAGTCAGCCCAACTCAGTAAAATTGCCAGAGACAAGTTAGCAACACTATGCATTTATTATGCTCTCCTAGATTGCTAGAAAGAAACAAGTTTTCTGGTACTGATATTCATAACCCAAATACCCAAGTTTTTGTTCTAATAATCATCTATCTTTCTGCCAAAACATCCATTACTACTTGTCTCTTTGCCAAGTTCATAGCTAGCACCTTCAGTTCTTCCATTATCTCAACCCCTTGCCTTGCTGGTCGCATCCAGGTGTAAAGGAGCATGCACTTGCAGACACACAAATTGCCACAGCGCACACCCCTGCATGTATGCTTTCCTGCAGGACAAATTGTCTTGCAATGGGCAAACTGCTCTTGCACAGCTCCTCCTGACCTTCAGCCAGGGAGAGCTGGAGGTTGCGACCAGCACCAGTGCTGACACCAGGAGTCTTACCTGGTAACCTGGACCAGGAGGGCCACAGGTTCAGCAACCTGTCTGGCAGCTGGAGAGTTACTCTGTATGGCCCAGCCTCCTTGTGTGACAGTGGGTGTGTCTTCAGTGTGTGTTGTGCCACTTTTTGTGCCAGTTTTGGGGGTGGGGGGTTGCTACCAGGAAATCCTGGTAGAAAATTTTGGCCCCACACTGCATTTACCACATGCAGTCTGCGGTACCAAAAAGAGATTTGCGGCACCACAAACTGCACACCCCTTCAGGCCTGGATGTGGCCACTGATTTTTTTTTGTTCCTATTACTCCCTTCTCATAACACCCTTTCTACTGATTAGTGTGTTCTAATTTTGCTATGTCTCTTATTAAGTCATTCAGAGGTCAGTGATGCTTGTTTTTCCTGAGCTCCTTTTTGGAGACTTAGCTTAATCACAGCTTAGCACAACCAGAAATCCTATAGATGGTTGCCCATTTCTATTATGCAATAATTATGTTGCACATGTAGCATATCTAAATTTATTGTGCAATTAATTAGATAATTGCACTGTAAATGTAATGTGCATCAGGGGCCTATCTAATTGGAGTACTATTCACACCTTTTTGAAGTCCAAATGTGGACACAATACTCCTGCTGAGTTCTTACCAGGATGGAAGAATTACTTTACACGTCTTACAAATGGCATTCATATTATACATCCCAGTGCTTTGCCTTTTTTGCAACAAGATAACAACATGAACAAACATCAACAATGTCATTCCCTAAAAGACCTCCAGATATTGTTATGTGGAGCTGCTTCCTTGCTAGTCCTTCCCCAATATTCCTACCAAAGTGTAGTACACCACACTTAGCCTTATTGAATAACATTCTATTTATTTCAGACCACAAATCATTTTAAATTCTAATCCTGTCCTCTAGAGTGCTTGCAGTCCCTCTCAGCTTGGTATCATCTGCAAATTTAATAACTGTACAGTCACTTTCATCCTCCAAGTCATTAATGAAAATGCTGATTAGGACTGATGGAGCCTTGTGGAAGTTCACTTGAAACATCCTTCCAGGTTGACAGTGAAACACAGATAGCTGCTTTCTGAATACTGTTTTCCAGTCATTTGGGCACCTATCTTACAACAGTTTCATCTAGACCATATTTCCCTAGTTTGCTTATGAGAATGTCATGGGTGACAGTGTTAAAAGTGTAAAGTCAAGATATAGCATGTTTATAGCCTCTTCCCTACCCATAAGGCCTGTTATCCTGTCATAGACAGAATTTAGGTTGTGCTTGACAAAACTTGTTTTTGACAAATTTATGTTGGCTGCTACTTGTCACTGTTATCTTCTTGGTGCTTACATACAGAGTGTTTGTTTCAGTATCTTTCCTGAAATTGAAGTTAGGCAGACTATAAATTCCCTTCGTCCTCCTCTCCTCCCGCCACATTTTTTAAACACAGGAACTACATTTGTCCTTTTCCAGCCTTATAGAACCTGCCTGCCTCTCTCCCCATATGAACAAGAATTTGCATTATTGTCTCTGTGCTTTAGCCAAGTGTAAGGTAAAACCATTTATCTAACTGATGTTCTTCCCTATTCTAGCTTGAGTTTTTACCTTTCGTTACATATGTTTAAAGTTAACCTTTTCCATTAAAAGGCAATAAACAATTTTACCTTCTCAACACCATCTGTTTTTAGCATCCCCATTGAGTAGTAGACCAAATTTTTCCTTGACCTTTCTCTCCCTACTAAAGAAATTATAGAATGTTTTCTTCTTACTCAATTACCCTTGTTAGTTAGCTCTCAGTTTGTGCTATACCCTTTCTGATTTTGTCCACACAGGTTCATACTATTCTGTTATAATTGTAACAGGGGCTCAAGCCGAAGCCCCATTACTAGGCAGAACTGGGCCCCAGGTAGCCGGAGGGGCCAGGATTACAGTGGCAGAGGGTTTAGCTCACCAGGTAAAGATAAGCGTAATTAGGGATGCTGCTGTGCTTAAAAGGCAGGACGGGAGAACCGGTACTCTGCCATCAGGGTACCAGAGAACAGGAAATAGCCGCAGGAAGTGGCAGAGCAGCAAACGAATCCTCCCAGTGAAGGAACACTGGATCCACGGAAACAGGGTGAGCTAGGAGATACTTACCTGATGGGGAGTGGACAATGGGAGACTGACAGGACTCACAGGTGCCAGGGAACCCTACTCCAGGGAAGCCCCAGAGCCAAGTAAACCTACTGGGGTAGACGGCAGCAAAGACATGGTGATCGGGGAGGAGAGCGAGGTAGACGCCGCTCAGCAGGATGTCAGCATCACCACTTGCTTGCTAATGAGGCAATTAAGAGCAGTGATTAGCAACTGTAGCCAACACACAGTAAAACTGCACACCTTGTTAACTAACTCCTGGGTGTTCTGTAGTGCTTCAGCCCCCTCAGGGATTAACATCTAACCATTTTTTCCCATCTTCAAAGTCGTGGCAGGAAAGCCCCAAGGGGAAATAGCAAGTGAAGCAGGCACACACGCATAATCATCCTTAATAATTTGACCTAGTTTGGGGGCAATTTTTTCATTCATTTCACGTCATTCTTCCCTCTTGGTCAGAATCACTTCTAGAAGAGCCTCCCCTCTGGTTTCTTTCTCCACCTTTCTAGACCTTCTGTGTTAAAAAGTTATCCCCTGTATATTAAAAGAACTTGTTGTAAACAACACCAGACTATCCATCAGTGGCAACGTCCCAGTTTTCCCCACCATAATAATCACAGCTACTAGTGGAACACAATATAGTAGCTGTTTAATTGTATATAGTAACACCTCACAGGACACGTAACCTCAACAAACACATTCTTCAGATATGACAGGTTTATGGTCTTAAGCCCAGATACTCAGCACTCAGCTGATTGGGAGAAAAGTCCACCCAACATAGTCACCTGTTAACAACTTTGTCACTAGTCAGAGCATTCTAAAGGGGTGATTAACTCTTTTTTGGGGTAGGGGGGCACTTTAAAATGAGAGTGAAAAAAATCCCAAAAGCAAAAAAATAAGAACACCCTCCCACAAAAATCTGTTCAAGTATGTCAGCATAAATATCCATAATATCTTTTATCATAACGTTTCTTCCATTTTTGTGTAAAAAACTACACAGGCAAAATACCCAGAAGACATACAGTCCAAATTCCATTCTGTGTTACACAGTGAAAAAGAGAAACCTGTGAGTACATGGAGTAACTTGGATGCAATAAAAACTAACTAAAGAACTGTGCATTTTAGAACAAATATCCAAGTCCTGACTGTATTTACCAGTGTAAGTTAGAAGTAATTTCACTAAGTCAAAGCAATTATATTGGCACAAAAGTGAACTGATATCAGAATCTGGCCCTAATGCTGATATTTAAGAATAGATCCAGTCAATTTAGGAAAGCCCACAGACCTACTGAGAGCTCCTTAGCACACAGAAAGAAATGGAATCTATGAAATGACAGTTTCTGCCTTATCCAAACCCATGTCAGGTTTCAAGGTTAAAGCCAGATTTGTGTTTTCAGTTTTTTTCATCATAATTGGTAAGGTTATATCTATGAATATTATAATATCTAATCTGAGAAATTTCAAATAGGTTAAAAGGCAATCCATCATCTTCTTTGAAATGTGATGTTAACAGCTTTATAGATAAATTAGGGTATGAAAAATGGGTAAAGGTTGTCTATGAAAAAGCTCCTTTTTATGACAAAGATAATTGAACCCACAGAGAGGAAAGTATAACCTGAAAATGATTTAGAAAATTAATCATGAAAGTGTGTCATTATATTAATTTAGATGGAAAAATCACTTTATTTACCCATCTCTAATGAATTTGTCTCTTTCACTTCAGACAGGGTAAGGGAACGACAAAATGTTAATGATGAACATGTCAAAAGTTAGACTGTAACCTTGTCACATTCTGCATAAGACCCAGAGCAGTTCAAAACAGTTCTTCTGACGTGCTTGTAATACAATATGGAATAATTCTTTGTAAAACCCTTTTCTTTGAAACATAAAAGAAAAATGTTTAGGAAAAGTTGAATTCAATCAATTTGTTAGCACTGTTCTTTTCCTTTTTTATACATATATATTATGTAGCAAAAAAGTGCACTAGGATTGGCGAAAACTCACTTCAACCAAACTAAGATAAATCAATCTAAAAAACAGCTCTTTATCACCAAAGATGACATTATGTGACAGACAGAAAATTTGAAAAAGGCTATTTCAAGTACTGTTATTCTTTCTCTTATAAATATTAGTCAAAGTTCACTTTGACTTGATTCTTTTTAGTGTACTATGCTTGAATGTGCTTTATAGTCGGCATTAATTGCCTCACTAACAAAATCAGCAAAAGTACCATAAGAATGAACAATAATAGAGTGAAGCATGTGAAGTACCAGAAGTTAACTGAGGTGCATCAAATCATAGAACATGCTATGCTATCTAATCAAAGTGAGTTGTTAAATATCAAGTAACTGTTCCACTTGACTTACTTAAAATGCTGCTTTAAATTCTGCATTAACTTAGCTTTAGCCAAGGTAAAAGTCATGATTGCCTGTTTTAATCCCTCTGCATACTGATAAAAATGGATATCGGGTCTGGTGTTTTTATCATTAAGAACTTAAGTTTTATTTTCAAGACATATACAAATATTTAGTCAAGTAATGGGGCCTAAATATTGAATTCACAAAATAAACAGTGCCACCAACACAGTTTATTCCCTACAGTCTATGGCATGATGTCCATCACTGTCACTGCACTTAAGGTTTTTCTAGCATTTTATTTTGTTCCAAGGCAAATTCAGCCAGAAGAGAAATTTGGTACCTGAAAATTTGTCTTAAAAGGTCTTGAATCTTGGCTGCTGTTGAAAAGAAAATTAAGGCAGAAATATAAATGTTTTGGGGTGTAACGTTTGTATTCATGAAGTCCAAAAATTCTACCAGTTATTAAAAAACATTAAGCTAAACTGAGGGTGTCTGAAAGTAGAAAACTTGGGCTGTTTCTGTTCTAACATGTCAGTTTTACATCAGTATAAATCACTTAGGGTGGGTACAGACATATGTGGAGGTTAAGGGGAGATTAGATTGTTGAAAATGGCCACACAATCTAATTTAGTTCACCTACATGGAGTTGAGTCAATCTAAGTACAAACTTCACAAAAGTACCAGGAAGATTAGATCCATCAAAAAATGTCTGACACTGTGCCAGGGGGCTTGGGGTTCGGTCTCATGCTGGTCCACCCACCTGTCTCTATGGGCAGTCCGCCCAGTCTCACCTGTCATGACTTTGCTGTTCCCATAAACTGGTGGTATAATGTGGGAGACTGCACATTTCCTGCCCTGATGCTAGTGGGTGTATCTGTGGCTATGAACCTCCCCAATGTTCCCTCACACCACGACTGGTTCTCTTGGGTCTCACAGGGACTTTCACACCTTCCCTGGAGCAGCAGGTCACAGTGCTCTCCCTTTTGGTCTTTCTCACTTGCGGTGGAGGACTTACTGGGGTCAGTACTCACCCCTAACTCTCTGGCTGAGCCCCACCCCAGCCTCTGGCCCAAACTACAGCCTCAGGCATCCACGAACATGTCTCAGCCTCTTCCCCACACCTGGTGTTCCTACTACGGCTCTCTACACCATGCCCCACCCTTGGGTCTTATCTTCAAGATCAACTACTCATGGGGCTGGCTTTTGCACTGCCCTTCAGGCTTACTCCCAGTTTGGCCCTACTCGATCTGCCCCTGGAACTGTCCTTCAGGCCTACTCCCTATTTAGCCCTACTCAGCTCCCACCATGCACAGCCCTTCATGCCTACACCTTTTCAACCCTACTCTGTATGAGGCCACCTACATCCATGCCCTCTCAGGGTTTACACAACTTCCCTCCTCTCTCCAGGGCCACACAACTATCCCCCCAGGGGCCTCTGGGGTCTTCCTTCCCTTTAGGCTCAGGTGGCCACAGCCATACCTGACCCCACTCCTCTCCTGGGGTCTTCCACCCCCTAGGGCTCAGTTGGCCATACCCTTGCCTGGTCCTTGAACCCACGAAATTGTGGGGCTAGGGGTTAAGATGCCCCATCCTGCTTTTCACCAGGGTGGTAATTGGCCTGGCATTTCCTGGGGGCTCCCATGCCACTAGGAGCCCCACCAGGCCACCCGTCCCTGGCAGGGTGCAGTTTTAGGTCATGTCCAGGACCAGGACCAAGAGGCTCCC
>NW_005841959.1:308104-315677 GCF_000455745.1 Alligator sinensis | reverse complement strand
CTTCCCTCTTAGATGTTCCTGCTGCAGCTCAGCCAAGTGATGTTTCTGCCTGGGCTGGCAGCAGCAAACTGCAGCCTCTTTATACCTGGTTCCCAAAATTGCTGCTGCCATCAGGCACCTGGTAGCTTCCTGGCTCTGCCCTTAAAGTTGGCACCCAAAGGTGCACTGCCAGATACAATAAAATGTAATTTTACCTTCAAGGTACACTAAGTTAGACGGTTGGACTGATCGAGCGGAACTTCTGCACACATTCTAAGAGCAGCCCCAGGAGTGGGAAAGCCCAGCCCCTGGCTCCAGGCCTGGGGCTGTACATTTCCTAGCTGACCTGCCATCAGGTTATTTTTAGCCCTCCAGGACACCCAGATGGACAGTCCCCCACTGCAGACCAGACAGCCCTCCCTGCCAAGCCTGTCAAATCCCCTGATCCCGCAAGCCTTTCCAGTGCCAGTTTTAATGTCATTTGTTGGTGCCAGGAGCTGATCAAAACAAGTCAGATTTGGTGGAGGGGTGGCTGAGATGGGACAGTTGGTTTACTGGGGGAGGGTTGTTCATCCTGAGGATAAGGGGGGTTGAGGAACTAAAAATAGAGAGCCTCCCCCCAATCCAACCCCTCCATGGACCCCATTAAACCCCCCACAGGATGGCTAGCACCTGCAATGCCTCCATATGCCCCTCTCCCCCAACCCTACTTATTTCAATTGGGATCCCAACATTAGTGAACACCAGTAAAACAGGTCCTGGGATGGTTTGCAGGATTAGGAGTTGTTTGACAATATCAGGGGAATGGTTTGACATCCGCCTCTCCCCCTACTCTGATTTACCTTAGATTAGGCTCCTGGCACCTATCTAATCACTGAGTTAGGTTAAGGGGCCATTTTTACCTAATCTAACCCCCCCAAATTTCTTACTGTAATATCTGTATGAAACCTTAACTAAAGTTTCTTTTAATTTATATCAGTGCAACAGGATGGAAAGAATAATCCCTAGTTTTTTAGAGCATCCATCCGTATCTTTTAAACAGTAAATAATGATGCCTCACTGTTCTTGTTACTATCTATTCAGTCAAAAATAATCTTCTGAAAAAATAATTATTATGCATGTACTTAACAGAACCCAGTTATTAACAGAAGTAATTTTAAAGGAACTTTAAATAATATATCAATTAGGATTATACTTAGTTATATCTTGACACCATGAATCAAAACAATATCAAAGGTCCACAATATCAGCTATTCAACATTTTTTTAAATGGTGCTTAAAACCAGAGCAAATTGCACAACAAAATATTTGCAAAATTAGCAGTTAGTCTAACATGAACTCTTAAAAGGAAATGTGCCCACAGTTGAAATGAGCCATTTCTACCTTGCTTTATTAAAAACAAAAATAAAAAAACCTGCTCATTAGGTTAGCCTCATGAGATATATGTCACATTTTCTGGAGGTTGTCAAACAGAAAGCCATTTGATAATTTTATGCCATCTTACTTTGATTCCAAACAACAAAGACAATTCAGAACATTCAATATAAGATCCTAGAAAAGACTGAACAGTCATAATTCTAGGTCCTTTTTTTCTTAAAAAATCTTTATAAAAGAGATCAAATGTTTCTTGAAACCAGAGAATATTTGTGCCTGTTTCAATACAATAGTTGTTGCTAGGTAGACCAGCTGTTTGGGATAAAATCATAAATTGGATAGTAGGCAAGGGGTTTTAACAGTACATACATCTTAGTACTTAATGGGTAAAACAATTTCCGTCAGCCAAATACCAGTACTTTGTAACATTTAAAAAGGCTGATAAAACTTAGCAGGATTTATTCTGAGCAACCTCATACTGACATACTGTCATTTGCAAATGTCAGGGATTTTATGCTCAGTTCATGAAAACAGATCTCATCCTCAGGGACAGTATTACTTTCTATGGTAAATGTTTAAAAGTCTTAAAGAAAAAAAAATCATCTACCCCAATAACCTAAAATGACATTTCTCTCCCTATGCAGTGTTTAGCATCTAATAAAGAAACCACCTGGATTTTTTTCTTGTTTGTTTTTATTTAAAAAGTGAAACTTTTGATGCAAGAATTTTTGTGTTTTACAACAGAAACTGTAATGAATAATTTTAGTGATCCTAATCCTTGGCTGTGGTTCAGAAGCCATGGGTGTTGTTACCCAGTTTGAGTTCAGCTCTGAGGGCTGAGGTCTACTATAAAACACTAACTATCATGTGACTTCTAGAAAGAAGCTTTTCCAATAAATGACTGGAAAATCCAGGTTATACACTTTGAGCTCTGACTATGTCCCTACAGTGGTGGTTGAGAGTGGAAGCACTGAAGTTTAGAAGCAGAATGATGCACGCAGCAGCTGCCACACATAGGAGCAGCAGCAATTTCTGGTTGCCACTTGTTCATGAAGTTGCAGCTATTTTATTCCTTCCTTTCCCTGTCCCACTCCTCCTCCCCGCAACTTCTCAAACTGGCACTCAGGATGGCTGCCCTGGTTGTCCCACCCTAGTGATGCCCCTTCTGAAATTGTTGACATCCTAGGATACTCCAGGAAAGGAGAAACCCAAGCCATGGTCAAGTATGCTGGCTTTAGGGTTGATATGTGCTGACAGAGAGACGGAAAGTTGTAGCTGTTCCCAATATCTTTCAATTGAAAAAGAGTAGTAAGCAACTTGTTTTCTTGCAAGTCACACAGAAAATAGGTCGAGGTGTTTTTATTCAGTATAAACTAGTAAAATAAAATGAAATAAAATAAAATAAAGAACCCCAAACCCAAACCAATTTTTGCATGCTGGATTTAAATCCCCCGGTTAATTATCAGAGTAGATGATTACAGAAAACACAAATTTAGCTGTTTAAATTAATTCAGAAGGAAGCATAACAAAGATCTTTCCCTGTCCCATCCTGTGTGAAGAAACCTATCTCCTTAGTGATTAATAGCTATAGACATTGGTGAACCTACATAGAAGAAAAAAATACCTAGATTTCAGTTCATTATGATTTTATAGATTTCATAGCCATTAGGGCTGGAAGGGACCTTGGAAGATCATCAAGTCCAGCCCCCTGCCCGAGGGGCAAGAAGTCAGCTGGGGTCATAGGATCCCAACAAGATAAACATCCAGATGTCTTTTGAAGGTGTTCAAAGTAGGTGCTTGAATCACTTCTGGTGGCAGTCTTTTGCAAACCTTGGGGGCTCGGACAGTAAAGAAGTTCTTCCTTATGTCCAGCCTGAAACGGTCATGGAGGAGTTTGTGACCTTGTCATCCCTTGGGGTGCTCTGGTGAACAGACGTGCCCCCAGATCCTGGTAAGCACCCCTGATAAATTTATAGGTGGCCACCAGATCACTCCTGAGTCTGCACTTTTCCAGGCTGAAGAGTCCCATGGCTCTCTTTATAAGATCTGCTTTCCTGACCTCTGATCATGTGTGTGGCTCTCCTCTGCACCCTCTCAAGCTTCTCCACATCTTTTTTGAATTGTGGAGCCCAAAACTGGACGCAGTACTCCAGCTATGGCCTCACCAAGACTGAGTACAACAGGAGAACGACATCCTAGGATTTGCTTGAGAAGCATCTGTGGATGCAAGCAAGCATTTTGCTTGCTTTACTAGCAGCAGTATCACACTGAAGGCTCATGTTCATCTGGTGGTCAATCATGACCCCCAAGTTCCTTTTGTCCATAGTGCTAGCCAGCGTAGCACTGCTGAGCCTATACGGATGCTGCAGGTTTTTCTTCCCAAGGTGGAGAACCTTGCATTTTTCAGTGTTAAACACCATCAGGTTCTCATCCGCCCATTTCCTGAGCCTGTCAGGGTCAGCCTGGATCACCCTCCTGTCCTCAGGTGTGGATGCTTTACCCCAGAGTTTGGTGTCATCGGCAAACTTGGCCAGTCCACCTCTGATACCAATGTCCACATCATTAACGAAGATGTTAAATAGTATAGGGCCAAGGACAGAGCCCTGGGGGACCCCACTGGTTATAGCACACCACGATGATTGGCTTCTGTCAACCACCACCCTCTGGGTCCGACCACGGAGCCAATATCCCAGTCAGTGGTTTGTGGTGGGACGGAGGCCACAGTTAGCCAGTTTTACTAAGAGGTGACCATGGGATACCATACTGAAGGCTTTTTTATAATATGGAGATACAAAATATTGCATTGTATCATAGACAGAGGGCAAAACTAGAGAAAAACATTATCAAAACTGCTATAGGGGAGTCTGAATTTTTTTTTTTTAATAATAAAGAATGACGTTTTAAAGATAAATCATGTTGCATATTTTATTTTTGTACTTCTAGGTAACTATTGCAACAGAACAGATAACTGTATATATGTAATTTTTACCAAAATGACTTATTAAATAAAATTATAAATAACCATGCACACACACACACACACACACACACACATGTACGTGTGTGTGTGTGTGTGAATTGTACATACACAAAACACAATCTCAGCTTTGGCACTCACTATTGTCAAGATGAAAACAAAACATTTCAATGAAAGAACAAGGAAACAAAATTACAAGAAAAACAACACACACTAAGCACTGTATACTAGATGAGTAATGGGAGTCTAGGGGCTTACAGCAATTCTACTGAACAAGCTGTTCCAGAGCTGTAGAAAGTTAAATCTGTTTTTAATTATTCTGTTTTTTAATTAAGAAGTAAATAACCTTATTAAAAAGAATGTTCCCTCTCCCATTCAAGTTACTTGGTTCTAAGAGAGACAATTACTACAGTCTTTGTATGAGTTATAGAGCTCATTCCACCAATAGGAAAGCAAAGCAAAGGTTGGCTTTTATGCTTTATATTTGGTATACTTTGTCACTGCTGCTAAATTGGTTTTGTGTGGCTTAAATCCCTGTTAGCTGGTTGCTTTTTGTATTTCATTAACTCAGAGCATTATTGATGTCATGATAAGCCCCAATGAAATAGTTTCTCTCTGGAGCAAACTGTTGTCATAGCAATGTTCCCATGGACCTTTTCTTTGACAGTCCTTCAAGGAAGAGAGATGGGCGTGAAGCATAGATGGGGCCATACTAAAAATTTGGTGTACTATCCTAAATATAAGTGTTACCTCATATGGCCCCTCAATACATAGAAGAGCAAAAGAAATGTAAATGTACAGATTAGGGGGAGTGGGTGGCAGCAGTGCAGAAAGATTAGGATGCAACAGTTGTTGCCTTCTTTTCTGGCCATATTTTCTCTGGCTCATATGGAAGGAAAGATTAGAACTGAATCCTATGACTTCTGCTTTTCAAAAAAGAATTGGGGTGGGCGGACTGCATAAGTTATAAGACAAAAGAAAAACAAAGCGTGACATTCACAAGATACATGGCACTATAACAGTCCTTCAGTATGGTGAGTATAATCTGTTTGAAAGGCAATGAAAAAGGTCCACAGGAAGGGTTTGACTGATGCAAGCTTGCTTTTAAGATTTCAATAAGGTCAGCCACTATACCAGTCTTATTAGAGATTTATCTACTTATGACCAATCCAATGAAAGCATTTTTTTAAATGTAGTGTAATCCCTGCCCCTGGGTTGGCAGAGTTAGGTAGAGCGGGATGGAGCCACTACAAGCCCAGGAAAACCAGACCCAGGGAATTGAGGGCTAGCAGGGGGGGAAGTGGGGGATAGGGGCTGCAACATGGGGGCCACTTTGTCTAAAGCCAGTGCGTTTAAAGCATGGGAAATCTTGCTTCCTTATCTGTAGGGACCTATCTAAATCACTGTGGAAATTTGTGGCACAGCAATGCCTTTAATCTTGCTCTTTTCACTGAGCACCCCTCCCTCATCAAGTGGCTGAGAGGCAAAAACCACGGCATTAATTTTCTCTCAGCCACTCAATGGCAAGAGGGGCATATGGTGAAAAGAGCAAAATTAAAGGTGCTGCAAACTTTTGCTGTAATTTAGTTAGCTCCCTACTGATATGCTTCTAGAACCACTGAAAGAGGTCCTCGGGGAGATGGTGAAGGAGCCTGGCCTAAGTGTACCAGGGTGAAAGATCAGCTCACCCTCCAGGAGACACCAGGAGGGAGAGGAAATGATGGCTGCTACAGAGTGAGTTGTGCTTAAAAGGCTGCAGAAGGTAGTACAGTGACCAGGACTGGTGAAAGTCCTTGTGCTGTATGGGCCACCTGGAGCTGTGCACAAGGTGAAAAGGGTCCTTGAGAGACTGTTGGAGTTGGGGTTTTAAGTTGCACCATTGAACGGGGTAATTTTGTCATCCAACTTCCATGAAAGGTTTCATGGGTTCTGTTACAGATTACATTCTAATGCCTATGGGTGAAAATAAATCTGACTTGTTCATACTCTCTTGTTAAACTGAGGTATTGCTTGGGGACAATGAGTTGGCACAGTCAGACACCTGCACCTCCTTGTGAGAGTGCTTACAATAGTAAGTATGTTTTTTCCTTAATTTTTAATATTTTTTCCTACTACTTACCAGCTACAAACGCTGTCATTAACTGGTTCACTGTATACCATCATAACTACAGCAATGACTGACAATGCATAACCTAAGGCATAGATGTGCGTGTAACATCATAATCACGTGTGTGTGTGCATGCATGCGTGCGTGCGTGCAGCATGGAGCAAAAAGTTCCACCTACCTTTGACAGGACCTGCCTGTATAGTGACCAAATCACTCCTCCTCCACTCCAGATCTTCAGGGTACCTGTCCTATTTCCGCCACATCTTGATGGAATTTATATTTAGGGAGGCTGCCCCAGAGTCCTAGAAAAAGCCTCAGTTTACCTCCACTTGATGTTTAACTATAGTACTAGTAGTACTCATGCCTTGCTGCTACCAGTCTTGTGACCTTGGGCACTAAGCCATGGACTTCCTGGCCTTATCCATGCCTTAGGGGTGGTAATATTGGCCTCCAGCCACCCCCATAGTGACACCCATGCCTTTCAGGTGTAACACAAATTCCTTTCATAGGGCCTCCTTGACCTGCCTCTCTTGCTCTCTGCTCTGCTGGCCTCATTCTCACTGTTTCAGCCTTCTGGGTTTCAAGCCTCCAGACAAGGCTGCTATCTTTCTTTGCTCTAGGTTGAGGTTGGGGGAGGGACAGGGAGCAGCACTGGAAGGTGGAACCTGCACACCACTGCTGCTGTCCAGAGCTGAGCCCAGCACCTGATTATCTGCAGTCCTCCAGCTCAAGACATGTAGGAGCATGTCTGGGGCTCCCCCAGCAGACGGGTCAGATGAGGCAGTGGTGGTGTCAGATGGGTCTCCCAGCTCCTCAGGGTCTCCAGCCTCATCCTCTTATGTTCTAACAGGCAGTGTGCTGCACCCCACCTTTAGGAAATTCTGGATCTGCCTATGCAAGGATTGCTACCAATTCTCCCTCCATGACCAAAAGGCAGAGATGTAAGGTAGAGAATGAACAGATTTGTGTTCTCTTGCTTACATGCAATGAATTGTCTTCATGGGTCATCATGCCATACACTTTTAAAAAGACATTGCAGATCACCCTTAAAAAAAAAAGAAAAAAAAAAAGGAAAGGAAACTCCAGGAAACATTTTGACTTATTGAGTTAGAATTTTACAATATTACACTGGCCCC
>NW_005841959.1:295245-308094 GCF_000455745.1 Alligator sinensis | reverse complement strand
GGGGGGGGGTGGAGAGGGGAGGGAGGAGCTCAAGGCCATGAACTTGCTTTTTGGCATTTGAGCATAGTCTAATTTAGGATTCAAAGAGGTTGTCTTATGAAAGACTATACAGTTTTCAGTTTGGGGGGGGGGGGGGAACACAAGGAACCAGCAAGTGTTGATCTAAAACAGTGATTCTCAACCAGAGTTCTGTGGCACCATGTGTAAACACCCACTTATGCTTCATTCCCAAGATAAACCGAGAGATTTCAAATAGGAATCCATCACATCAAAAACATTCTGACCTGTTATGATCCTTGAATTCTTTGCAACAGAAGAATTGCTTTATTATTTTTTTTATAGCCAAAAATGAGTGAAAGCTAGGGGCTGACATTTCCTGGGGGGGTACCTTAAATCTAATGAGAGCTGCTTTGAGAAAGGACAAGAACCAGTGCTAATGCTCAGAAAAGGTGGTGATTGGAATTGTGCATGTACTTCACCAGAAGAGAGTAAAATATTGGTTTGGAAAGATTTGTTATATCATAGAAGTGTTGTGACAAAAGGAAACTGCAGTGCAGCAACAACCCATTAGCCTTCAAATTTTTATCCATATAGCCTGAACAAAAAGTCCTTTGTGTATTTTTCATGGGAAGACAAAAGATCTGCTACATATGACATTTTCAGGACTAGGGTATTCCATAGTTTTCTAAAACCTTTCATGGATGGAATCACCATTTTTAGTGACATTGCTAGTTACCCGAGTTACTTTAGAACTACTGCACACGCATCACAACATTATTAAAGATCAACATAATGGAACAGCATCACGTAAATAATGTACACACCTATTAAATAATACTACACCAATACCTGTGTAGAAACCAAAAGCTATTATTTCAAAACCTGCTTTTCAGACTTGGAAGAGTTTAGACACTGCTAATCAAGCAATTCAGAAAAAGTAGTATTTGAAAACAGGTAAATTTTTGGGTTGCCCATATATTTAGGAAGGTGTAGTATAGTAGTCTTCAGATTTTAATACAGAAAAAAATCCCTTAATGGGGGTTGGGGGGATGGGTTCATTTTTTGATTATCTGGACTCACTTAAATTTTCTTGATGTGCTCATTATTTATATTTTTCATTACTGTCTGAAATCACTGTAAAAACAATGCTTCTAACACAGAGGTGGGCAAAATACAGCCTACCTATTGATTGCATCTGACAAGTGGTTGCCCCCTCAGCGATCTTCATGGGGCAGAGCCCCATCTGGGGCAGCCTGCACCAGGCTCCTCCCTACACTTGCTCTCTACTGACAATGGCACTGCCCCAACACCAGCTAGTGACAGCTTCCCAGCATAGCTGCTACCAGTGCTGCTTCAGCCTCCGGGGTACTGATTGGCTCTTCCCACCTCCTCCTCCTCCTGATGTACCGCTTTAGGCAGCAGGTAGCATAGGGAAGCAGCAGCAGCTGTGGGGATATGTGCTGTGCACCACATGCCCAGCCAGACAGGGAGAAATTTGCAGCCAGGGCTCCTGCCCCAGTGCATGGGGCTCCTGTTCAAGCTCCTGGCCATCTTCCACCCACTCAACCACCTGCAGGTGGCTGTTTATCATGCTGGGCAGGTAGAGTGGGTAGAAAGCAGCCAGGAGCTCTAGCAGGAGCCCCACACACTGAAACAGGAGCCACCAGGCTGCAGCTTCCCCCCTGCCTTGCTGGGCATGTGGTGCCTGGCACACATCCCTACAGCTACTACCACTTCCTTGCACTACCTGATGCCCAGAGTAGGTCAGCAGGAGCAGAAGAAATGGGTGGAGGAGGAGGAGGAGGAGGAGGAGGAGGAGAGGCGGGGATGCCATGCAGTACCTGGATGGCCATTAGGAAGCTACGCATGCTAGCTAGGGCTGATGTTGGGGAGGTGCCATCAGCAGGAGCAGGGTGGATGCAGGCAGGAGCATGGTGTGGCCTGCCCCAGGTTGTTGGACCTATTTGGAGTGTCACGGGGGCTGCTGTGGGCCAGGTGTGGGGGGTGGGGGTGGATTGCACCTGCAGTGCACTGCCCAGGTAAGCTCTGCTGCATGTGTTCCATGCCTTTCCCTCCTTTCCCCTATCCCCTACCAGCTCCCAGGACCTAGTATGGGGGCAGGCCTCCAAACACATTTCCCGCTACCTCCCCCCACACACCATATAAAAGAGTAAGACTTTATTTTGAGCTATTATGCCTGTATATACACTATTAAAAATAAACATAAAATTAGGACAAGAATTATTTTTTGAAATAAAATGAAAATATGTCATAGTAGAGGTTTGATTTTTAGTACATGATTTATTTTCATCTATATTTTATTAAAATGATATCTTCTGAAAGATTGTGTGTGGCCCTTGACAGCTCATCAAAACTCATTAAGTGGCCCTTCAGCCAAAATAATTTCCCACCCCTGTTCTAATGCCATTTGTTCTGTTGGATATAAATGCATATCCTACAGGAGCATTCGATATATATTGGGATTTTTGCTGTCCACTCCAGCATTTAGTTCTACAATATTTCCTGTTTATTCCCAAGTGACTTTATTAAGAATTCTCCTAAATGACTGCTTGTTTGGAGATTACATTTCTTACAGCTACAGTTCAGCTACCACCTTCATTTGACATTTTACCACACAAATCTAGTCAGTTTTCCAGACCACCTCATTTAGTATCTAATTTCCAGATTTAACTTATTGATACCACAAAGATAAGAGGTCAACATTCGCACAGGTATGAAATAAATGGGGAAGATGGGTGGCTAAATACCTTTGTGTTTTAAGGATAAGGTATTTTGAAGCTTATCCCACTTTAAAGAAACGATTTCTCTAGTCTGTTAGGCTAGTTTTATGCTAGTAAACTGCAGCGAGTGTGGCAGAGCTGCATCTAAATAAAACAAGTTTAGTAGACTGGAGTAAAGGGACCAAAACTTTCAATAAATCATGTAACTATGATCATGGTCCTCAAAATGGTGGTAGGATATGAGTACTTCACCATTATACTAGCTATTCTCTGTTCAGTCATGAACAGTACAACCTAGACTCAGAAAGACTTATATTATTCCATGTTTTTCTTTTCCTTTCCATATTTCCCCAATCAAACTGGTGAACAGATATAATTTAATTGGAGATAATGTTACAAGAAGGATAACTTTTTTGTTGAATAACAGGAGAAACCTAGATTTTTACCTCTTAAAAGAGTGAGTACATTAATTTTGTTACCTGTTGTATATCAGCTTATTAGTTCCCATATCAGTATTGCACTGACACTAATTAGCATGGCCAGCATTTGACCTTCCTTCCAGTGTGTGAGACAAAGTTAGATGAAATAAAGACAAGGGGATAGTTTTTACTTGTAAAATGGCTGTTAAAAACAATTAGTACATTGCTATTTGATCTCTTGATCACATCTTTAGAATATGACTATTTGTCTTGCAGGTCCATTAACCATCCGCATTTTCTCTTCAGTGAACAGCTGGAGTTTTAAACTTCATTTTATATTTATAGAAATATAAAGTAGAAATTTCTACTACTTTTTCCTCCTCATTAATGCCTAATTTTTCCTCTGATGAAATATTAGGGACTGTTTCAATACATCACAACCAGTCTTCTCAAGGCATTATTTGTAGGCAGTTTCTGTATTCTGGTGAAGAAAGAGAGGGAGAGCAACCACTCTCTGAAATGTCTAAAAAAAGGCCTAAGTCCCATTTGTGCAAACCTTAGACATGCTGGTGAACACTTCACTCTGATGACCAATCCACCTGACTTCAAAATAAAAAATTACCGGTCAGGGAAGTGTCAGTGGCAGAAATTCTATGCAAGAGCAAACTCTAGCAAACTCATAGATTTTTCTGTGTAAACTCTGCCAGAAATTGATATTAACATTTTGGGTGTAAACTGCCACTCTCTGGGTACAGATGGCTATTCAACCGAAGTGCAACTCAGTGATTTGTACTAACAAGGATAGTGGGGCTGGAGGACCAATAAATCGTGAGGCACAGAAAATGGTTGCACCAAGGTCAGCAAAATACCTTTGTTTGCCTCACCATATCTATATGGTTGCAGGATGTCTGCTACTACTCAGGCTTGTAAGTCCCTCTGCTGTTCTGACCTTTGAAACCACATGCATTTTATTGGCTTTTCATTATATGTCCATTGTAAAGAATGGTATAGTGTTTATATGGAGATTATGGTCATTGACTACACATGCCTATAACCTATTACCAACCATATTTTTGCTAATGAATCATTGCAGACAACGTTTTAGACAAAATTAGTTTTGATCTCAGCTCCAATCCCAAAGCAAATTCTATTATGTCTTTCAATTCCTAAACTTCCATATATTGGAAAGAAAACTCTGGGATGCATATGTTGGATAACTATCCTTTTAAAGTATAGGCTATTCACATGACTTCACCTTGCAGCACTGCTAAATCCTCATGGGGTGCATCTACATGTGCTATTAGTGCAATGCAATAAACTCCAGCACAGTTGATGCCAGAGTTCATGGCTCCCAGGTGAAGCATCTACACATGCTCCCAGGATAGAGTAGTTTGAGCTGGGGTGGACCCCAGGCTGGCAGCAGGATTGGGGCAGTCAGTCCCAGGCTCCATGTTGGGGCTTCAGATGGTGGAGGGGCTGGCTGAGGCAGGAAAGTGCCCAAAGAGCAGAGTTGTGTGGCTAGGCAGCAGGCAGGGGTCTGGCACTTTGCTTCCTGGGTGCAATTTATGCCCAGGTCAGCATTTAACATGCATTTAGGTGCAATTATCTTTGCCACCATAAGACAGTACTATCTTACAGAGCTGAAAATTAGTTTGCTGCAGTTTAATAGTGTTGAACATGTAGACTGTGATGCTTTACACCACAGCAAATTAATCTACTGTGCAGTTAAGTGCATGTGTAGATGAACCAATGATGTATGAATATATAGCTTACATTGTAAAACAAACTAAAATGGATTATAACAGGGTCTTGGTCAGCAAGTCATACGCTAACAAGAAATCAAAATGTGATTTGTGTTTAGAAGTACATTTCCAATCATTTCTCAGATTACAGAAGTCACACTATTTTTTTAAGCTTTGATTCAGGCATGAAACATGCTTATAGTTATACGAAAGCAAGGCAGTTACATCATAGAAACTGCACATCAGAGAAAGAGAAGTCACCTCCAGCAGGAGCTAGAAGGTAAATGACTACATTAAAAAAACAAGTCTGATTGAGAGAAGCAAGTTGTTTAAAAGCCCGTATGTGAACAACAAAGCTATGATGAAAAATCAAGGAAAAACTGAAGGATATTTTTTTAGAGTGAAGAAAATTCTTCCAAAGGGGGAAAAAAAAGATGTAAACTTGATCATTCAAGGCATTTAAACCCAGACTAGAGGTAAACTATGGTAGAAGACACTATTGCACTATATAGGCAAACAATCCTATGTTTGTAGGAGGATGGATTACAAGACCCAATGGTTCTTTATTTCTAATTTCCATAATGCCTTAATGACTGGGAAGCTACTTCCTGACTGCATGATGTATTCCAGTAATAACTCTAGAGCACTTTCCTTTATAAATTTAATTAAATCTCGTATCACTCTTACACATTTTAACCTAAAGTCATTTATTTTTTCAGAGAGCCATACAGTTTTCATTTAAAAAAAAAAAAAATCTATATTGATGGAAAGGGCAGAGCGGTTGTGAACAATTATATACAGGATAAAAGGGAACATCAGTATCCTATACAAACTCTCTGATAGTCCAAAGAATGCAGCATTCACTCTATTTTGGCTCATATTAACAGTCAACAGAGTAAGACATATGTATAGGGTCTTCATAAGTCAACACAAAAGAAATAGGACAAAAAGTTATGAAATAATGCCATTTACACTACGGTTTTGGAATTCCATCAATAATCACTAATCTGTCTCAACACAGTAGGAAGAATTATAAGCAAAACTGAAAAATAAACTAACAAGATTTTCTTGACATAGTCCATATCTTTCAGCAGATAAAACGAGAGATAGCCGCATGTAACCTGCAGGATGTTGAAGGGTTTGTTGTTGGCTTTGTTTGTTATTACATTTGAAAAATTGCTCAGGAACAATTCATCCTCATGTTAAGGTTTAGTGTCAAGGCCATGGATAACTTTGATTTATCTGCAGTTTCAGTTGTGATGAAGCTTGCAAGTTGTGACAAGGAAGCTAAGCAAGCTGGATTCTACTCTGGAGTTCCGGTGTGGGCCTCAGGGTAGGCAGGCTTTACTGTAAATAATTCTTTGAAACAGTTTCCTAAGAAATATATCTATATGCTCTTCTCACCCTAGAGAAGGAGTAGGCAATATTTTTGGCTGGAGTGCTGAAAAAAATGCAATGTCTATCTGGTAAAGTGCTGGAGTGCTGGCATGCCAGGAAAACAAAACCAGGGTGGGGGGTACATGGCAGGACACATTGCATATTAATAATCATAAATGTTGCTGTTATTTTTTACAGTATATACCACATTTTTGAAAAATTCTAAACCTGGTGAGCATAAAGAGAGACAGAGAAAATGAAAGAGAAAGAAGGAAAGAAAAAAGAAAAGATAAAAAAGAAAAAAGGAGAACGGTGAGAGAGAAAAAGGGAGAGAGAAAAGAGAAGAGAGATAAAGAAGTGAAAGAGAAGAGAGAAAAAAGAGGAGAGAAGAGAGAAAGGAAAAAGGAGAAAGAGAGGGAAGAGATAAAAAGAGAAGGCAAAAGAAAAAAGAGAAAGAAAGAGAAGAGAAAAAAAAGGAAAAAGAGAAAGCACCACCCACATGTCCTACTGTTACTAGCTGTGGCTTGGACCTGCTGATCCAGGGCAGTCAGGCAGAGGGAGGCAGCAGCACCCTAGCAGCAGCCACCAGAGCCAGGGTGCTCAGGCCTCCCTGATGTTCCTGGAGTGGAGGGATCCCAGGCCCAGGGACGGGAGGGAGGGCCTGGCCAGGGCTCAGGCAGGCAGACACCCCATCCAACCCATATAGGGGTAGCACTGCAGCACTAAGCACTGGGGCCAGGCCCTTGGGGCAGGATCTGGGTGGCATAGGAAGAAGCAGGTGAAGGGGGAGCTGCTGTGGGCAGGTTGGTTCGGCCAGGCCCTTGAGAAGACAGCAGCCAGAGGAGAGAGGGGGCCAGGTGGGAAGCAGGGTCTGCCCCAGTGCTCTGCAGATTTGGGTGGTGGCAGGCAGGCTTCACAGGGATGGGCCACAGCCACCCAGCCTGCAAAGGGATGCAGCCTGGCCAGGGCAGAATGACAGGTTTGGGGGGCTCTTGGCTCTGGACTTGGCCTCCCTGTGTGCCAGGCGCAGCACAAGCAGAGTGGAGCCACCCCTGATGCAAGGACCCAGCTGCAGGGCCTGGCCTCAGGAGCCCCCGGGCCACGGAAACAGGTTCCACAGGCAGCACTCAGGGCTGAGCCAGCCAGGGGCCTCCAGCACAATGGCTCTCCACAGTCCCTGCCTAGGCCTCAGGCTCATCCATTCACAGCTCCCCTCCAATGGCTGGGCTCAGCTGGAAGGCACAGCCTGGGGACAAGGCGTGGGATCAGCAGAATGTGGACAGTGTCCTTGCCTGTGTTCTCCTGACTCCATCCCTGGTGCCTGCTACAGCACTAGGACCTGTGGTTGCTTTGGAGAGCCTGAAGCAGCAACTTAAAAATATATTTTTTAAAAATAATTTCCTCACACACCTCCTGATATACCGAGGAAAATGTCCCCACGTGCCACTAATCAGCATGTGTGCTGGGTATTGCTTCTCCCTGCTCTAGAGGGAGATGGTAATCTGGGCCTGTTGGCAGGGCCCAGAGACTGTCCCTCATGGGTTCTCCATGAAATTGTTTCATTGTATTGGGTTACTATAATTTTGTAACACTTTTGTTCCAAATGTGGCTGACTGAGCCTGAGGAGGAGTGAGTCTCAGAGAACAGGAGAGTGGGAGAGTCCCAAGGAGGACAGAGAGAAGGTTTCCAGGGTGGATAAAGTTGGCATCCAAGGAAGGACAGTGGGAATTGTCCTTCCTTATTCTTTTATGTCGGAGCTAAATTGTTCTCAGTGATGACAGGTGACAGAACAAGGAGCAATGGTCTCAAGTTGCAGAAAGGGAACTTTAGGTTAAATATTAGGAAAAGCTCTCTCACTAGGAGGGTAGTAAAACACTAAAATAAATAAAATAAAGCCACCCAGAGAGGTGGTGAAATCTCCATCCTTGGAGGTTTTTAAGATCCAGCTAGACAAAGCTTTGGCTGGGATAATCTAGTTGGGCATGGTCCTACTTTGAGGTGGTGGTGGGGTGGGGGTTGGTCTAGATGGCCTCCTGAGGTCCCTTCTGACTCTAATTTTCTATGATTCTATGAACTGGAATAGCACCATAAAGACTACTTTGAACCAGAGTCTGCTGTGTTGTTGGAGACAATCTGATACCCCTGTTCTTCTAAATAGGATGACCATACATCCCCGATTGGCTTGGACAGTCCTGGATTTCACTGGCTGTCCCAATGTTCTGGCCAGTTGGTGTAAATTGAAGCAAAATCCAGGATTCAGCTGCTTCAGGCAGAGGCAGAGGCCTGCCACCTATAGTGCCGGGGCCGGCTCCTGCTGAGTAGTGGCTGGAGGAAGGGAGGTGGGCTGGGCTGGGCACTGCTCTTCCTGTCTAGTGGGGGGGATTATCATCCAAGGTGAGGCAGATGATGGGCAGGGTGCTGGGTCTGGGCCAGGGCTGGGACCCAGGCAACCATACAGGGAGAACCACCTGCTGGCAGCCTCATGCCCTGCTGCTGCAGCTGCTGCCAAGGCCTAGGCTGCATATCGTGGCCCTGGGAAGTTGCCAGAGGCAGGGGGGAAAGGCTGTTCACACACTGAATATTTTCTAACTAAGGCAGAAAACTTACAAGAAAGTTCTTAAAAAGGAAAGAATAACTCAATAACTTAATTGCTCTGGACCAGATCCTACCCTGCCTACTAGATGCCTAAGTGCAATCCTATTCTACCTTGCTCAAGTCCCCAGGATCTCCTTTTGTAATGTACTGTCACCTTAGCCTAAATCATAAAACAGAAGAAGAGGGCCCATCCACATTTTCATTAGTAGTTTTTTAGGGACTCAATACAGTGGAATAAGGTTGTACTTAGGCACCTAATAAGTGGAATAAAATCAAACCATTTGTTTCCATCTCCTCAAACCAATGAGGTATAGCCAGTCTAGACTAGTCGAGAAGCTAACATAAATACTGTTTATTAAAATTTTCTATTGTACAAGCACTCTTTAAGGAAGACTTATGTTTTGCCTTACATACAGAGTATATCTCAGAAGAATGGTATTTTACTAAAAAGTATGCAAATATTTCAAAGCATACAGAATAAGTGTCCTGAAAAACATCTCATATAAAATTCTAATTTTACTGCTAAATTTTAAATAAAATTTGAATGTGTTCAGCCATATACTTATTGTAATAAGTATTTTGCAGCTAATATTACATATACTTACATATTACTTTTGTCTGTTCACAGGATCTATAATATAATTATCCATATTTTCCAAATTCTTAAAGTAATATATTATTATATTCCATAGTCTTAGTTTCTTAAATAATGCATAACATCTGCACAAGTGTATACCAAGTGCCTTTCAACTGGAAAGAACATAAAGAACAGTCTGTATACTTATTTAAAGACAATCAGTTTGTTGGTAGTATTAGCTGTCCAATAAATACGATACTTTGCACTTTTTATTAGAAAATAGTGTGATGCATCTTTTCATTAAGATGGTAAGTTCACTCTCTGTTATGATTAGTGTTATCTAAATCCAAGTGAAGAACAGCAAGTTAATTCTCAGGAGGCTTAAATTAAGCTCCATTACTAATTGGTCTATACATTTTTGGGCTGAGTATAGGTTTATGACACTTCATTCTCAGCATAAATCACTTTTAAGAATATCTTTAAGAAAATCCTCTATACCATCACTCAAGCTGTTCTTAGGTTCCCTTGGGCCATTACCAAGCTTAGAGCTGCATATACGTGGGCTATGGAAGATCTGTCACAAGACTGAAATGTTCAAAAGTGATTAGTGATTTTGTTTCTGAAATTGCTAATTTGATATATATTAGAGATATCTGAGTTTTCAAAGAATAGGTTCTCAGCACTTTCAGAAAAGTATGCCCCTTTAAGTTATTGCTTACTCATACCTAAAAATATAGACCCTCACATTCAGTAACAACTTCTGAACATATATGCTATCTTTACTAACTCTGAAGTGTAATGTAAGTATGAAAAAATGATGGTTCTTTTAAAACTTTCCAAATTAATTATATAAAAATCAAGCTTCCTGCTCTCCACTACCCTGAACTGTCTGTGGGAGGCCAGTTCCTGGCCTCCCACAGGGCATGCTTGACATAATTAAAAAAAACCAAAAACGTGTGGTAGAAGTAAAGCCCATGTTTTGATTATCTCTGGTTGATAAGAGTGTCTGAATCTAAAAGAGATACTGGCTGGCAAATAGCAAAGAGAAGAATCTTATCCCAATTTTAGGGTCCATAAAAGAAGGAACATTATGACAAAAAACAGATTTGAAGGATAAACACAGACTTTTCCCCATGTGCTTCACACTTCCCCAGCCCCAGTAAGCCTACCAGAAGCAGCAGACAACAGATCACAACTAGAAAATACAGGGGGGGAAAATGGTTGGTGCCAATCCTAGCACAAAAAGATATCACACCCATGAATCAACAACTAGAAATCCAGAAATAATACCTTTCATCATAATAATTATTATTATTAGCAACATGTTTCTCAGTAGCATCAGCCTCCAGAGCAGACGGAGTTGGAGAAGTGACAGGAGCAAATGGTCTGCAAAATAACTAGTGACAGAGGATCTTCCAGGATAGCGTCCAATGTTGGAGGGTAAAGAATGCAGCCACAATTGTTCTTGAAGACTAAAATTAACCTTGCATATTAAAAAAACCCTATATTTCAATCATATCCATCTTAGGTTACAATGCAACATCACCTTTTTTAATGTCCAATTATATATCCATATCTCTTAGGACTGTGCAAAGCTACTAGTATTTGCATTGGATTCGGATTTGGCCAATTTGGGGGACAGTGATTCAACTTGGTGATTTGAATCACTGTCCCGAATCCATTCAGCCAAATTTGATTCGGAGATTCAGCCACTGCCGAATTGGCTGAATCTCTGAATCAAACAGCCCCATCCCCTGCCTGCTCTCCCAGCCCCATCAATGGCTGGGGGGCCCCCCCCCCGACAACCGGGCACTAAAAAAAAAAAAAAGCCCCATATTCACTGGCTCCTGAAAAGCCACTGCTCTGCGCTGTTTGGGGGGCCTCTGACATAAGCCCCCAGAAGCCCTGATGACCACTGCAGCAGCCAGTGAGTGCGGGGCTTTTCTTTTTTTTTTTTTTTAAAGAGCTGGGAAGCTGGGGCTGAGTGGGCAGGCATTGAAAGGGCTGAGAAACTGGGTATGGGTGAGGAGGCGCTCAGGGGGGCTGGGGGAGTAGGCAGGGGAAGGGGCCTGGTGGGGGTCCCTCCATGATCCCCTCCCCCAGCCCCCTTCCTCTGCCACCTACTTACTGGCACAGAGCCCGGGTCCAGCTCTCTGTGGCAGTGAGCAGGGACTACATGAATTGCCAAATCTCCAAATCTTTTCTAAATCGATTCAGATGCTTCAAATTGATTTCGACCTTTTTTTTGGTCTCCTGATTTGATTTAGATTCAGAGATTTGGCCGCTGAACCATGCCGAATCTCGTCTGAATTGAATCAGCACCTGAAGCTTCGCACAGCCGTAATATCTATCTGTATAGAATTTAAAGTACAATTTCCCAAGGACTTCTATTTAGTAAACTTTTTATCCTTTAAAGGTACTAGTGATCGCTCTCTCAAAAAAATGATGCGGCAGAGCCTCATATGCCACAATCCGTTCAAGTCCCCTTCATTTCTTATGTACCCTGGATTACTTTTTCACCTTACAACAGGTATTAGATCAAGTGTTCTGGTAACACTTAGTTATGGCCAGCTTGCCCACATCTGGTCCAGAGATCAGATGAATCCAGAGTCTGTTGTTAGGAGATATTCCAAAACTTCCTCTTATGCTTCCGCTTATCCACTTCCTCTGATGCTCATAAAACTGATACCCGCTTCTGTCTCTAAACCAAAAAAACCCCACAACCCCAGCCTTAAAGAAAGCCAGCAAGCTGTAGACTGCTATGCTAAGAAGAGTTTTTACCCTGAAAAATGGGAAGGTGAAAGATTTCATGAAATCCACTAGGGTCTTGCTTATTTCTACTCTTTGTATGTGGAAGGCACTCGGACACTATGGCTGTGATAAACTCTGACTCCCAATGTTGCCAGGTGCATCTTTGAGACATGTTCCCATGTTTCTCACCCCATCAGCGATGCCCTTCAGTTCCAAACGCCTCTCTGCTGTCTGCTGCTTAACCACAGAAAGGTGAGCCTTACCTGGCTCACCCAGGTCTTGCCAGTTCTTAGCAGAGGGATTTTGCCAACTAAAAGCAGCACACCCTTATCTGGTCATGCACTCAGAAAAGATGGATCCCCCACTTCTGGAGAAGAGGCCTGCTTGTGCAATCAAATACTTTGAAATCACACTTACCCTGACAAAAAGTAAGTTAAAAAGGTAACAAAGATTTGTTATGAAAACAGGAGCAAACATAAGAAACCAGTAGCCATATGCAGAGATACGGACAGAGATATAAGAATAAAAAAACAAAAATAAAGAGAACAAAATAATTTACTTTATCCCTGAAACTTATCCCTAAGCTTTAAGTTTCATAGTAGCTAGGGTCAGGAGGGACCTGATCAGATCATCTAGCCTGACCCCCT
>NW_005841959.1:280666-294912 GCF_000455745.1 Alligator sinensis | reverse complement strand
GTCACACAGAGGGGGAGTATCACCTCTCTGGACCGGCTTGAGATGCATCTTTGGATGCATGACAAGGTAGGGCTAGCCTTGCTGGCGGTGGTCTGGTATTGGCAGCTCATGTTCATCTTGGAGTCAAAAATGACTCCAAGATCCCGTTCCACCTCTGGACCAACCTGTATGTATGCTGTGGATTCCTTCTCCCAAGGTGCAGCACCCTGCATTTATCTATATTGAATCCCATCCTATTCTCATCTGTCCACTTTTGTAGTCTGTCTAAGTCTATTTGCAGCCTCTCTCTCCCTTCAAGTGTGTCCACCTCGCCCCACATCTTAGTGGCATCAGCAAACTTCGACAGCTGTCCTTTCCAAGCCAAAATCCTCACCCAACCAGTTATCTTGCCTTGCCCAGCTAACCTGCTGCAGGACTAAAGTTTCTTATGCCCAGGAAACTTTAGAAAAATCATTACTCTCCTGGGAGGCTTAATTATAGTTTATTTAGCCATTTACACACTATATCTATTGAGTTCTTAGAGAACCCGTACCATGAATATAACTTCCTGTCCCTACTAGCATGTATTTTTTATCAGGCTAGAAAACTTCTTGATCCAATTATGACCAGAAGAATATTTTCAACCTTTCAAACACATCCAAAAAAGGTAATCTCTCATTTTATTTCCCCGCTGTGTGAATGTCCTTAGGTGATACTCATACTAGGATTTCTCCTTTTAAAATATACATTTTATTCATTGTCTTGAGGGCCTGACTATTTAGCACACCCATGTCAAATGCTAATTTCCAGTGATTACTTCTCTTAACCCATTTAGATTTTGAGCTCTCACAACTTCCAGCAGAAACTCACTCTCCTGGCAGATGTTACAAGAGATGCAATTACTTTGTTAATTGCTTCTTAAGTAGTAACCTGGCCACATGTTCAGGGAATTAATGGCACCACAAAAAGGAAAGTCAGCCCTAAAAATATTACACAAGAAATGTGTAATATTTTCTGTGATTGGTTTTCATCATGCCTTAAACTGAACATCAGGTGCAGTCCTGATCTTGCCAGTGATCAGCTAATTATTGGCTGGATCAGGACTGCACCATGGCTGGTTTAAGTCCTGGTGTGGTCTCAATTCTGCCAACGATCCCTGATTGTTGCCCAGCTTCGGGGACCACTCAAAGGCCAGTTTAAGCCCTGATGCAGTTCCAGATGGTTGTACACCTAGCTTTTAAACTTGCCGTGCAGGGGGAGCCTGGGATCATGATTCCTGATCCCAAAATTGCATGCCTTACTGTGCATATGTGGCACAGCAGGAGAAACAATTTTGGGGATTCAGGATCGGGGATCCCACTGCACTTCTAAATTAATGTCTATCAGTGGCCTCATTGTTTAAGGAGTGACTGTTGAAAACCATTTAATATTGCTCAATCCTGGACCTACTGTAACATATAAAAACTACATTATATAATAAATACCACAAAGCACATGAAGATGGGGATGATAGGGCTGAATGCAGCTATCTATAGAGACTACATATGCCATATCAGTAAAACAAACTCAAGAAAGGTTGCATGACAATTCACAAATACCCAACAATTTTCTGGACTTTGTGACAATTGTCACAAGTGTCATCATAAAACTGCTAAAAACAGGATCTGAAAAGATGTGACCTTTGCACCCATTATAGGAGTTGCAGTTTTGTAGACAACCTTCAACTTCTTGGAGTCTTTAGCGGGTGCTGTTCTTCCTTATGGTGATTCTAGACTTAGAGTAAAAGGAACTCAACACAGAAGAACAAGTCTGAGAGCTATAACCTTCACTGCACGCAGCTTTGCCACAACAGCACGGATTCACACGGTTTTAGGGACTGGCTAATTCAGAACAAAGGGACACTCGGAGGTTCTGCTGTTACTCCAGCAGGGAATGCATTAGTATTCCAGTCCGTGCCTACAGTGGAGGATTCCTTTATTCCAAGCCTGAGTGCCACCACCTTTCCCACTTCCCTCAAAGCAAAAACCACTGACATGAGACATGTATGAAAGGAGAGCAGTTACCCTGGTATGAGAAGTGACTGCAAAGGATAGCATCATGAGTTAGCACCAGACCTTTCTCATCCTCAAATGCACCTTAGTTATTTTTTGCAACCCATTTAATAAATAAATAAATGCTAAATCTTTCCCTTTTCAAGGAGATTCAAATGACTGTAAGGAAATACCCTTAAGATACAGGGACTTTGGCTGACTGAGAGTATGCTGGAATTACTTACAGGCAGGTTAAATATTTCAACAATGACATGCTGATCAGTGATAGATTGATGCCAGCAAAGTTCACAGCTATTGTGAAAATCATCAAGTACACTCAGGTGGTTAACTATGGACTCAGTTTCAGTAATATAGGTTTCTCAACACTTTGACATTTATGGCATAATTCTGCACCCCAAAATCTAGATAAATGAAACAATGTAGGTTCAATAAATGACATGGGCACATAAATGGTAGGTTCTGTAATGCATGGTCCCCAAAATGGAATTCAGAAACCTGGGGTGCCTTGAGATCTTTGCAAGTGTGCTGCAAGGTGCCACACAATATTAGCATTGTTAGGTGTGCAAACTTGATTCACAAGATAAACCCAGACATTTCAAATAAGAATCTATAGTGCTAAAAAACATGCCGACCTGTTGTGGTATTCTCGAGTTCTCTGCAACAGGTGAACAACTCTAATATTTTTCTGTAGTCAAAAAAATGAGTAAAATCTAAGAGCTGGCATTTTTCCAGGGATGCCTTGAGTTTGTTGAGGGATGACTCATGTTTAAAAAGATTGAGAACAACTGCCATAGAGAACTGAAAGAATTAGGTGCCTCAAACTGGGATCCAAAACAGCCAGTATCCTGAGCATGTAGCTACCCAAAGCTAATAAGGGAGAATACAACTAGGGCAGTGTACAGCCTACCTTGCTGACATTGTTTTGCAGCCTCGAGTAGACACCTCCTTCAAATCAGGGACTGGAGACTTGAATCCTCTTCTGCTCGTTCTGCCCTGCCCTCCTTTTTCAGAGAGCTCAGTAGGGTTTACACTTGAAATGTAGCTTTATTAGAAGGACAAGTTTGGGGTGCTGACTGAAGATCGCTTAGTGGGTAGATGAGGGGTGTGAAATCTCCACTCACCAGCCCTTCTGGGAGTCCCACAGACCAGATCTGGCACATGGAGTCATATCATCTGGCCTGTGGGACTCCCAGAGGGGTTGGTGAGTGGAGATTGGGAATGCCACCAAAACCTGGGGTGCCCTGTAGGGGGACATGCAACAGTATTTGAAGGGACAACTACATTAACTCCTGCTGCTTTTGCCACCAGTCCTACCACCACCACCACCACCAGGAGCCCCATGGTCCAGATGGGGCCAACAGTAAGGGATGAATTTGGCACTGTGGGTTAGAGCATTTGCCCAGGAAGTGGACACAGCTTCTGTTCCCTCCTCTGCTTGACAGGGTTCAAATCCATACCTCCAACCTGCCAGTAGAGTGCCATAACCAACAGACTGTTATGGGTGAGGATGCTCTCCTACTGCAATTTTTCTGTGACCACTTTAATCTTGCAGTTAGACTGCTCATACAGAATCATGAGGTCTGTGTTTTGGTCCCTTCTCTCAGAACTGTTTGTGTATTTTATCTAATAGCCATTTCATGTAAAGCACTCTTGGTTGGTAGGAGATGTGACAAGAGGGGGGGGGGGGGGGGGTCACAAATACTATACCTACCTCCTACTCTGAACATTTTTTAAAGGAAAGTAGCAGCTGCAACTGAATTTTTCACAGTTAATGTGTGCTCTGAGGATGCCTACTGGATCCAGCCCCTCAGAGGACTTACATGAAGAACTACTTTCTGGATCAGAATTGGGATTAGGTCAGATAAGGAAAGTTCTCAGTGCTGTCAAGACCAGGACAGCTCCAAGCATATGCAGAGATGCAACTCTAAGTGCCTGAAGAACTTTGAAGTAAGAAAAAAAAAGACAAAATCTAACCTATGAGGTAGTTATGCATAGGATTACATGACAGCCAAGTAGGGGTTGTCAGGATGACAGTTTTGATTAGAGATGCCTAAAATCTACTTAAGTCCCATTAAACCCCTTTTGGATCTGATTCCAGCTCTTCTGTAATAGGCAGAACTGTGTTTGAGGAGGCTCTTCTTTATCTTAGTGCTGGTTTTCAATCTCAGTAGTACATAGTGGGACACAGGAACATTATCAGGCAATCATGTACTGTAACTACGGTTAGCCTCTGTCCTTGTGTCGGTATTGTGTAACTAGCAGTACTTAGATATTAATGAATTGATTATTTTTCCATCCAGGTCACTTTCTAGGAATCTTTTATAAAAGATAGGAGTTTTAAAATGTTAGCTGCTTTCTAAAAACATACTGGTTAGCTTTTCTGTTTGATCTGAATAAACAGAAAAATATGGCGTCTCAACCTGCGTATATCTCAACACTGGCCTATTTTCCATTTTTTTAAAATTCTTTTAATTTTAATATACAATCAGGATTAGAAAATCATATTCCCACAGAGATGAGCAAAATCTAAAATTGGCACAGTTAGAGTTTACTGTGGATTCTACAGAAGACAGAGATGCCTCATTTGCTTTTAAAATGGATACACTGAATATAGCACATGTGGGGAAGAATTAACTAACTGTAGCAAAATGTTTTTCTCAACTGCTTTTCTCTGCTGGAAATTCCACTATCATACTTAAAAAAAACAAAGATAATGAATAACCTGTAAACTGAGAAAGGAACTGTCTATCTTTAATCATTTCAATCCCAACACAGTATAATTTTATGAAGTAGAACAGTCTTCCTTACCCCAACTTCCCACTGAAATATATTCTTTTAAAAAAATAATCTATTACTTTGCTACAATGCACTGTCACCCACAAAGGCACTTGAATAATAGCAAACAAAACCTAGGAACACTAGGAAAATGAAAGAGAAGCTAGTATACAAATAGGTCACTGGAAAAGAAGTGTGTGAGATAGGACATATAGTACATGCTGATGTGTGGCAATAAACATAATAGTATAAGCCTGAGAAGTGGAATGCTAATATCAGACAATGAGAAGATGAAGCTTAGACCCACATTAGTAGTATGTAATCTGAGAAAATTGGATTGATCTGAGCAAGACACCACTAGCATTCTCAGCAATTCCATTTTGGAAGAGGGAAATCTCATCCAGTCAAACACCTGTGATATTTCAATATGCTCCCCTCTAAAAGTGGTGCTATGAAACAGCTGAGGATGTGTCCGAGCTACTATAGAAATGACATGGAGATAAAATAGCAATAGAATAATCCCGGTTTTGTCCTAGCCTTTGTATAGTCTCTACATTAATTAATGTGCCATTCATTCCTGTTGGTGGAGGGAATAGTATATAAAATAAATGGAGTATTCCATTAAAAAAAAGATAATCAAAGAACAGTAAAGTGTCAAAGTAGACAATTCAAAGAAATGCTGAAATTAGGGTCATCTATACAAGCCTGACTATATGCTATTTTATGTGTATGCCATTTTACAAATGATCAGAAGATTGGTCTCACTCCATCTCCTTTGCATCACAAAGGTACCACATGTATTAGAATAGAAGACCAGATATTTTCCCCTCATCTGCATGTGGAAAAAGGCTCTTCAGCTTACATCAGGATACAAGGAAACCGTATTAACTACATAGTTTATCACTAAACTGCTGCCAAAAGCAGCATGTGCTCAGTACTGGAAACCAATTATGAAGTTAATAAAATACAGCCAACCCTGAGCATGACTATAAAACCCATAGCCCATACTGGGCAAACATACTGATGGGAACCTACCACAAGGATAGGTTAGTGCAGCCCATCTAAATAAAAGGTACAGTAGTCCCATTGCATGCAGTTCCCCTCAGAGCCAACTCTATTTCAAGTCATGATGAGCCACTGTATTACATACTTTTCAACTTACATATCATCTATGAGTGAAGAGGAAGTTTTGGCAATGTGGAGGGGAACAACTCTGCACTGTGGCTGCTGTCATCCCCACTACTACCAGGCACTAGCTCTGGCCAGGCTGCAGCCCCCTGCCCCATAGCCCACTGCCAACACAGAAATCTAAGGGGCACATGCCCCCCTACCCATCACTTACATCTTCACTCCCACAGCTGAGCTGTGCCTTTCCCATTTTCAGTCACTCCTGTTTCTTCACCAGCCTTAAACATCTGTCAAACACCATCAAATGGGACCCCAAACAAGTCACGCAGAATTTCTCTGTCACCCAGTCCCCCAACCTGCCTCATATAGTTAGCGTGGCCACATCTGCCATGAGGTTTCCCTGTGCCTCATCTGCATATACATGTTTGGATGATCCCAGGACTCATGACAAGAACACCCAGTTGCAGTTATGAGTACATGGTTAATTAGCACATGGATCCTTTGTGATGGAGTATCTAGAATACATATACACTGAGCTATGGGGTCATGGCTTGAAACACTGTTGATTCTGCTGGGGCCCAGCCCAATGAACTACATGGAAAATCATGAGTCTTTTTGGCTTTGAATTAATATCATGCATAGTTTGTACTATGTATAAGTACATGCAAAAGTGCTGCTTAAAAGTGTGTTTATGGAGTACCAGTGTTAAAACTTGCAACAGCTTCAAAAAAGGTAAAATGTATAAATTCTCAATGAACTAAGTTTATTGGTAGCAAGATAATTTGCCTATATGCAAATTACTACAGGTATGTTTATGTCAAATTTTGTGTTTTCAAATTTGCCCCTTCAAACTTACGTACTCAGTAAGAACAGGATCTGACAGTAAAGGAGGTGGGGAAGGAGCTATGGAAGGGTCTGCTGGGGGAAGAATTTGGGGAGCAGTGGTAAAGTGGGGGCCGTGATCCACCCAGGTTTATTTTCCCTTCCCTAGCAAATAGGAGGGGGACAAATTCAAGGCATATCTCCAATAATTAAATTCTACACCTGGATAATTGTAACACATTTATAAATTTTCCATATATAGATATTCATAGATTCATAGATGTTAGGGTTGGAAGGGACCTCAATAGATCATCGAGTCTGACCCCCTGCATATGCAGTGCTAGTACTCAGGTCGGACTCTTCATGTATATATTAAAACCAAACTAATGATTAGGGGGTTTGCTTATATTCTTATATTTGAGTAAATGGTAGTAAATAAGATAAGAAACTCTACTGTATAAGGCATTTGAGGATTTCATGCAGTTTTGACCCTCATGCTTGGCTTGAGCAATATAGCAATGGGTACAGCTAATGCATCTTGCACTTCCTGGCAAGGACAGCCATGCAGGTTAGTTTTCCTCCAAGTGCTGAACTAGACCTTAATTTTTCTCACTGTCACACATGGTGAGATTGGGTAGAAAGGTGTGAGAAAGCCACATCTTGTTCTTCATCTTTCTTCTGGTGTACTGAATGCTTGTTTGGTACACAAGCATTTGGCCCAGAGTATTTAATTGTATAATCACATGCTATTTATTCCTGAAGGCCCTTGGCTTTCTTATAAAAATGATGCCATGTGGCTCTGTGTCTGCAGAAGCTTTCCACTATTTACTTTTATACTCATTAAGAACATGGTGAACTCTTACACTTCTTCAGACACTGTCCGTTGTCCACTACCTGCTCTGCATATGGCAGAAGTTTTATGACCTCAATTCACTACAAAGAATCCACCTCTTGATCTGAATGAGGCAGGGACCTTCCTACTCCAGCTACATTTATTATTTACACCTGCCTTATTCTGTCAATCAAAAGTTGGAGAATTTTTTACTCCCTTAATTTGGAATTGTCTAAATATTAATTCAAATGTTTTAATAATATTGATATTTAGTACCTCACATTGAAAATCCTTATTTGCATGAATACGGTTTGTATAATCAGGTCTTTACATAGCATTTTACATTTTCCAAACACAGAGAGACAACTGGAAAAATATTAAATAACTAAGTAGAGGTTAAATTATGATTTTAATTACAAACAAGCTAGGCTAGCAGTCTGAATATATGATGAATATGTTTCTTAGATTATTATGTTATGTGTTGTTTGTAATATTACATACTTTTGATATAGCAGTGTTATGATATAGGCATGAAATACGTACAAGCAAGTTAATAACCTGTGAGCAGTATACTTATTTTAAGAAGTTATATGTACTATTTCAAAAACATGTTGGTAATTTGTAACATGATCTCTAGTTATTGCTTCTGGAAATTGTCCCATAAAATGAGTGCAAGCTGCCCTCTAAATTATAGTTTAATTTTCTTACTTTAGTGGAAAGTAAACATTTGGAGCAGTATCTTGTTTATCACAAATATAGAACACTGCATTTCCTCAACACAATGTTTTATGGAAGCAGCGTGATCTAGCTTCACATTCATACAATGTCAAATCTGTGGTGTGGTATAATTTGAATCTATTGAGCCAAGGTTCATTTAGTAGCATAGTATGTAAAATGTACTTCTATTAACTACTACACTGGTACTAGCACTGCATGCAGGTGCACAAGGTGGATATCTTGCCTCAACAGTACTGAAGGAGCCAAGCATAAGCTGTAATCCTTATGATCAAAAGACTGCTCTGACTAGTTGCCACAGAAGTTTCAGCCACACCAAAGGGCCAATGGGTCACAGAGGGTACATAAATTGCACCTGCTCAAATGACTCATTAAATGCCTGCATTTCCTGGGAGTGATGAGGGGGAATGAGACAGGTTAAGGAACTGTCTCCTGGTACTTCCCCACTTTGGCTCTGTTGCTCAGCAGCAGGCTTTCAAAGCATTATAGATCCTTGTGGGCTGGGAGTGACAGGGAAAAAAATGACTGAGAACAGAACCCTAATTTTTTCCTCACCTCCACTCCGGAGTCAAGCTAGGATGTGTTATTCCCCGACCTCTTCTCCAGTTTTTTCTGACAATTATCTTGGTTCTCATGAAGGATCACTTTCCTTTGGGAACTGACAGACTACCAGACAGATGGAGGGCTCTTCAATTTGTGATGTTTTCAGTCGAAGACTAAAGTACTCAAAACAACCATCTTTGACTGACAACCTTGTCATCCTTGTACACACTGAGAGAAACCTGCAGACCGTGCTGGATCTTTTTGGAGAAGCCTTCTGAACTTGGGGCCTCTATCAACATTGAGAAGACTGAAGTGCTCTATCAGCCAGCCCTGGGCCATGAATGTGACCCCCCCATTCCCAAATTACCATCGAGGGAAAGACCCTGGAGGTAGTCGAGCACTTCTCCTACCTTGGTAACCACCTCTCTCAGAGAATGAACATTGATGAGATGATCCAGCACAGGATGTGGTGTGCAAGTGCTTCCTTTGGGAAATTGCTTTGCTGTGTCTTTATTCACAGTGATCTCTAGAAAGACACTAAGATTCAGGTCTGCAATTCAGTCATAATCCCTATTCTCCTCTATAGATGTGAAAAGTGGGTGGACTACTGCCATCATCTCAAGAGCCTGGAGAGATATCATCAATGATGCCTCTGGAAAAGCCTTCACATTAAATGGGAAGATTACTGCATAAACACCAGCATCCTTGCTGAAGCCAATGTTATGAGCACTGAGTCAGAGATCTTCAAGCACCGACTTCCCTGGACCAGATATTGGGTGTGGATGCCTGACTCCTGACTCCCAAAACAAATGCCATACTCCTAGTTTAGTAATGGCTTAGAGATTATGTGGTAGCCAGAGGAAACACTACAAGGACACATTGAAGGCATACCTCAAGAAAATGGATGTTGACATCAGGACTTGGGTGGAGCTGGATGCTGACTGACTCCAATGGTGCTGCAACCTCAACCAAGCAGCTGTCCCTTTCAAGGTACACTGCCTCACCTTCAAAGCAGAGAAGACATAGCAGAGGAAGGAAAAGGAGAGAAATTTTGTCCTGTGGTCAACTGTCCTCTGAGGAAGGACCTTCAACTTCTGCAGATGGGTTTGTGGCTCAAGGATTGGACTCTTAAGTCATGTCAAGCCCTGTCAATGAACCATGGTAAAGATCATCCTCACATTTAGGGATTGCTGCCACCAAGGACAAATTTTTCCTCACAATTTGTCATGGGTATGGGGGTAATATCTCCTGAATTTCTATTGAGAACCAGATTCTGCTACCCTTACTCTGGTATGGGTACGGAATGGTACCTTAGTGTACATGTAGTCCTTCCGACTTCAGTGGAGATTAATTGCAAAATAAGGTACTGCTCAATATGAAAAACAGGACAGCTTGATATGGACCTAAGAATAATTAAATTTAAAGGGCAAATGGGAACAGCATGACCATCTAATCTGACCTGCAAAACACAGCCCACAGAACCTCCCTTGGCACTTTCTGTATCAAACTCATAAGTTATAGCTGTGTGACAGCACACCGTATTTAGTAAGAGCGTAAACCTTTCTTTAACATTTTTAAATGATGGAAAATGATCCTTGATAAACAATTGTTAATTACTATGACTGTTAAGAATATTCACTTTATTTGTAATCTACTACTGTTTCCAGCTATTAGATTTCATTTTGCTTTTGTTTGCCAGATTACACTGTCTTACATACTAGCATGACTCTTGTCTCCGTGTAAGTAGCTGGAGACTATAATCAAGTTATCTCTTACTTTTCTCTTTGTTAAGCTAAATAGATTGTCTTTATCTGGACTTTTGCTATTCAAGTTCCCTCAACATTAAATGATATTTTTAGCTCTTTTTTCTAAAGCATCTTCAATTATGTGAGCCTTTCTTCTTAAAGCATGACACTAGAACTGGAAAGGGTATTTCAATAAAGGTCTTACTAATATTGTACACAGCAGTGATAACATCTTCCTTCTATCTGATATTCTTATTTGATTTCTTAGAACACAATCCAGCTTGGCTTTATACATGCCTAACCAAGACTTAGGCAGAATTAGGAACTTAAATTTCAAAGAGAAATCCAGGCTGCTTCTGCTTTAGCAGTAACAAGAATCTTTAGATGACTCAGGTCAGCCAGTGCCTCTGTTTGAATTGCAAAGATCTCATTTTCTGTGTATGCTCAGAAGTGGCCCAGTTTGATCACCTAGACCCCTAATTCCACCAAGGCTCTATTGCAACTCGTATGGCTCTTGGGAGGAACATAATTGCTTCCTAAGACTTCAGAAGGTCCCAGGTCATTCCCAGGACACTCTCCTGGGAAGTGGGAGATGTAAGCTGGCATCCTGTCAAAGTGAGGTGGGCCCAGTATCTAAGTCCCTCTTTTTCTGGCTGAGTGCTCTTATAACTGCAGGTGGAGTGACCACCAGTCAGTCATCTGCATATCCTCAGAAGAGGCATCCTGAGTGAATGACATCACCCAAAGTGCAGCCTGAATAAGGCTCTTAAGCTTCAGAAGATCAGATACTGCCCTGTGCTTAGTGTTTCTGACTGCTAAATCCAGATGACTCCCAGCCCTCTGACTCACCCATTCTCTGTAGTAGTGGTTCTCAACTGTTTTTATACCAGGACCTATTTGTAAACATTGATGGCCAGTCCCGACCCAGTGTCCCTCACTCCTGACCCGCTGCCTTTCAGTGTGTGGGGCAGGAGGTAGATGCGTGGGGCAGGGGGGCCCAAGCAGCCCCTCACAGGCTGGAACTCTGACAGCCTGCAAGGGAAAAGCCATTGTTTCCCACATTTTTCTCCATTTTTTAAGTTTGTTCACAACCCTTTCATATGTTCTTGTGACCCACTTTTGGGTCACAACCCACGGGTGCTGCCTTGAGAGGGGCAGGGAGGGCCTTTGTGCCCTGCAGGGGAGGCTGAATGGACCCAGCCAGGATGGGGGTGAGCTGACACATGCCCACCCTCCCTGCTCCCAGTCCTCCCCGTCCCCTACCATGGGCAGAGTAAATCTGAGCGAGGCAAAGGCAGATGTGGGTTGGCTGATTTGGGCTCTGGGCTCTCTACCCTGCTTCCTTTGCCCCGGTGGTTCCATACTGGCCATGTGCCCCCAGCCACCTGGCAGCAGGGGGCACAACTCACTGCCCCCACTGCTGCTGGATGGGCAGGGGGTGTGCGACCAGTGCAGGGCTCCAGAGGGAAAGGCAGCAGATTGGAGAGCCCTGAGTCCACAGCAAGCAGCCCACATCTACCCCAAGCACAAAACTGTGTAGAACATGCAGTCCCCAGGCCTCCCCACCTATGTCTCCTAGTCAAGCCACCTGTGACTCCGTCCTACTCCCCATCCTGGCCCTGGGTCCCATGCACCACTATAGATGGGCAGTGCCCTCTGCCCCAGCCCCTGCCCCTGCCCCATTCCCTCCCACACCATGGGGGCCTCACTCTTCCCCCACCATGCCCTGTCCCCTCCACAGTGCTCTCCATGATGCCCGGCTGTTTTCCTGGCCATGTGCATGTGTGTAGCCACATAAATTCATGCAGTGCCCCCTGTCTCTTGCGCCCGGCAGCCCCAAGCAGGACCCCTTGCAGGCTAGAATGCTACCTGCCTGCAACGGGAAGCCTGCTGTTTCCTGAGGAAACCCAGGTACTCAGAGGGCCCCTGATTGGCAGGAACCCCTGGGCCTCGGTCGAGGCCCCATGGACCCGTGTATTAATCTGCCTGTGAACACACTGGTCTTCAGTCTCTGAGCAGCTCCTTTCCCAGAAACATTTTTGGTTTCCCTAGTTCCTGATCCTGCCTTCAGATTACTCCTGGATTTTAGAGCATAAAGTCAAGTGTGTTAATCAAAATCATTTGGTGTCTCCATCTCCCTTCTACCTAACAACCGCATTTTAAAGCACTCAACCAAGAAATGGGGGGAATAAGTTATGGGTCCTCTTCAGTCTGAGGGAATTTAAACCCATATCTCCCACTGGTTCCCTCTGAAGTCTTAGGCAGAATTTAGGTTACTTAAAAATAATTCTTAAAAAAAAATGACCACTGATTCAAAGTAAATTAATTTAGGGAGTTTCGTGTTAAGCCTGATTTAGTGAAACACTTAAGTTCTATTAAGCAGATGAATAATTTCATTCATACATTTTGCCAAAATGAAGTCTTGATAGAAAAATTCCAGTCTACAGAATTAGTAGTTGACTTCTTACTAACCTTTCTTGCACTAGAAATTATCACTAATGCTAAAACTGAAAGGAAATAATTGCCGCACACCAACCTAAGCAAGCAGGGAAGATGAGACTGAAGCAGAAGTGCTGTCCTTTAAAACTTTTACCACCCATGCAGTTGCCTCCAAGTAGTGAAGAGACATCAGCTACAATGCTCAGTCACAGCAGGGTGAGTTAAGGACAGAATTTCAGTCTTAACTGAATTCCACAGCTTTTGGGGATTAATGTTACAAGCCAGCCTCTTAAACATTAATTGAAGTATATTTCAGAGTTGAATTGTTTAATTCCTAAGATATTAGAAATCGTAATCAATTTGAAACACCATTTTACAGTTGTTAGTTTCTCTGAAAATAAACCCATACTTAATCCTCAAGGGTTTCGTTGCAATTACTGTCCATTTGACTGAAGGCTAGATTGACCCTTTTCTCAATGTCCTGTTAGGTTTCCCTCCCCTGAAGCATAGCTTGAGGAAGGAATTGCGTCTCTGAATAATAATTCTTTTCCAGCTCCTACCTTGCTCTCGGGTATATGGTGGGAAGGGGAGGGGAGCGGGGCAGGGGAAGCGGGGTTGGTAGAAGGAAAATAATCTGCTACTGACACGTACCAGCAGGCCATTAGAAGTCCTGTTGTGACCAACTAACTGTACTGGACAGCATTCTGGAGGTTCGGAGTTAAAGCTCCAGCCAGACCCTGTCACTCTCTAGCTGCTTCCTAAACCACCTGCATAAAGAGGAAAATACTAAATGTGAAGCCTCTGCATTCTACCAATGCTTTCCTCTTCAGACTACAATAGGCTGCCTCTCAGGCCCCTTCTAAATGTTACAGGTATCACACAATTAACTGCTTAATTAATAACTAGTAGAACCCACAGGACTGAGAGCTCCAGGTGTGGGACTGTGCATGGCCCCTGTGGCGGGGAGCCTCCTAAGCAGCCATGGGAGCCTGTTTCTTGCTGATGCAGGGGGAGACCAGCAGGATACAATAAGGTGCAACTGGATCTCAGGCATGATACCAAAATTGTGGCTCCTGCCATCCACATGTGGCCTGGCAGGAAGCGCGATTATATGAATCCCACATTAGATCCAATCAACTCCTTTACCTGCATGCAGAAAGGGAGCCTCAGGAACCAAAAGATCTGAGCTGAATTATT
>NW_005841959.1:280178-280656 GCF_000455745.1 Alligator sinensis | reverse complement strand
AACTGGCTCTTAGAAAAGTTCCTACAATATAATTGCTTAGCAGTTCACATGCATGCTTTATCTGTGTGAAGAAATGTGTTTGGTCTCCAAATAAGAGAATTCTAAATGTGCAATTGTTAGAATTTGGAGAATTTGTATCCAAATAAGAGGATTCTAAATGTGCAGCCCATGCATCATGCTTTACTATAGGGGCAAGCAATGCCATTAGTCAGCAGAACTATTCCCCAGTTCATCTTGTAAAGAAATGAAGAGAACATATTTCAATGATGCAAAATCATGAACAATGTCCCCCGTGATAGTTTTTCAAGTTTTTGCTACAAGTTATTTGCTGCTCTCTAATGAATGAACATAGGGTGAATGTTATGTATGAAACATAGTGCATGCATTTCAGTGTGACACAGTGAAATTCAGTGGTTTCAGTTTAGAGAATACTTTATATTGATTTTTCCCCCAGTTTTCTGTTTGCACATCAATTTCG
>NW_005841959.1:252742-280168 GCF_000455745.1 Alligator sinensis | reverse complement strand
CCCGCAAATCTCAGGTTAAACCAAGGCCATTAAACTCCACAAGAACTAACACATCTCATATTTTTTGCAATGGAAGCATACACAATTCTAAATTAGGGCGTTGTTACATATTACTCTTAGGCTATACTAAGCGCTGTGGAACAATGAGCAGTGTTAGAACAAGCTTTGAGCAGTTCCACATTAAGTCTTAATGCCATCTGTGACCTGCCACTAGTGGTCTGGCAAGCAGGGAAGAAACACCAGGAAACACAACTGTGAACTTCTGTGATTAAATGAAAAAGTCAGCCACAGAAAAGAAATGAAATAACCCCCTCTCCCCCCAGGGAATAAAATGAAGGAAAAAAGTCTTGTGTGTCAATGAACTGAGGCTGGGCCAAGTGGGGGTTGGAGGAACCTGTTGGCAGGGGTCGCACTGCCCTGGCTGGCACTGCTTGCAGTGCTGGCTGCTTGCCTGGGGTCATTCCTTCTGGGGGTGGAAGGGGGTGCTGGCTTGGTGCTACTAGCACCCTTTGGGGCAGCAGAATTCAAAGAGTAGAAAGTTTGTCCATACAGGGCAAGAGGCAGGTGGAAAGATGATGCATCCTGGGATGCCGGAGGACTAAAAATTGGTCATTTCAACTGCACAGAGCAGCGACGCTTACATGAGCTGGAAAACACAGATCAAAAATGAACCTTGCGTGAAGTGGCGTAACTTTAGGTTATGTGCACCTGCATGCAGTGCTAGGGTATTCAGCACTAATTTTCATGCTTTAACGTGTGGACACTCCTGCATTAACAGCTCTGTATAGTTTAAGGGTAACATATAACAACACCCTTAATCCTAGACTAGCAGAAGCTTTAGTTAAATCTCAGTCCAGGATTTACAAGCTTTATATAACAGTCTGACAAACTTGAGTTAAGTTTACAGAAATGTCAGACTCAGTGGGGACTCCCATGTGGCTGCAAGTTTCACAGATGAAGTTTTGCACAATCCTAGCAGTTACCTGCTTTGCAGAAGAATGCAGTATTTACCATCTTGGAATTTGTAAGTGGTATTCACTAAAGCCCAAACCTACAAACAATTACTAATTAGTCAATTGAACCGCTTGCATTAATAAGAATACATTCTTTACTAAGATTTTTAGAAGATTTTAGAAGAAGATTTTTTATTTGTAAAATCTTGGAAAATCAAAAGCAATCACTGAAGCCACATAAAAAACCAATACAAAACAAAAGACTTCACTGATGCTCATCAGGACCCCTTTTGCAAAGCACTATGGGATTTTCATTTCTACTCTGATCAGTGTCAGGGTTGGAAAGGTAGTCTCCAGAAAGAATGCAACAGTCCCATGTAATCACACCAGCACTCCTTGCTCTGTGACATGATATACATGTAGGCCAAAACTATATTTGCTTTCTATGCAGCCACTTCACGACACACTCATTACATGTTGATCTCTATTAAAACCACTAGAATCATTTTCAGATTTCAGACCTCCAAAATCATATTCAGACTATATACCAGACCTCCCGTTGGTTGATAACAGGTTTTGGATTATTTTGTGGCAGATGTATTTGTTTATATCTCTGTAATGTTATGATTTAAGTCTTTCATCTAATCTCTAGGTACCTCTTCATTATATTCCTGCCCTAACTAGTATGCAGTACTTCCTTTTCAGTATTAATTTTATTCATGTGTTATTTATTCCCTTTTCCATGTCACTAATGAAGATGTTAAATAAACTGGATAATAAAATGAATCCCTGTGGAACCCACAAAACATTTTCCTCCCATTTAACAGAATGCTATCATCACACATGGTTTACCTATCATTTGAATAAAAGAAGGGTGTTGCAGATTTGTACACAAAAGCGCTTGATGGATTATTATATCAAGGCCTACTTTTAAGTTCAAGTTGTACTACACATTTCATGTTATATAAAATATTTTCTATAATGCAAAAATATTAAATTTTTGTATGCGATTAAAGTGGGAGCTTCTGGTCATGATTATTTGGATGTATTATGGATGATTTAACTTTCCCTTAATAAAGCTACCATCATGTGTTGTCAGGCCAGAAAAGGAAATAACATTTATGAGAATACCACAATTAGCTACTTATGGTTACTAGGGAAACAAAGCAGAATCAAACAAGCACCAAAGCTTTGGTGATTGTATTTCTGTTCATTGAACTATAGGCATGCCTACATGTGCTACATCACTGCATGGCATGCTACAGCGATGTAGCGATTATGCTGGTCTACATGTGATAGCCATCTACGTCGCTGTAGCAGCACACTCCCTGGATATAGCACGCTGCTATAGCGATGTAGTTGGGAAATCTAAGTGTGAGCCTGCAAGCATTGTGAAGATGATGATTTATGTGGAGTGATACCAAACACTATTTTCAGTGGCGTGCGTTTCTCCTTTGTAATGAACACAAGTTTGATTATTGCTGGGTCTTGCTGCAGGTGCTCATGTGGTTTACTCCTTCACTGTGCAACAGATTGACAGTGAAAAGTATCCATTTATGATGGAAAACTTGCATTTCTAGTTCTATACACACACACACACATGTGCGCATATATGTGTGTGTATACATATATATATATATTTATAAAATCCTGATATTACAGTGTCAAATAAATATGTGATTACTTAATGTCTCACCTGGATTTCAAACAGGCAATTATGTTTGTTTATATACACATACACACAAACACACACATACATATACATACACACAAATATATAAACTTGTTATATTTCATAAACATACACATGTGAATTTCCCCTTCAAAGCTGAAAATAATTCCACCTTTCAGTTATTTTTCCTGGAAAGCAAGGTTGTCTGAAAGTTCTTTTGGAAAATAAGATTTTTCAACAATTTCTTAAACTCCAAGAAAAAAAATATAGTGAACTGCAAAACAACAACAAAAATAAACAATAATAATAAATGCAGGGTTTCTTATTTTGTTTAAGACTTTAGAGATGATTACCAAGTCAGAGAATTTAGAATTTTTGGCTCTTCTTCATTTTGAAAACAAAAAAAATTAAAATGAATTTTAAAACCACCATTGCATATGTTGAAAAAGATAATCAACAGAAAGTTCCTATTAGGTCATTTTGGGTTGAATTCTTCTATGTAATTGGTCATTTCAACTGCTAAGTGTCTTCAGTGGGTGCCTTGATTCATCATCAAGGTCATAACCCATTTCCTATGCAATGCTGAGCTTCTAGTCTACGTTTTATTTTCCAGACTATCCATAAAAAGCCTTAAATGATGTGGTTTCTGTAGTGACACTTGGGCTAGGGACAGACGTTACACATAAATTGCTTTAAGTGATCAGAAACTGTTTTTAATTTGTAACAGAACAGACGTTCAGTGCACATAAACCAGTTTAAAAATGTCTGAAACTGATTTGAGATAAACCTGGTTGAATATAGGATCAGAATGAACTGATTTGGGTCAAACCAGGATGTCAGTCCCAGACCCCTTCCTGGTTAAACCAGAATCCCCCAGCATCCCAGATGCTTTGCAGGGCTCTCTGCTCCAGAGCAGGTGTGGCCCTGCCCCTGCTTCTTAGCTGGAGCTCCAGTGGAGACTGCAGGCCAAACAGTGTCTGCCTGGTTTCCCCTTAAGCCATCCCTCCCAGTTCAAGCAGGGATTCCCCCCTTCCCTCTCCCACAGCATAGACCATAGCCAGCATGTAGTATGCTAACTAATGCTGAGAGGTGTCTGTGTAAGGCAGACAGGAAAAAGGGAGACAGAACAGTGCCAGCTTGGTGCTTTTTGGAGCTAATCAACAGGTTATCTGGTGATGTCCCTCCATTCCTTCCTTGAAAAAAGTTGTTTAAGAAGAGTTTGAACTAATGAGAGTAGCTTTTGTTTACTTAGTAGGGTGTTAAATGCTATCAACTCCCTGCTGGTCAGGAGCAGCAAGGGAGAAGGGGGGAACCCCTCCTAGATAGAGCGACCTGCCAGGGCCTGGCCACCACCCCCCTCAGCTCAGTACTGTAGAAGGGAAGGGAGGGCTGCTCTAGCACCCCCTGGTTTGTAGTCTGAGCCACTGCAGGCATGTGCCTGGATTTCTTCAGTTTAGAGGGAATATCTGTGAAGTTGTAAACTATTCAGCCTAGCCAAGTTAGATTAACCTTCAAAGATTGAATCAATTTAGGCTCAGGCTTTTTGAATGTCTGTCCCTAGCTTTAGAAACAATTTCATCATTTATCAAATCTTGCAACAATAAAAGGTTTTTTTTGTTTTTTTTTTAAATAAACCACTTTTCTTAATTCTATCCAATTAAGTGTGCTGCAGCCATGTATATATACCACTTTACGATTTGGCTTACCTTAAAACTGTTTGGTTTAACTTTTTCCCCTCTAAATTGCTCCCAGCAATACATAAAAATCTGTTTTAAAATAAAAGACTGAGAGCTAATTTTCACAATGGCCAAGTGTCTTTTTTTTTTTTTTTTTTTTTTTTTAGTTAAAATGCTTATACAGCTGCTTCTTCAAGGGAACCCACAAAGCACAAGGAAGCTTGGAATGCTGCCAAAAAATAAGCATCAATCGTAAACAGCTGCTACCTATTGCAAATGTTAGATTGAGCCCTTGAACAAGTCATTAACCTGAAAAAGAACCTCAAGCAATCCATATAAAGAGTGTGTTAGCATCAGACTACAAGGCAATGTTGCACCATACCCAGGAGTTTAAACACAATTATTCAAGTACACACTATTCATTAAACTGCATAGGTCCCTGCTCCTAGTACAGTGCTTGCAAACAGTCAAGATTACAATTCTATTTTATTTTTACTACAGAAGGACTGACTCATTTTTATGTATTCTACAGTAATGAAGTAGAAAAGGCAATGTCAGTATTGTGGAGAATTAGGACAAAAGCTTTAATTTTTGAGTTTCTGTTTATAAAACATCATGGCAAAGAACATGTTTTTTTTCCATAGCAAATGGATATATTCATTTTTGCTAACAAACATAAAGGGCAAAGTGGGTAGAAGATTAATATACAGGGAAGACATCTATGTATTAGCATATTTTAGAATGACAGGATTCTAGAAAATGCTTCTTCTTGTTCATTCTCCTGTTTTATACGTTATTCTGTCTTCTTATTGTAAGCTGCCTTCTGCTTTTGTTAGGAAGGGACATACATTGAATTGAATAAAATAAAATAAAACAAAATAAATAATCTTTGCCTACATGAATTAGTGTGGCAGCTATTACATTTTAAAAGGGATTTAACATGTTTTCTAGTTCACCAGGAGACCTTTGTATGTTGGTTTCTAAAATTGCTTTTTGCAATTTATTAATTCTGGGCAAGATTCAGTAATGTTTACCATATATGGCATAAAAACTTGTATATACTTTTCTATAAACATGAGTCTGTCTGTCTATATGCATCTGTCTACCTGGTAACCTATACATAATGTCTGTTTGTTTATATAAAATGTCACAAACATTAGCAGTAGTTACTTCCTGGCCCTTCCAGGTCAGAAAAGAAAATTTTAAACAATTGGAGAAGAAAGACTCCCATTTTACCAAAGGGCTACAGCATGCAAATCCACTTATAGAGGAACCAATGGTATTAGTTCTTATGCCCGCTCCTTTTTCAGGTTATAAAATGCTGTTTTCAGAAATTTTAAGTTTTTTATGGCAATCTTTGAGTCCTCTTCTATGAGAATTACAGTGACTACGCTACTTGACTTTTCAGACTGATATAAATATGTAACATTTCCAAAAAACGTTTTGATAATACGTGTGTCCTGATGATGAATACATGAAGATGTAGTATGAAATACAGTTGTTTTGGACATATATATGGAATTACTCATTAATTTACTACTCTGAACTAAGAGTTACACACCAAACATAGGTTGACACAACCTTAATAGCTTTATGCTTTCTTAATTACCAGGGCACCTGGTTCCAGGTTCATAGTTTAGTGTGAGAATCCTTTAAGTAGAATGCAATCTCCCCTCATCAACTGTGAAGCCAGGATTTCATAAGATAATTTCAAATTAATTTTAAAATTACTTACTTAGGAAAAGTAGCATCTGGACTCAGATTATTTTTTTAATCTTTTAATACTGAGGCAGACTTTTCAAACTTGCCATGTAATTAAAATCACTGAAGTCTTGTCCATATATCATGTTTGAAAGGAGGGCCCTTGTGGATGCTGGGGTTTTAAACAAATAATTTTGGATTTTTTTATTATAGTATTTTGGATTTTTAAACAGAGAAACCCAGGATCTCAACTAATAACGGAAAAATTTTGAAGTGTTGAAATTCATTAACAACTACTGATCAGTTTTTTTCCTGAGAAAGGTAGTTAGCCATGCTACTCTGATGCCAAACAGAAGACAGGATAGACCTGCATCTTATAGACTAACTAAATCATATATAGCATAAGCTTTGGTGAACTCACAAAAATGTATGCTATCAGAATAAGATCACATTCCATGAAATATGGAAATTGAGCCATTCAGTCTATAAATAATCCATCAACCAATTAATCTATAACAGAAGAACCCTCTGCCTAGTAGACAAACAAATATATATGTAAAGAGTACCTTGTTTAGCATGTCCTTCTTCTATTAGTGATAATTATTTTTTAAATATTATGCTAGCAGAAGAACAGTAGGAAAATGCCTTTTTATCCTATTAGTTAGAAAAAGGACCGACCCATCACCAACAAATGTGAATGTGTGTTTCTAAAGGCACAGTCCTCAAGGAAGAATTACAATAAATACAATTTCGTTGATTCAAACAACAGATGGCTTCCATCTTTTGCACTTTCATTTTTCTATTAATATTTTATTACCATCTGAAAAGTCCAATTTGTACTGCTTCTTGCATTTCTGTTGATTTTGCACCAGGGAGCAATCCAGAAAGGAGTAATGACTTGAATGTGAAGGGTGAACAATTTGTAGAAGTTTATTGTACATAGATGGAGACAACAAAAACAGAACAGGCAAGGTATAGAATTAGACTGAATTAGGAGTCTCATCTGGTGACAGATTGGAGTAAATATGAACTATGGTGATCTGAAGGTCTAGAAATGACATCCTCTCTATTTTGATATTACAAAATTTAAGAAGCCACTGTGAATGCTAATCCCTAGTTACTTTATGTAAGCTATTTGACATTGGAAACAACTGGAATATCATCAGCTCTTTTCCATCTTTATCGATACTTTAGAAAACTGCAGAAAACATTATAAGAGATATTGCTAAATCTGCAGTGCCCTAGCACAAACTTACAATGGTAATTACCAAAGGTCTCCTACAATCATGGAAAATAAGGACTGGAAGGGACTTCAAAGTCATCTACATAAACCCTGTTCAAGGCAGGATCATCTCTGATAAAACCATCCCAATCAAGTGACTTGTCTGATCTGTCCTTAAAAATGTCAAGGATATAGATTCCACACCCTCTCTAGATAACCTGTTCCAATGCTTAACCAACCACACAGTGAGAAAGTTCTTCCTAACATCCAACTTAAATTTTCCTTCTTGCAGTTTAAAACCATTACTCCTTATCTTGTCCCTCAAAGCCAGAGAGAATAGTTTATCACTATCTTCTTTATAATCACTCTTCAGACCACTGCCATCAAATCCCATCTGTAACAGGGCCTCTACCCCATTACTAGGGGGACAACAAACACTCAGAGCTTTTTATCACTACTACTCTCATCTGTTCCTACCCACTGCTCTCATAGTGATGTGGGCACAACATCCCTTTTTTGTTCCTGTGTACGCACATCCCTGTCTCTCGCCTTATTCTGTGCTTACTCCCTAGCACTTCACAAACACACACAAGCAAACTCACCCACTTTTCTGTAGCACACGGTCAAGACTCAAGGGCTTCCAGGTATTGCCAAGGCGAAGACCCAGGCTGAGGCAGTGGAGGCCCAATAACCACTGAGTGCAGGCATAGGCCATGTTGATTACTCAGGGTAGAAGTGGAAGGGTTGGGTGACCTGCTATCACAATATATGAGGCTTGAGCTGGCTGAGCCTGGGAGAAGTCACGTTTCCCAGAACTCTAACTGGTTATGTTACTCTCGGCTGCACTCTTTCTAATCTTTCCATGTCCTTCTTGAAGTAGGTTGTCCAGACACAATACTCCTAGTAAGGTGTCACCAGTGCTGAACAGAATGGAAGAATCTCCTCCCTTGACTTGCAAGCAACTCTCTTAAGAATATAGCTAGTAGCTTTTTTGCAACAGGAGCACACTGTTGACTAATATTCAGCTTATGGTCCAGTATAATGGTCTCAGCTCCTTTCCTGCAAGACTGCAGCATAGCCCATTATTCCCCCTTGCATGTTTGTGCATGCGATTGTTTCAGCACAAGTGTTGGACTTTGCACTTGTTGTTGCTTAATTTCAGTTAATTAACCTTTGGGCCATTTTTTTTTTAAGTTTATCAAGGTTCTTCTGAATCCTAGTCATATCCTCCAGAGCATCTGCAACTTTATTCAGCCTGGTGTCAGCTGCAGCCTTGGTAAGTGTGCAATCATTCCCATCTTCCAAGGTGTTATAGAAGATAGTAAACAGTACCAGACACAAAACAAAGGCCTAGGGAATCCCATTTTATACTTCTTTCCAATTAGATATTGAGTCATTGATGATAACTCTCTGAGCATGATTATTTGACCAATTATGTGTCTATCCTACAGTACCTTCATCTAAAGTCTATTTTCTTAGCTTACTAATAAGAATGTCATGAGAGCTGGTGTCAAAAACCTAAATATAGCAAAAAATAATTTGGTCCTAATTCAATAGCTACTGAACTCCAGTGAAATCAGCCAGATCTCTGTACACAACAACTTCAGAATAGGATGTTGAATTATTATGAGGAAAGAATGTAAAAACCCATTCCTATACAGTGATTCTCCTACTATGAAAAGAAAAAAAAGTGTTACTCATGATAGTTGTCTCATACTATAGATCTTATTTGAAGGATTCCAGTCATGCCTTTTTTCCCCCCTCAAGCAGCCTTTCTGGAGCTGCAAATTATTTAAAGAAACAGAAAAATAACATAACTTACTTTTCAGCCTGTTGAAAAGAAGTCTGGCATACTATGTTCTCTACTGGCATGTATGTATGGAGATTGTTACACTGGGCACCGTAATCCTTCGTCCGGTTCGGAAACCTGGTTTGGAACTCCAGATCGGATCCCTGGCATCCAAAGTCGGATCGGATCGTTGCCGACTCGCACAGGCCTACTGCCTATGTCCTTAGACCAACACAGCTACAACCTACACCTCTGAAACTTTTTATTATTTTATAAGAATTGTTACATATTCTATTATTGTATACATGTGTTTCATGAAACATCAAGAAACACCTGAATCATGATCTAGCTGCTATCAGTGTGTAGTGTCATACAGGATGCAAATATGCAGTATACTTGACCTCTTCCTTTGCCATTAGGTGCTTGTAGCATAATGAACTCAGAGTTCTGTCTAGAGAATATAACATGTTTACTGTTCACACTTAGATACTACTCACACACTGACCTGCATTACTTTTCACTCCAATAAAGAATAAAAGGTAAAAAGTGAAGTGTTAAAATGTAAATGACTAAATTAATTAAAAATGAAATCAGACAAAGGCACCCACTTAACACAAGTACCATCACATCTTACCATTCTAATGCTTGCCTCCCCTTGCACTTTTCTCTCCTTTTAAATGGGCTCACTGCTCTCAGTCATCAGAACATCAGGAAAATGAGATCGTATGACCCATAGGGTGGAGGCTTTTGTCTCTTTGCTCAGTATTGAACGAGATATAGCTCAGTGTATAAATAGTAAAACAAAAATGACTAGTGACCTCAGAACTGCAAATGGTCCCTGGAAAGGTTTATGCTTAGCACTTAGGCCATGTACAGGCATTACACTTTTACTGGTATCAGTGATTGAAAAGCGGTGTATACCTGTAACAGAACAGAAATTTGACACACAAAACTGGTCTATACCCATGCCATTCATCCTCTGAATTAAAGATGACCATGACATCACTTTTTGGTTTGGTTTCTGTAAACACATGAACAGCTGATCAGGCCAATTTGTGCTTTGAACCATCTATGGCACACTGAGCAAGAGATGCCACTTTGTGTTGCTTGATCAACAGCAGCATGTTGCAAAATTTGCACTATTTGTACTTCTGCTCAGCAGTTCTTCTCTGCTCAGTTGAATGAGGCTTCACCAGGTGGAACTATTATGAGCAAGATCTCCCCATGACTTCAGGTCAGTGTTGAAATGCTTCAGGGATGACTTGAGGGAGTCCTTGAAGTGTTTCTTCTGACCTCTGTGAAAGTGCTTTCCCTTCTTTAGCTCACCAAAAAAGATCTTATTTGGCAGTTGCTCATCCAACATCCTGGTGACATGGCCTGCCCACCTCAACTGTTATTTCTTCAACAGAGTATGGATGCTTGAAATGCCTGCCCATGTGAGAACCTCAGTGTCTGGGACCTTGTCTTGCCATCTTATCCTCATCAGCTTCCTCAGACAGCCCATCTGAAAGTGATTCAGCTTCATAGCATGGCATCTGTACTATGTTCAGGTTTTGCATGCATACTTCAGGATTGGCAACACAATATAGACCTTCAGTTTTATTTGTTGATTGATGCCTCTGTGCTCCCACATATTTGCACAGTCTGTTGAAGGCCATGCTTGCTTTAGCAATTCTGGCATTGGTTTCATCATTGATGAGAAATGTGTGTGACAGTGTACTGCCAAGATAGATGAATTTGTCCACTCACTGTGATGGTAGGCTCTATGTAAGGATTTCCTGGTGCAGGCTGGTGCATCACTTCTGTCTTCTTAGTGATGATTGTGAGACCAAACTTGTCACAAGCTAAAGAGAAATGGTCCATACTCTGTTGCATATCAGACCAGATTTGGCATTCAGGGAATTGTCATCAGCAAATAGAATATCACAGAACAGTCACTTTCTGTAACTTCCTCTTCACCTGTAGTCTCCTCAAATTGAAGAGTTTACTATCATTCTGGTAACTGATGTCAATCCCAGTGTCAGAGTCATGAAAGGCATTTGTAAGCATGGCATAATTTACATCATAACAGAAGTTTGGTGCACACGGACTGATTTAAAAATGGTGGAACCTGGTTTAAGTCTTATCTCCTCCACCCCTTCTTCCTCCTTCCCTCCACGTGGAAAAGGATGTGAAAAGGAAGTAAAAAAGCATGAGGCTAAATCGATTCTATCTTTGCAGATTAGTCTAAACCATGTAGATTGAACTGATAAGCAAGTGAACAGACCTTCATTTTTGATTCCGGAAATGCAGCCACATGCCTGCTGTGGCCCAAGCCAGAAGACAGGGGTGTTAGCACATACTTTCATACTCGACTGGAGCAGACACCTTGGGCCAAAGGTTAGCCCACCCATCCTGCAAGGGGAGGCTTGTAGGGGCATGCAAAACATCCTGGGATGCTGAGGGGACTGTGAGTTAACTTGAATATGGAGGGGATCTGGGACAGAAGTTCAAAAAAATGATTTAATCTAAATCACTTAAATCTAATACTACATCCACATTCCAGGTTACTCGTCAACCAGTTTGGGCCATTTTAAAAGCAGTTTATATGCACTGAATTTCTGTTGTGTTACAGATTTGAACTGGTTTCTGATCACTTGTACCAGTTTATGTGTAATTTATGTCCCTAGCCCAAAGGGCAAATCCATGTTCCTACCACTAGAGAGAAGAGCAGGTTGACTTAGAGATGGCCAGGACATTTTACTGTAATATGCTATTTCAACAAAACTGAAATACTTCACAGAAATATATCAGTTCAGATGGAAAAGTAGTAGTTCCTTGTAGGGGGAAGAAGTAATGGAAACAGAGAGAGTGCATGAGTGAGTATGAGTAGCATCCACAGAGACTTGCATATAAAAATCATAAACTGCTGAAGCCAATGATTCCTTCTCAGGAAACAATGTTTAGAAGTCTTGTTTTCTTTCCAATGCAGAATGAAAACACATTTCAAAACCCTGCAAGTTGCCATGAAACAAAAGTGTCATCCTTTGGACAGTTCTAGTATAGAGACAGACATCTTAAAAAAGAAACATGAGAGAATCTTGAGCAACCTTCGAAAATGTCTAGGAGTTCTAACTTTAAGCTCCACCCAGATTTCAGACCTAGTTTCAGTAGTTGTTAAAACTGCACTTAGAAATAAATGCTGTACCATGTGAGTTTCTTACAAAAGTAGGGCTGGAAAAACATTCAAGGATTAATTTGTTAACATTAATTTACTTACAATTAACAGAGGAATGCACTACCTTGGAAAAGGATGTGAAAGCATCGGCTAAAAGAATACTGCAATGAAAAAATACCGGGGGGGGGAGGGGGAAGGGGAAGTTCTCTTCTTTTTTTTTCTTTAAGAATTGTTCCTTATCATACCTGTATTATGCCATCTGAACTGAAGAGCAAGTTAGAAAAGAGCTACACATATATCTTACTCTCTTTAAATTGTCATCCTTGGGGAAAGGAAGAAAACACAATCGAAGCACTGAAAAATGTTTCAGTATCTAAAATATCCATATTGATTCAAAGTAAAGATAGGCCAGGAATGAACTATGGTCTGTGATCTAAATCTGCAATGCAAGCAGCAAAAGGAAAATACCTTGCTCTGAACATCTATGCTGCTCTTATTTACTGTAAAACTGAAATGCTATAGTGACATTTTCTATTCAAAACCAAAGAGTGTTTGGGTATTGGCTGGGGAAAGTACATGTGGTAGGTAAGGCTGTGCAAAATTTCACCAATGTTTTGTTTTGAAGCGGTTTCGACTCATTTTGAGCTCGAAACAGCGAAATCAAAATGAAATCAAGGGCTTTGAAACAGCTTTGAAATGAAACGAGGGCAGTCAAAACATTTCAAAAGTTTAGAAACGTTTTCAGTTTTGAAGCTGAAGCTGGGCTTGCCTGCAGGGAAACAAAGTACGGAGAGGGAGGGGGATGAGGGGAGAGGGACTGCTCTCATATTGACTGTGACAGTTTGGCTGCCTGGCATGCTGCTGGTGCTAGTGCGTTGCTTACTAAGTTATTACCTGTTGTCATTTAAAGTGGTGGACCGGACTGAGGCTGTAGGGGAGAACGAGGCCTCACTGGGGCACACTACTGTGTTGTGTAGAGGTCCCAGAGCCAGTGAGGGTGCGCCTTAACACACACAGTCACACATGTCATGAGTTTTGCTTGTCAGCAGCTTGAGGTGCACTTTCCCAGAAACTCCTGCACCTATCTCCTTGAAATTTGGCAGGCTTTGTGGCCTCAGCTGGGGCTACTAAGCCTGCTATTTTCACCCCCCTGTGCCTTCACACTTACAAGCGACATGAGTTTTGCTTTCAAGACTTTGAGGTGAATTTTCCCCAAAACTGCTAAACCTATCTCCTTGAAACTTGGTAGGCTTCATGCCCTTAGAAGGGTCTACCATTCTTGCTGTTTTCATCCAAATCTGCCAAAAATAACTAAGTTATAGGCAGTTTCATGCTTCCCCATTATAGCCTATGGGCAAAACATCAAAACGGTGAAACAGTTTGATGAAATGAAATGGGACTGTGCTTTCAAAATTAAACAAAGCTCAAAACAAAATACTGTCCCATCAAAATGGTGAAACGAAAGTGGAAACAAAATGGTGCTGTTTTGCACAGCCCTAGTGGTAGGCAGCACCTTTCAGTCTGAGGTGTACATGAGATTTCTCAGAGGTAAAAAAGGAAAATTGAAGAGATGTTCTAATACGATCTATAGCTCCTACTTGGCCACTGAGAGAAGTAAGACAGATTCTGACTCTGTGGGATAGACAGCAGGAGCTACTCACTGGCTTCTTCCCACAAGTCAAAAGTGAGTAGCATGGAGTGGGAAGAGCCCAGAGGGCACTCTCCTATCTTTTGGCTACAGATGCTAGCTTCCTTCAAAACAAAAGTTAAAGCAGTTTACTTGTGCCCCAACAAAAAAGCTTGGAGGGTGGGGAAGGGGGAAGATGAAGAAAGAGACAGGCATTTTCTTTGGGCAGTTAGGTGAGGCAGTGCCCCTCATTCAGGACAGACTTTAAATATAGCCTTTAATGTTCAAGTGTTTTATGGACCAAACCACAGAATCCCTCTACATTTGGACTGGAACATGTTATTATGAAAAGCCAGGAGGAATAAAGTAGAAATACAATAAGAGACAGATGGCAGGATAGATTTGCATCTTACAGACTAACTAAATCAGAGATTAAGGAAATCTATCCTAACTTCTGCCTGACTTTAGATTAACACTACTAACTACCTCTCCTCTGCTCACAAATATGGGTAGAGCCATAATGGCCCTCTAAAAGAACAAAGCAGGTTAAACTGGACAAGAGTGAGGAAGTAAATTCCTCTTTCCAAGCAACAGCACTTTAGCTTTTAAGTTGCTTGTAAGCAGCTGTTATACATAAAATCAAATATATAAAGGAAATTAAATGCATGTGCCAGGATTTGTTTCTGTGCCCTATACTGTGGCAGAAAATGAGGGCTGATATTTAATCACTAGAGATATTCATCACTGTTGTGTCTGCCAACTCATAGCTGGACAATTAGAACAGAACTGACCAATTAACGGCGTCTTCTGTTTAATAACTGAACACATCATGTGTGGGGCCTGCACATTAATCCAGCTATCATCTGGATTGTGATTCACCAGGATCTCTGGTAAAACGGTCTCATTAGAGTTATATTTCATATTTTAGAAACACCAGGTGTACCTCCAAAGCAAAAGCAGAAAGAATTGGTGCTTTGCTTCCTACCACAGCCTGTTTCTCAGGGAAAAATAGTGTAATTTTATTTATTTATTTTTTTACATTTTAGGCCCAATCCTACCTGCATGAAGTCCAAGTGTGTTCAACAGGACTCCACAGGGACTTAGGAATAATGGGGATATCTACCCAGGTTCAAGACATAAGGTTGACAGCTGTGGGCTTGAACTTGGTAAGCATTGTGTACAAAATCTAAACTGCTCAGCTAAAAACTAACTGTGCCATTGTAAAGCAAGCCATAAAAAGATTCACCCACAGAGAATCTTTAGATGCAATACCTTGGCATTCCTTTCTCCTGTCAGAACAGGGTCTGCAGGTCACCTGAAAAAAGGATATGGGAAAACGAGGGTGGTAAGCAGAGCCAGGCCAGCTCTCTTCCCTGGAGACAGTATTTATTTTACATTTGAAAATCAGTAAGTTAAGGAAATCAGTAAGTTATGTGAGGAACTTCATTAATATGCAGAGCACACAATAGATTCTGCATACATTGTTAGCTCAAAGGCCTGCTGCTGGTACTTCTCCCCGGATGCTTTTTCTATACCGCTCTGGGAAAATACATTTTGTCTCTCAAAATGTAGCCCTACAGATACAGCACAGAGGTGTACTTGCCTCGGTAACCATGGACCCAAATCTCTCTCTCCTGTGCCAAAGAGCAGTAAACAATGGTGTGAACTCATTACACTGCTATTTGTGCTTGAAATTGAGTGGGTTTTTTAAAAATGTTTCCTTCATCCATTTAGCTTGAAACTCAGCATTTTTCTCCTTCCATGCTTAAAATGCATTAGAAGAAATTCATGAATCAAATGATCCAAGAGGCTGGAATTAGTGAATCATAGAGGTGTTTATTTGCGAGCCATTTTTTTTCACATTTTAAAACCACTATGTGTAATCAATAAAGCAATTTAATTAAAAAAAAAGTCATTTCTTATCCTGGGGAAACAATTAATTGAAAAAAATACCTAATAAAAAGAAAGATTAAAAAATAAAAATAAAATAACAGGCCATGAAAAAAGGGAGAGGGAGAGGGGACTGGAAGTGTTTTATGGATATAATGGAAAGGAATATTTTGATTTAGGACTTTAAAACGAGCTAAACTTAGAATACAGAAGTTATTAAAATGATTAATAATGACATGCAACTGATATTGTAATTGCCTTACTAATCATAGGGGCATTATGCAAAGTTCTTTAAAATGAACAGCATCATTTGCATGTGTGCTGTTGCTAATTAGTTTGATGCTTTGTGCTAGCAGAATGATCACATACCAGCAGTGCATATTTAGAGGATTTGTAACAAGAAGACATTCATTAAAGTGCAGTCTTTTAAGTCTGGTTATGATTAAGGACAACAACCCTGAACTCTATGCCCATTAGTGATTGACAAAGCAGGGCCATGAATTTTCTATGATGCTTTATACACAGTAGTGATGTGTCATTTATATATTTGGAACAAAATCCATGTCTGCACTTTTACATTAGGCAAGCAAACAAAGGAAACAATGACAATTACAGGCTGTTTTAGGTTTTGAAGGTCGTGTTAATAATACCCTTATCTCCCAAAAACTAAGAAAATTATCTGAGGAAGGGTGCCTTGTATCTGAAAGTTTGTCTAAATCTCTCACAGCCAAACAGTTGGTCAAATAAAAGATATCACCCAAAATCTTTGTCCCTTGTAAGAAAATAATGGGTGACACAGAAGATTATGCTGTGTATAAGGGTCAGTAGAGACATTTGGTTCCAGTAAAAGACAACAACATCTGATGTACAGACTTCATTGCAGTGTGCACATGAAGATACTCCCTAATACAAGGTAAATGCAGAGAACTGTTTTGAAAGCTTAGCACCAAGTGTGCAAACACTGTGCTGACATTAAGCAATTTTAAAGCTATTTTAAGTTTGACAGAAAGTAGATTAACATGGAATTAAATATGTATGCTTATTATTACTTTGCATAAGGAATTTATTGTTGCAGAATTTAATATTTTAATAACTTTCATCTGGCAAATAGTGCATGGAACAGTATAGCAAGCTCATTCATTTTAATTAGTCTTGTTATAAATTATGCGAATGACATTGCTTCAGCTGCCTGGCCGCTAGTAAAATGCTGCTTCTGTATTCACATGTAAATAACTGTGGGTGACAATTAAGAAAATGTTGATAAAGGAACATATAATTACTGCTATTAACATTACACCTTAAAAACAACTGAGGACTGAGTTATACCTGCTAAAAAAGGAAAGCTGCTTTGAAGCCAAAGAACAAAAGCTTTATTCACATGCTTCTTTTACTCCATTGAATTACTATGCATTTAATAAATGTGCTATACAAGCTAGCATGGGAAACAACGTGGTGGGAAAATAAAGCAGAATATTTTTGTTTTTTATGACAATTATGTGAAATGAAGACTACAATGCTTTAATAAGAATTTTAATTCACCTGTATTTGATCTATAGCCAGAAAGCAATCACTATTGTACAACTGCTTTTTTCTGCTCATTTTTCAGATTTTGATTTCTCCAATTCTTGAAGATTAGAATAAGGGCTGGGCCAAAGTTGGCTATTTAGACAACTGTTGGTTTGTTTTGGTAAATTTTTAGATGTGATGACACTAAAATGCTATTTGAATTCATTTTGGTTTTGCCAAAACTGTTTTTGTAGAAGAAAACAAAATAGAAAAAAATGAAAATAAAAAAGCCTAAATATGCCATTATTGCATTTTCAAAATGAATGTTTTAGTTTTTCTGTATGGAATTACATTATAATGTGCAATTTCCTTTAATTTTATAAAAAGATGAACACGGAGAAAGGTTCAATTCTGAACGTTACTATTTTGTCGCATGCTTCATTTGTGCCATTATTTTGTTTACGTTTTCTTCAGAATTTCCAGTCAGCTGAAAAATTGGCACAGCTCTGATTATACATTGATAAATACAAGCCTTTGCTGTTATTAAAGGATGGTGACTGCAATTGTGACTGAAGTCCGGGATGAAGTCCGGGATGAAGTCAGTGTAGAATGTGTACTGTGTGTGCTTTCACAATCTTTAGCTATAGGTAGACTTTTTGTCCATGTACTCATGTTTAAGTATGAAATAGAGAAATTGTATTAAATTAAAAATAATGGAAATCTGTTTAGGGTGGAACAATCCCATGCATCGGTAAAGGCTGGGGGCTGATTGGCTGGGCAGCAGCTTTGCAGAAAAGGACTTGGGGGTTACAGTGGACAGTAAACTGAATATGAGCCAGCAGTGTGCCCTTGTTGGGCTGCATTGGTAGAAGTGTTGCCAGCAGGTCACGAAAGTGATTATTACCTTCTATTCAGCACTGGTGAGGCCACATCTGGAGTACTGTGTTCAGTTTTGGGCCCCCTGCTACAGAAAGGATGTGGACAAAGTGGAGAGAGTCCAGCGGAGGACAACAAAAACGGTGAGAGGGCTGGGGCACATGACTTATGAGGAAAGGCTGAAGGAACTGGGCTTATTTAGTCAGGAGAAGAGGAAGGGATTTAATAACAGCCTCCAACTACCTGAATAGGGGTTCAAAAGAGGATGAAGCTAGACTGTTCTCCAAAAGCCCCTCTAATTAAAGTGCCACCGCCTCACCCCCGGAGCATGTGTAAAATGCCCTAAGGTCCTGCAATGCCTTCTGCTTCTGCAGTTAGAAGGGTCAACAGAAGCTATTTTGACTCATTATACCAGATGGGTGTGTCCTCTGATTTGAAGGGGGGGGTGGAGGGGAGGGAAACCAGTTAGTTGTCCCATCTAGAAGTGACTCTTTGTTGGTCCCTGATGAACTGGGAATATTTTGAGAGGATTTAACTAACATGCCCCAAAATGAGTCAAAACTAGACAATGGCACAGCACTGCCTGGGCATTCTGTGAAGACCTCTACATCTTGACTGTTCCTCCACACTGCTGATTATTTCTGGAGAACCTAGAATTTTAAGCATTGCCAAAAATATTTGCACCAGCACACTGAAACACAGTTTTTGATGCATAGCACTAACACTCAAATGCTTTAAATAGCCCTATAGGAATAAAACATTTCAGAGAGCATCCACATAAGGCTACTGATAATCTATCATTTTTACCATTCATCCACTTGTATTAAACTACCATATACCCATTTAATTATACATACAAACCATATAACCAATTGGCTATTAGCGATAAAAAAAAAGGGAAAAAAACGTGCATAGCATTTCCAAATGAAAACATTTTAATTAGAATGATGTGAGACCCACTGGGAACAATCATAACAGTGATTGCTTTCTGGCTATAGATTGATCTCCTCTGTGGAAGCCAAGGCTGCTGTCATCTGCATCTCTGTTTGGCTGAGTTTAAAAGCATCACATAAGGAAATTATGTGATGGGTGAAACAAGAGAATGGTTTTGTTCCCTTTTTAAGCCCAGTGCACACATGCCATAAATCTTTGTGTGATCTGGCAAATGGAAGTCATGAACCCTAACTAGAGAACAGAAATAGCCTTCTGGTTAAGATCTCAGCATCAAGCAATGATTTATTGCTGAGGTACAACATAAAATTTACAGTATGGAAAAGGACAGGTCATGGCCACTAGCAGACTTGTGAGAGAGTAGTAGTAAGCTAGGACAGCCATGAGGGTGGAAGACTGTGTGGAAGATTGACTATGTGGAAGTAGGAATGCTGGAAAATGTGGGGGGTTCCTATATTCCTTTTTCAGGGTGCAGTGTGTGGATTGCCAGTGCAGGACTCTACTGTACTTAGGGATATCTATCAGTGATGCCAGTCAATGGAGCAAATAAGCTCCTCCCCAGCATGAAGGATGATTGCAGAGAGATGAAAAAGGGTCCCGCAACTTGTTTTCTTGCACAGGCACATGAGAACAACCCCATTCTGCCCAAAGCCTCATTATATTATATGAATTATTTTTCTGTATGCGTAGCATTCACTAAAGGCCAAAAGCCTTGTGAGTGGATTTAATACTAAAGAGTGTAATCAACTGCCTTATTAAAGATTCTTTCATCTGCTTCTCAAATGCTAACAAATATTACAAACAATACCTCCTGGAAAAAAAGTGTAGCAACACACTATCAAGCTGACTTTAAGAGGTGTTCAAGAAACTACTTTGTTGCCATTTCAAGCAAAATAGGAAGATAATCAGAATAAACTCTCTACAAGAACGGAGAGCAGACAAATGTAACGTAGTTCTTAAAACTGCCATTTATACATCCTTCCCGTATAGCCTGCAGGTGGAAAGAAATCAAGACAATATACCTAAACATCTGCAACAGAACTTCAGGAAGGGGTTACTAGGTACATTGTACAAACAATACATAGAAGATAAGTGAACAAAACCCAGGAAGACTCTCCTAGGTAATATTTTTAAAAAATCCCTTGCATTGCTGTGACATAAAAATCTAGGTAGTATAAAAAGAAAAAAAAAAAAAAAATTCCACAAGCAACAGAATCCTCTCATTATTTCAGGACTCAGACCTCAGGCTTGGAGTAATGACACTGAGGTTATTTTTCTCTGTAAGATGCAGTCTCTTGTGACAAGTTTTTGACAAACTGTGTCAGGATAACAAGGTATGCGGAACTGACGTGGGGGGTGGGGGATACGATAATGCACTCAGGATAGCCTTTTGAGTAATTACCTGATCCCAATTAAATTGTGTTGGTTTAGAACATCTTAAAAGGCAGGTCAAAAATTGGCATTCACTGCCCATCCTTCTATAGGAGTTACAGTCCTGCTTGGTATGCTGCATAATTGCCATGAAACTAATGATTAGACCCTTGTTGCCAAGTTTTATTATTTCATTTTCTATCAAGCATTTACAGTTTGGGTCACTCCCAAGATTTTTCTTAGGTACAATACATCAGACACAGGTAATAAATGCCATATACATATTTTTTTCTTAAATCCTCAGCCCCTCTCTGCTGACTTTAATCCTAATTAATCCATTGCGGTATGTCTAGAAAAATGGTTGCTGCTTGTGCTTGTTCTTTTAATAACTTGCCAGTGTGGACTGTAAAAAGTCAAATGCACCTTCTGATCATAATCAGAATGCAGGAGACACTTTGGGAAAAGATACCCTTTGGTTAAAAAGAAATGCGTTGCCAATTTTGCTCTCAGAAGAGATTTCTATGCACCAGGATTCTAGAAGTATTTTTTTCAAAGAAGCACATTTCATCACACAAGCATTTTGATTATTTTTTGTACAAAGTACATAGATTATTTGTCCTAAAGGACTGCAACTGACAGCAAAGAGACTTGGTTCATTTACTTTAAAGAAAAAGATTAGCATTCCAAATACCATGGGATCTGGATTCTCACTCTTTCTAGTGAGGCAGCAAATGACTCACATTTGAATATATGCATAACTGCGATGCAATTATTTTGATCAGTGAAAAATAATTAATTCTGATCTACAAAAAATGTAGGACAGAAATGGTCAGTGAATTTGTTTTCATAATTAACTGTACCTCCTATGGTTCTATCTTCTTCATGTCTCTACAAAATAAAATATTCTGGAATTTAACATCAGTTATATACTTCATCATTCGAGCAGAAGAAATAGATCCTCCTCACCGTGATGCATTTAGAGTGCAAATGTCAGAGAGTGAGATGGCATCCAGCTATTTACTAGCAGATTGGACTCAGCTCCCAGCAGGCATGCAGTGTCAAATTGGTCAAGGCCCACAATTATTACTTCATTTACGTGATGTCTTCCTATAATTTGAAATATTGAAAGCTCCAGCAGACTAGCCTTTAAGTGAACAATGTTTACTTAAAAAAAAATAAATACACTAGTCGGGAGGAAGGGGGGAGATGTTAAATTATATTCATAAAAACCAATGAGGGGCGAACAAAAAGCAATTATCAAAATTTGCATAAAATAACTTTTTGCAAGCTTCACCATCTTTGCGTCTTCTATGGGAAAATAACAGTTTGCTGCAGAGTCATTCATGCATCATAAAAGTCTGCCAGGAGGCAGTGGGTCCATTATTGGCAAGGATTGTTAACGCTTCCTTTTTTGAGGGTGGGACGCCTGGACACCCTTAAAGTGCATTTCTACTCTGAAAAGTTACTGTGTAAAAACAGCAGTTTCTTATTCAATAGACATTACCAATTGCTTTTGTATATTTATTAGCTTATGTTGTACCTACCTATTTACAAAATAATTAGGTACCATACAATACTATTAAAGCAACAATGATTTTCAATTGCTCACCCATCATGTAAAACTTGCTTAACCCTAAACATCCAATTAGACCAAAGAAAATAAAAACATCCAGTCAAAAGCCCATCTGAATGGAGAGCTTTGGCCGCACGATCTGAAGCATGCCCAGTTCAAACTCTGACAGGCAGTCAGGGAAGCAGTTCCAAGGGTCTTGCTGATAGAGTTCACCACAACCCTTGAGAATCAATCACCACCATCACTTTTATAATTTGCTTGTTAGTTTAGAGTCAGAAGTGAAGCCAAGGGCAGCTTCTCTTCCAAAGCCATTAAAATCTGGAATGACAAGCTTAGTAAGCTATTGTTTTCCCTTATATGAAATTCCATTTTACAAAAAAAGGTATCTGTCCTTTTTAAGCATACTCATTGTTTGCAACTGGAGTTCTATGGCAGGACATGTATGCTATAATATTTGAGCGGATAAAAGATTTGGCCATTCCCCAAGAGAAAATTATAGATTTTTCTACCAATCACAATGTAACACACACTTTGCCAGGCTTAAAGTGCTTAGCAATTTTCTTGGCAAAGGCTGATTTATAATCATCTGTCAACTACACTACCACCGTGTGGGAAAAACAGCCCGTTTTGACTACATTAAAATGTGAAGTTCTACAATCCAGGCCTTGCTACTTACGTTGCAGAGGAATACACTTTTCCAGGCACTAGAACAGCAGGGGCCAATCTTTCTGGCAGGTATGGCACAAATTTAAGCCCCATGCCCTCCCCAACTGCCACTCTAGTCCCCTTACCCTGCCTGATTGCTGTTATGCTTTCTGCTCCTAGCCCTGTGCTCCCTGCCTGACCTGGTACTCCAAATTCTCCTCCTTGCCCTATCTGCTGCTGTGTTGCCTGCTCCCTCCAGTGTACCAGACACAGAAGCTGCCATTGCCACTTGTGATGCTCATACCGCTGGCTGCCTACTCCTGCACACGTGTATCTCAAGCCATCCCCATCTTGAGTTACCTGGTATTGAAAGAAAACTCATACTTCATGGATTCATTTATTTTCCAAATCACAACAGCCTGCCTACTGCAAACATATCAACACTTTCCTTGGATGGACACTGATTTCAAAGGAATACAACATCAAATTCACAGCATCAGTTTGTATGTTGAAGGGACTTGGTGGCCTGGGTCTAGGGGACCTAACATGGGGGCTGACAACCCTTTCAGACTGTGGGCTGGACTGACACAGTTTGGGTAAGAGGTGGGCCGGTGCAAAATGTGCAGGTGATAGGATGTGGGCACCACCACCACTTTTCCCCATGGTGGCAGCTGGTGCTCGTCTCCATGATGTCAGGAGAAAGCGGCTGCTGCTGAAGCCCCCTACCACTGTGGGAATAAGCACCGACTGTGAACGTGCTCCCTGTACCATTTTGGGGAGAAGTGCAGTTAGTGGACCTGGACCCTTTCCCTGTGAAGTCACTGGAAAAAGCGGCAGCTGAATCTAGTGCCTGCCCTCTGCATGTCTTCTTACCTCTGATCTAAACTGGGTCAATCCAGCTGTTGAAACCCCATGTCCATGGGCCAGATAATAAGGCTCTGTGGCCCGGATCTGGCCTGTGGGCTGTAGATTACTGGCCCCTGATCTAACAGACTGTCTAAAGCCCTGAGGTGAAGAATGGAGTGGACACAACTCCTCAGGCATACTAGAACTGGACTTTACAAGCAGGAAACAGCACTTTCTCAGAAATGGGTTCATGACAACTGGTCTAAGAAAAACTTCCAGAAGAAGTAAGAACCACCAAAAGCCTCAGCATTTTCTGTTTCAAGTGCAAGGTGCCCTTCTGCAACCTTGCTTTGGCTAATGTAAAAATGCAACACAGCATTCAGAGAATACACTTAATAAAAAAAAGTCCCTGAATAATTTCCAACGTGTAGAAGGAAGGCAGTAGAAAAAAAGCCAGCTATAACACATAATAGTCACATTATCTTATGAACACATGGAAGATGCTCAGATACCACCATGATGCAGATAAATATAATAATATGAACAGAACAGAATATTTTGTCATAATAAGTTGAAAAGTAATATGAGCCCACTGAAAAGCTCATACCCATTCATTTTATGTTCTTTGGCTGAAATTTCAAATGCTGTGCATTTATATAGTGCAAATTATTATGCCAGTAACATCTAATGAGAAAAACAGTTAGGACAGCAATATTATTTCTTAACTATTTTTTTCCCCCAGGATCCTCCTTGAACTCTCATGATCTTATTTTTCTGTCCTTTACAACTCTTGCATGCTATCTGGATCTGAGTTTCCCCTTTTGAATGTCCACACATTCAAATTACTTAGAAGGCTTACAATTCCCAGCAAACTCCCCATCCAAGAGAATTCTGAACACCGCTGCCTTTAGATATAAACCCAGATCTCTCCAGCCATATTTTTAATATATAATCACAGTATATGCTCTCTTATCTTTCCCCTTTTACACCCAACTTAATTCAGTCAAATGCTTTGTCTATCACTACCAGAAGTCCTAGCAAATTGTTCAGACAGATACACTCCAGAAAATTAACCCAAATTATGTAAAGATGTCAATTTAAAGTGGATTAGCTAAATTGCATTAAGCCCCAGTCTAAGGGCATTTGTACACATGCTTGCTCCATAGCGCAGGGTGCCTTTAAAAGTACCCAGTGCTGTGGTGCATGCAGTTGCATAAGCAGTGAAATGTGCATCAGTGCTGAGAAAATGGCAGTGGCGTACTTTTGAACTAAAACACATCTGAGGTGTTTTAGTTCAAAAGTGTACTACAGCCATTTTCTCAGCACTGACGCACAGTTTGCCACTTAGACAACTGCATGCAGCACAGTGCAGTGCACATCAGCTTGTGTACGGGGCAGACTCAATTAATCAAGTCAGCTCCAACCCATTGGATCTCTGGCGCATCGCAGGACAAAAAGGTATGTGTATAAATGCCCTCAGACTCTTGTTTGCAATTAGTGGTCTCTTAGGTTCAGTTAAAATCACCTCTAAAGTGCATTAAGCTAAAAACCAGATCAAAGGCATTTTCATTCCAACTGAAAATATCCACACCTGGATTTAATACAGTTTCATCCATCTACTTTTAATTTATATCAAGTGAATTTATTTTTCTTCCTCCAAGTGTTTGTGCTCTGAGTTTGCAAGAGTAATTCAAACAGGAAGTTCTACTGACTTCAAATACTACCCAGTGTGGGTAATGGTCCTTTGGCCCTACTCTCTTCAGGGTAGGATATTTGATTTTTTGTGGAAAATTTATGGCACTAGGAAAATAACAAATAAAAAGATACCAACAATTTTCATGGTTATTACTGAGTTATATTACCTGCTTATGCCCATGCCCTTAACCAACTGCCTTCTATCATTAACAGTTGCCTGCAAGTCCAGAGGTTAAGAGGACAGGGCCTGGAATTTAACTTACATCAGTGCAAAGTATGACCCACCAGCCTACTTATTTAAAGGAAAAAAAAAATAGGAGGTAATTTTTGTTAGGTAAGATTAATAATGACATGTTGGTCAGAGCTAATAAGCATTTTACTTTATTAATTGCTCATTAAATAGTAGTGTTCCAAAGTAATGCCAGATACCGCAGCTATTTTTACCAATGTGGCTTTTGGGTGAGTATGGGAGGGTTATCGTGCCCCTGAACTAACAGCAACAAACTCAGCAAGTTACACTCTTGGTTGAAGGGCAGGGAAAAGAGGACAAGGAATAATGCTGAAAGGTGTTTGACTTTAACTGTCCTCTGATGCTGGAGTCATCAATGTGCTCTGTTAATTTACTCAAAGAACTTTTCTAGCATATGACAACTCTAAGCAAATTGACAGGACATTAGCTGCTGTGGTTCCCCTGCTTTACCTGTGGCAGGTCAGGGTGTTATGCCTTGTGCTGTGTCAGGATTGAAGACACTTTCATGAAGAGTTTAGATTATAGATTGCATAGGGATGATCCTGCTTCAAGCAGGGGGCTGGACTAGCTGATTCTGGACAGGAACAATGCGTAGAGGGTGCACACGATTGCATGTCACCGCTCACCACCCCACTGCCAGAGGCATCTGCGGGCAGTCCATGATCACTGCTGGTTGCCACCACCACTGCTGCCTGCACGTGGTCGCCAACCCCTGGTCCACACTCGCTGCCCCGCCATTGCTGACAGTGCTGGCAGCGTCTGCAGGAGCTCCCAGCTTGCCATCACCAGGCTCTTACCGCCACTGCCATGCTCCTGCTGCCACCAGTGCAGCCGTACCCCCCACAGTGCCAGGGGCACACGCCATTCATAATTCTGGAGGTTTCTTCCAGCTTTACTTCAGTATGATTTCCATGACAGTCAAGAAATAGCTGGGGAAATCCCAGTCTCTTACTGTTGATTCACCAGGACACCTTTTCCCAGGAAAGGAAAAGCTTACAAATGTTAAGGGTGATACTTTATCATCAGAGAAAAGCTTACACTAGAATGATCCCTTTATTCTGGTTCTAGGCCAGCTGAGAGAGAACCAGATACCACTTGCAGTCCCAACAAGGCAAGTAGCATGACATTAAAACTATACCAGAACTAATTTTTGGTTTGGGGGGAGTTTTATACTTTTAATTTTTTTTCTTTCCAGAGGGGAATGAAACATACATGCTCTCACATGCACAAACTGAAATTGGGGGCAGGTGGGGGGAAAGAAGGGGAAGGAAACCCTGAAAAAAAAAAAAAAATAAACTAGTTTGGGTTGACCAAAACATTTGATTTTGAGAAAAACCACCTAGCCTTCTGCCTGAATTTTTTCATTTAAAATTATATTTTATAAATTAACAAAATGAAGCATCCCATTCTGAAAATGCCAAAGTTGAATGTTTTGATCTCATCAAATAAAAATCACTCTAATTCCCAAGGTCTGGAACTTTTCGGTTTTTATTTCTTTTGTATAATAAGGGCCGGATATAGTATTTCAGCTGAAGCCAGCCTATATTACTATTATTCAACCCTATCTTAATAAAGCCTAAAAATTTTCTCACACACAATTATGATTAGCAGTGATCTGATATTTTCATGCTCACATTTTAAACAAAAGGTTCAAAGGCATGTGGCTTATGAGTCTAAATCAGTGATTCCCAGCTTTCTGGCTCCATAGGTCAGTGGTTAGTTCATGGGCCAGATCCTGCAAAGGATCGGCACATATGTTCAATCTGAAGGTCTGATCCCATATGTCAGATCCAGCTCCACAGCAATCCTGCACGCTGGTCAGACTATGGGCTAACAAATCTGATGCAAAAGGGCAGATCATCCAGACCACAGGGCCAGGAATTCTGCAGCATGGGAGCAGCAATTAATACTGCCACTGCTCCCTCACCCCGCAAATATCAGGATCCAATGGCATATAACAAGCCAAGCTGGTGCCAGGGGCAAACCCTATGAGTGAGACAGGGGCATGTAGATCTGAAAGCAGGGG
>NW_005841959.1:243845-252711 GCF_000455745.1 Alligator sinensis | reverse complement strand
AGAGTGGGAGCAGGGAGCGAGGGTGTGGGCAGGGGCAAAGGTCTGAGAGCAAGTGGGAAGAGAGAAGCAGCCCTACCAAGCCAGGAACTTCTAAACTCTACCAGATAAATTTCTATCTCTGCGCACTCTGCCCACACAGCTCTGTTGCTCTAAAAGCAACAACAAGCAGATAACTGATTTAGATTTCCTAGCATGGCAATGCGGCAGTTTCTATATCTGCTCTAACTTGGTGCCCCTCTCAAACATCCCAAGTTACACTACTATCTGGACCCACAGGGAGCCCCACAGGCTTGAGATTGAGCACCAGGAGTTTAAATCATATTGAAAGTCACCGAGACTTAGGCTTGTAATGCATTTAAGCACTGTTTAAAAATTTGCCTTCAATCTTTTTACCCAAAACATTTGGAGACAAAAGAGAAATTCCCATGTTCCAAAACCTGTGCCTGTATCCAGAAAGTTTTAGACCCTTCAAAAAGTCTGTCCTGTCTGCACATTCAGTACCTGTTTCTTACTCTTTATGGACTCTGTTAACTAGCCAAAACTATCCTTAAGAGTAGTTATTTGCTTGAGCATAATTAAGATACAAGTTAACTGCAAGATCAGAGAGAGAACAAAAACTTTCCTTTCAGACACTCATAAAGGAAGTTTAAAAAAAAAGAAAAGAAAAGAAAAGACCTAAAGATACAATCTTTATATTCTACCTCTGGTGAAATTACCATTAACTCTCAAGGAAGTTTAGCCTGAAATATGCCTATAGCATTAGGCCCCTATATATTTACATTTGTTCTTATAATGCATGCAATCTTGACCTTATTATTGATTTACAAAAAGAACCTATATAATGCTTCATATTCTGTTTCCTCATATGTAATCCTTTTAATTTTCTCCTATACAGTAATATAAAAATATTTTTCATAAAACCTATTTCTTTTTCCTAGCTGAAATAGACCATCTGTATGCTAAGAAAATGAAAGGAAAATTGTATATATTTAATATTATAAATCAGAATTATTCATAGAGTTAAGCTTTGTTGAGTATAAATAACAAGCTGATTTGACATGCCCGCTAATCAATTTGCATAACCGTTATCTAAGTAAAGTAACTGTACAAGGAATTAAATATGTAAGAGGGGCTTTCTTTTTTCTTCCACTGTTTCCTATGTCACAAAATTTTTTCCTCCCGAGTTGTTGGTTGCTAGGATACAGTAAATATAACTGAAGAAATGATTTCATTTGATTTGAAACTTGCCAGTAATGCCTGGAAACAAAATGCCAAATGATGACTAAGCCAAGGCTCAGTAGGAGGAGTCAAAATACACACACACACACACAAACTACTTTGTGGATGGATGGGTAGGTATAATTGTCTCCCTCTTCCTCACCCCAAAGTATTTTGCTTTTCTTCTTCACAGTTCTGTCCCTGTTCCTGAAAACACTATGAATCCACAAACTTCACTCAGGTAGCCCTATTGACTTTGATGGTGGCACTTATTTGATGAGTACTAAATGACCTCATGCTACCTCAGGTGCCAAGAGCAATATAAAAAGAAGCATGATATTTCACCAGAGTTAACCAAATAACACAACTGTGGGTGCACACGTACATTATATTTAGATTACCCTAAAAAGCTTCAGGTAATCTAAATGGCCAGGTCTACAAGTACTCACAGGGTTTAGGTTGCCCTAAAAATGGTTCACCCAGTCTAACATTAGTTCTCATCAGAAAAGAACTAATTTCAGAGGCTGGCAAGCTCTGGGTGCTCTTCCTAGTCTTCCATGGTTTTGACATGGCCTGCTTACCCTGGGGCTCAGCCCCCAACACATAGTCTCTCTTTCCTTCCCTCCCTCGCCCTCTCCCCCTCCCCGCCCCCCTAGCCTGGGGCTCCAACTCCACTGCACACAGTTTTTCTTTGTGGTTCAGACTCCTCTGGACCTAACTGCCTTATGGGCTGAATTTGTGACCTCCTTCCACCCCTACAGTTACATCCATGCCTCACAGATGCCATTTACATCCTTGTATGAGCTTTAGTCTTCTTAGCCTTAGCCTACAGGTTGTTTTCACTGTAGACTGGTAGCCTAGGCCCACTGATTCAGGCCTGGTCTTTCAGTCTCAACCTCTCAGCAGCTCTTGGCCCACTCAGTTGTCCTCTCTGGACACAGGCTCTGGCCCTCAGCCTCAGCCTGTTTTTATCTTGCTCCCCTGCCCCTGGCAGGGCTCAAGACCTGGAGTGCCCCTTAGTACCCTTGTGGCCTCCTTTCCACACCTACAGCCACATCCATTCCTGCAGTATCAAGTTAAAACAAAAATAAAACCACGGCTTTAAACTAGGGTGACCACCCATCCCTAATTGGGTGAGACAGTCCTCCAATGGGAACCTCAAGTCCTGGGCCTGGACTGCATGATTCTGGGACAGCATTTGTCCCAGATTCACAGCACCTGCAGGGATCAGAAAGCAGCAGGTCCCTCCTTGCATGCTGGCAGTATTCCAGCTTGCAACGGGTTGCTGTGAGCAGGACACAGGGGGTGCTATGTGCATGTATGTTCCCCCACACATGCACATGGATGGGAAATACAGCTGGGCAGAGTGGAGAGCAGTTCCCTCCAAGTAAGTCTTCTAGAAGGTATGGGGAGGGAGAAGGAGGGGCAGAACGACACCCCCATGGTGAGGAAGGGAGTGGGACAGGGGCTGGGGGCACTGCCCAGACAGGGCAGTGCATGAGGTTAGGGAAGGGAGTGGGATGGAACTATAGGCAGCTTGTCCAGCGGGTGCGGGGGGGCATGAGCTCCCCCATATTTGTGTATGGGCAGAGGCAGATGTGGACTGCTGTCTGCAGGCTCAGGGCTTCCCACCCTCCCGGTTTGCCCCAAGGGGCCCCATGCTGGCTGCTCCACCATAGTGGGGCACCCCCTGCGGGGCAGTGGTGGCTTGGAGTTGTACCCCCTGCTGCTGCTGGGTGGGAAGGGGGTGCATGGCTGACACGAGGCTGCCAAGGGAAAGGCAGCAAGATGGGAGGCACTGAGGCCACAGCAGGCAGCCTGCATTCACCCCTCACTCTGTTTGGTTCTCATCCAGCTGTGGTGGTGCTAGCAGGAAGGGGAGGGGGAGAAGGCAGGCATGTGTCCTGACTTAGCCTTTTGAAAAGGTGGTCACCCTACTTTAAACTCAAATGTTCAAAGCCCCCCTCAGGGTCATCATACCACTGCCAAGATATCTCCCCATTCCCTGGCGCTCTCAGCCCCGGGAGTCCCTGACATGGCCTTCAGCTCCCCGTCCCCACCAGCCTGATCTGGAAGGAGCTCCTTTCCCTGCAGTTATGGACTGCACCACACCTCTGCCTCAGGGACCCAGGTTTATAACCCCTGGGCTCCTCCCCTTCCAGTCACATGCTCTCCTGACCAGCTGCAGGTTTGTCCCCTGAGCCTACATAATAGCATACTATTATATCTCTTGCTAATCTATAGTAGTGCCCCTGCTGCCTAACTTGGGTGCTGCCCTATTGCCCTGTGGCTAAGCAGCTAGCTCCATAATAGCCACTTGCAGCCTACGAGTCCCTGAATGCCCATTCCCCTGCAGCTAGCCCTGAATCTGCTGTCTTCTCCCCACCTGGGGATTTCCTCACTGTACCTTCTCTCTCAAAGTAGCAGGAGCTCTTGGCTCCCTGTTACAGCATAGCATAAGTCTTTAGTCTTACACTGATAATAAATATTAATAAAATTCCAGAAATGTTAACACAAGAAGGCATGAAGAATGGTGTTTTATTCTGGCAATCTTTCACTACTTATTAAGTATACTTATTTTCCTATATAAAAATAATAGATTAAAATACTTTAAAATGAAGTGATGCAACTGTTTGTAAAAGCATCAATATATATTGTCCCTGATCAATTCTACATATGATTAACTGGGATATCTCCTGGAGAACAGAACCAGTGCAACAAATTTTCTATCACTGTAACAATGGCTACCTATGAATGATGCATCATTTTAGGTTAAGTTAAAATAAATTCCACGTTATACTTTTAACAGTGGTCAATGCCTGTTATCTTTGACTAAAGAAATGCTCAGCAACATTTTGCACAGCCCTAATGGCTATAAACCAAACAATAAAACCCTCCAAAACCCAACAATAGCAATAAAAGAATTAGTGTAATTTATATGTGAATGTGAACTACATATGGCGATGTAATACATACCCTTTATACCCATTTATTATTTTAAAGTTGTTTATTTTAATTAAATTAAAATTAAATGTAAAACAAATGGCCCCTTAATGCACATAGTTAATTAATCTAATGAAGATTAGAATTTAAAACCAACATGACTATATGATCTTGTTTTTCTCCTCTCCCCTTGTTCCTATACTATTGTTTGCTGGCAGCAAGTTAATAATGAAATCAGCACCACCTCTTGTCTTCTGTACATCATTACTCTTTAACAAGGAAGGTGAATAAAACTATCCTCAGGTTTTAAAAGTAGGGAAACTAAGCGAGTTCCATGTGGGTAAATCTGGATATCTTCTTGTATGGAACAACTTAGAGATACAAAACCTTCTTACATAATATTTTTAGGTCAGGAGCCATAGGTAAAATCCATAGGTAAATATCTACGGATTCCACTAGTCTTTTTATCTGCTTCTTAGGGGCCTATCATGCTTTTTGCGGGGGTGTTGGGGTCGCTTGTGGGGTGGGGGGGGGGGGGGGGGGGGAAGGGGGGAAGAGTTAGGATGGGTAGGGACAGAGTTTTAAAATAATATATATTAATGAGGACCTACAGTAATTTGTCCTCTATATTTTCTCTATTTATTCCTGATAATAATTAAAATCAGAACTGTACTTACAAAAGTAGCCAAGATACCAAAATACTTGATGACACCGATGCATTCATTTTCCAATGATAAGACCTACGGAACTGTTCTGCAAAATTTTGGGGGTACTGATTTTATTATGTACAAACCAGAGGCTGTTCAGATATGTTTATGACATTAAAACATGCTTTGAGAGGAAAAAATTACTTTATGTTTTTTCTAGCTTAGATATGAGATGTAATGGTTAAATTGTAAGTAGTAAACTAGACAACTCATTATGAAGTTCACTACATGCTTGTGAAGGGTGTGCCCTTTGCTACTCTCTGATATTTTTTTCAGTATATGCTGCAAGAACAAGTATGTGCATTATTTCATTCATTTCCCATTCTCTACAGTTTACAAATACTGTGCCACAGCTGTATGAGATGATTTCATCAATCTGCTTAGGCTGGAAAAGCCTAGACAGATTTGACTGTAATAATTTGAGTTTGCAGGTGTGCTGAAGGGAAGCAGATGTGGGCTGATGGGAATGTGTGTGGTGAGATGAGGTGGGAGGGATTCCATTTGCTTCAGTGGCATCTTCTAGCAGAGAGTCCCAAGGATGCAGATGTCAAAAGCATTCCTAGTCAGTCCAAGATGGAAATCTATCACCTGCTCACTTGCCACATCCACTTAGATTCAGGGCAATCCTTTTCTATATTTATTACTAATAGTAATTAAAATCAAAAGTGTACTTAACAAAAGTAACCAAAATACCAAAAAATACTTGATGACATTCATTTTCCAGTGATAAAACCCTAAGAAACTGTGCTGCAAAATTTTGGGGATATTCACTTTATTATTTACAGATCAGAGGCTGTTCAGATATGTTTATTAGTTACATTAAAAATGCTTTGAGAGAGAAAACATTCTGCTTTCAGAGAAAATTAAATACAGCTTTGCACACATCTAACAACAACAATAAATTTGTCCTCAGCCAAAATATAAAATACATGTTAGATGTCTATAACCCCACATATCGTACTTTTGGTTTGATCAACAATGATTGCAAAATCGTTTAAAACTACAACTCAATTTTTCACTCACAGGAAAAAAAAAACATGAACAAACCATCTGGGTGAAGTTATTTAAATGAACTATTCTACTTGTCAGCCATAACTGTATCTTTCTTTCTGAGTGTGTGCCTGTGTGTACGCATGCATGTGCATGAGGGAGAAGTCCAAGATAATCCAACTTTTTTTAAGCAAAGTGCAATTTTTATTAAACTCCCATGTGCTGTGAGCAATTGATATTTTTATTAAAAATAATACTCAGTCTCTAAGACTGTCATGAGCCTATATGTTTATAGTGATTGGATGGTGTGTATATCATCCATGGATAGATCCAGGATTGGAAAAGGGTTAGTTAGTGGTGCTGCCCCTCAGAGCATGGTTGGTATAAGGCAAGCCAGCAGTGGACACTGAGGCATAGGGAGGGAAGCTGATATGAGAGCAACTGCTGTTCATAATTGAACCAAATACCTGTGTAGACACTTCCCACAAATTGCTGCTGGAGCAGGGCACAAGTGGCTTTGTGACTCTTCTGTACCTGGATCAGCTGGATACAGTGGTGGGTGGGTTCCCTTTCCTACTGCTGCTCCCTGTTTGGTCCCATAGGGTGTCCCCGGGAGGCCTGTGGGAAAGCAGCTGCCTGGGGTTCAGGGCTCAGGAAGAAACAATGGTAGGAGCAGTTCCTGGCTGCCCCCCTCACCCAGTATCTTGTTCCCTGTTGGCCAGGAGCAGTGGCAGGAAGAGAAAACCTGCCTGTCACTACCTCTGTGTCAACTGAGCTTGACATCCAGCTCAACTGCTCCCCGTAGCCCGTGGCTGGAGTGGCCCTATGAGTTTCCGGGCCCCCAGATCATTTGGAGACAGTGGCAATAGCAGGTAGGTTCAACCTTTCTGTGCCTGCTCCTGGCCCTCCTGGCAGCCTAGCGACAGCCTGGGGGCTCAAGCAGTGCCTGTATGGCCTGACTTCAGCAGCAGTAGTATTACCTGACAAAGCTTGAGTTCCCTGCACTCCAAATTATATAACAATATGCAAGCATTTTTTGTCTCTTTAAGGAAATTCAGTGCATGAAAGAGTAAAGCAATATTTAAAAATTGTACATGCTAAATAAATGGAAAGTCAAGATATTCAAAAGTGATAGCAATGCACGTTGCATTTTGCACAACAAAAGCATCCTCTTCATTAAATCAGTATGAACAGAAATATCATTAACAAAGAAAATAGGAACTTAATTTACTAGTAACAGGGCATGTCTACAAGAGTTGTTTACTGTGGAGCTGACAGATTAGTTCCGTAGTAAAGTGTTGGTGTCTACAAGTGCGGTGCTATTAGGCTGGAGTAAACTAATTAAAACTCTGCCATAGGATAGTACTGCCCAACACAAGTACTATCCTACAGCAGAGTTATTTACTCCCTTACAAGACATGTGTAGATGCTGACCAGCCCTGCACTATAGCACCCTTGTGCTCCAGCAAGCCCCCCTGCAGCCCATTGAGCCAAGTCAGAGCAGCCCTAGGCTGGCAGGCTGAGCCCCAGGGCCCCCTGCCAGCCAGAGCTGCTCCACTCCAGCTCAACGTGCTGCAGTCCTGGGTACAAGTGCAAACACTGCACTCAGAAGCAATAAACTCCGGTGGAAACTGCACCAGAGTTTATGGCATCAAATTAATTTCACACGTAGATGCGCCCACAATCCATCTTTAAGCCACTTTATATACCATGGGATTGTAAAAAAAACAAATATGGAGGAACCACTCAGCAACAAGAAACTATAAATTGTGCTGTCTTCAAGATTTTATATGGAACTGTATATGTTGGAGTGAGAGCTCAGGCATCATTTTACATGATTAACTGCCATGACATTCATTTAGTATCTTCCTAATAAAGATTAGACTAACTACTCTAGAATGATTCAGTTCAGACTCTCTGCCACTGAATAATGATATACAACTTTTCCTACCTTAGTGGGATTACTGGTGAGCTGGGCCATTGCCAACCCCTAGTCTATGTTTTTATGCTCTTCGATAATGAAAGCCCCAATCTGCATTTCAAGAACTTGTGTAAGCTTCAAGTAGGAGTAAGCACTACCAAACGGCAACTTTCTGTGTGTACTTATAAGATGAGAACCTGTATGGCTAAGGGGTAGCCTTGCTACTGGTCAGTGGAAATGAGGGAAATTCACAATATAAACAAGGCCTTGAACAAAAACACTATGATATAAATGACAAGAACTCATATACTGTAAATGTACTCCACATGGAAGAACATCTTCAATCATTGCATCAGATTGGTGTTAGAAGGAGAAAGATGCAATTTTTTTTTCTTGCAAGAGCTGACGGGTACTGAAATAAGGGTTCCCCCCTACATTTAACTTTTTTCACTAAACTACATTTTCTGTTAGTTTGCAGAATATTTTAATGGATGTTATGTTCTTTATCCCTACAGACTTACTAAAGTTTTATATTATTAAGATTATCTGTGACATCTTTTGCAATTGATTTGTTTTAATACTTTCTGTCTTTTCTGTAAATGAGACTCAAATTCTTACCCTTGAAATATACTGGGGGGGGGGGGGGGGCGAGGGGGCAAACTCTTCTTCGCGTTTAGAAATGGCGGGGGGGGGGGGGGGGGTGCGATGGGGCAATGTAGAGAGCCTGTTCATTGCTCATGGTTTAAGAGAAAGATTGAAGCCAAAATGGAGAAGGAAGAAATAATTGTGGTTCATAGTTATCATACCAACATTAGAAAAAAAAAAGGTAGCTACCTACAATAAAATGCATAGTCTTTAAAGCCCTGACTCTAAAGTCAGACCCATGAAGGTGGCCTCTTATCTACATCGGTGAACATTTATAGCTGTACAGAATCCATGTCAGTCACTGGGGATCTGGAAAAACAGATCCTTGTGTTCACATGGATTTACTGATGAAGACCAAGCTGAAAAAAAAAATGCAAGTTTCATAGTTTCATAGTAGCTAGGGTCAGGAGGGACCTGAACAGATCATCTAGCCTGACCCCCT
>NW_005841959.1:238172-243723 GCF_000455745.1 Alligator sinensis | reverse complement strand
TGGCCACCCTAACTGTAAAATATTGCCTTCTGATCTCTAACCTAAACCTATTCTCCATCAGCTTATGACCATTGTTCCTTGTCACCCCAGGTGGTGCTGGGGAGAAAAGGGCTCTACCTATTTGCTGTTGATCTCCCCCGATGAGCTTGTAGGCAGCCACCAGGTCCCCCCTCAGCCTCCTCTTGCTGAGGCTGAACAGGTTCAGGTCCTTCAGTCTCTCGTCATAGGGCCTGTCCTGCTGCCCTCTCACCAAGCGGGTGGCCCTCCTCTGAACCCTCTCCAGGCTGACCACATCCCTTTTGAAGTGCGGCGACCAGTACTGGATGCAGAACTCCAAAGTCACATAGAGGGGGAGTATAACCTCTCTGAACCAGCTTGAGATGCACCTTTGGACGCATGACAATGTATGGCTGGCCTTGCTGGCTACGGTCTGGCATTGGTGGCTCATGTTCATCTTGGAGTCAATAATGACTCCAAGATCCCGTTCCACCTCTATCTTTCAAGAGGGGAACTCCCCAGCCTGTATGTATGCTGTGGATTCCTTCTCCCAAGGTACAGCACCCTGCATGTGTCTACGTTGAACCCCATCCTATTCTCGTCTGCCCACTTTTGTAGTCTGTCTAAATCTAGTTGCAGCCTCTCTCTCCCTTCAAGTGTGTCCACCTCGCCCCACATCTTAGCGTCATCAGCAAACTTGGACAGTGTGCTTTCCACCCCCTCGTCCAAGTTGCTGATGAAGATGTTAAACAGCGCGGGCCCGAGGACCGAGCCCTGGGGTACCCCACTGCTCACATCTCACCAGATTGAGTACAACCCATCCACCACTACTCTCTGGGTGTGCCCCATCAGCCAATTTTTTACCCATCCAACTGTGTAAGCATCAATGCCACAGTCACTTAATTTGTTGATGAGGATGGGGTGAGAGACAGTGTCAAAGGCCTTCTTAAAGTCTAGAAAGACTATGTCCACGGTGACACCATCATCCAAGTGTATGTGGTTTGTCTGATGACATAATTACCTTATTTCCATACCAAAATTCAAGGAGGCGTGGTATTACTCTAACCATATATTTCAGTTACGCCACACTTTTATTAAACTTAACCCTTGTTTCATTACATAGGGGGTGTATTTACATGTTCATTAATACACTTTTGCTAATGTGCATTAAGTTTAATACCTCCATTGTGAGATACTAGAAAAAGGTGCATTGGCTTATTTTAATGCACATTAGCAAAAGCAAATGGTTTTTTGTGATGCTCTAATGTGCATTAAAATAGGATAATGTGCATTAAAGTGCACATGTAGATGCACCCAGAGTTTCCTGATATAAGCTTAAGTGGCAGTTAAGACAGTTATTTTGTCAGAATACCTTATGATTTTCCTGAATTAAGTGTGTTATGCAGGCAAAAGACCATGTGTCAGTATCACAGTTGTATACCGGGGCTTTAAAACTGTTACAGAAAAGTTTCTGGAGTAGACCAGACCTTGTTTATATATTAAGCTTACTTTAATCACAAAAAGCAATGAAGGATTGCCTAACACTGGTTAGGCATTGCTTTAAAAAGTTCACGGAAAAAGAGAAATATTTAAGCATATTACCTGAGATGTAATGTCTCTAGGGAATTCCTGTCTATGCAGAAAACAGGAGAGCAGCTTAGTTTGCTTCAGATGTATAAAAACAATACTTTGTTGCTTTTACTAGATTTCCAAACTACCAATTCTCTAGTGCATTCTTTGCTAATAATTAGTACATTGGAATTCTGCCAAAGTAGTAATTAACTTACAAATACAAACAAGTCTCCTAAATGGAATCACTGGCTATGACGATCATATGTACTATAATTATTAAAGGTGAACTGCAAATGAAATTATGAAAATGTCATCCACTTTAGTACTGCTTGCTCACATTAGCCTGGCTAAAGGGGGCATTCAAGCACATAACTGAAAAAAATAGACTGGCATTTCCTTTAGGTTCTGAAGCATCTAATTTCAGTAGCTAAATCTTGGGCCTAGTTATACACTGTATTAATGGACATGTTAGCATCACAGAGCTATATAAATTGACTTGCCCGGGAAACCTGTCAGGAACCTCCAAGCTGAATCTAGCTTTCTCAGACCATAGACAGGTATTGTATTTGTAGCACTAAAGAGCTTTGTAACTCTTGTAGTGCTACAACTGATGAGCCATTCAAGTGGTTTGTAGCACTACAAAGATGATGAAAGTGCTATGAAATATTACCACTTCCAGAAAGTAACTTCTTGGCAATGCTACAATGTGTATAACACCTGTACATTTACAAGTCATGTTATATGGGTCTCCAGCACCCCCAGTATACCAGTCCTCCACTGTTGCTCTTCCTTCTGCAAGGGGAAGCGGGGCAGGGAGAGCAGGTGGCTCCCTGACAGATTGCCTAGTAGCAAGCTGCCAGAGAGCTGGGAGCCTGCTATGGCTGCTTGAAGAATCCTTGGTCTCTCCAGGGTTGTTCAAGTGGGGGGAGGGAGGGCGGAGGCAATTCCCACCTCTGCTTGAACAAAAAGACCCTGAACTCTCCAAATAGTGGCACCAATTCCTGCCACTGCTTGACAGAATTCAAGTGGTGGCCACTCTTCAAGTGGTGGCAGAAATTCCCTCGCCCTAACCCTGCTTGCCCACTCTGCCAATGCACTGATCATTGGAGCAGGTGGAGAAAGTGAGTGAGGCTGAGTGGGGTGGGTAGGGTGAAGGAATTGTGCTCCCACTGCCAACCCTGGCAAGAGCCAGGGCTTCGGTAGTAACACTACCAGAGCAGTACTCTTCACTTCTGCCCCTCTGCAAGGAGGGGGGAGGTCTTTGGCAGCTTCTGATTCTCAATTAGAGAAGGGGAGGAGGCTGCTCGTTAACAGCCTCCCCGCTGCCATTGCAGGGCAGAGGGCAAGCTCCCCTGTGGGAAGAGAAGACAAGAAACAGCCCCCAGCTAGACAGCTTGCCTTCGAGGCGACTTTGTAGCTCTCCAGCCAGGAATGCATGTACCCCTCCATAGCACTACATTTTTTTGCAGAGACACTCCTACTGCATGCACATGTTACATTTAGATTGACCTAAATGTTCCCTTGTGCAGGTGTTTGCAGGGTTTAAAATTTGCCAAAAATGCCACCCCTCTCTAAGTTAGGTCACCTCAGAAGGTGCATTATCTTAGATTGAAGAAGAGTTACTTGATGTAGGAAGGGGTTAATCCAGTCTAATGAATGCCCATGTGCACTTGTAGCACATCCCTAAAGCTGGGAAAGCCCAATCCCATTCACCCCAGCCCCAGGGCTGTGCTCTTCCTACTCCATTCCTGCCAATCCTGATCAGGCTATTTTTACTTCCCCCCCGATAGACCTGGCAGCCTCTTCCCACAGCCTGAGTTAGTTACTTTGTGCTTCCCATGTTGCTCCCAGCAGTGGTGAATGCCTACATATGCTGCTCCCAGCTAAGGTCTAGCTAGCTTTAAGTAAGCTGCCTAAACCTAAACTGAGTGCAGCAAATATTTGTAGGTAACCATACATCCTGCCATACCCTTATTTCAATGCACAGGAGAAGAAAGAGCCTCTGTGTAGGACCATGTTAGGGGAAGGGACCAGAATCTCACAGATTTTTGTTAAGTCCAGCTACAGTGAATTAATCAGGTCAATCCAATATAAATGAATGTGCCTTTACCACTTTTGCCTTGTACATGTACTGGTATACATAAATCTAGAGAATTTCTCTCATCTTTTTTCCTGTAATTCTTATTTTTACTTTTGAGAGAAAATTGATACTTTTATTTCACATATAGTAGCTTGATTAAAAGAAAAGATATGAAATGAAGAAACTGGTTGGTAACAACTTTAAGAGTTTTCTTGGTCTCCTAGTTATTTTCCGAATGACTGTGCAAATGCAGAAATGATTGCTGATTGCTAAATGGACAGAATAAGCTGAAAAAATATAATTAACTGTCTAATTGCTTCTTAAGTTTGATGGTGATTCCCTTTAAAGTGAATTACTTCTACAATAGAATTTATTGCTGGAAACATGGAAACAACAGATTCTATTTCTCACGATTATAGCCTCACAGTTACAGATGAGGCAAAAAAAAAAAAAAAAAAAAAAAATCAATACCTTATTTTCTCAGACTGCTAACTGCTTGCTTCATTAGTTGATATTTTTCCATTGTCTTTGCTTTTTTGAAAAAACATCAAATGAAAAAAAAATCCAGAGCTGAGCAAGATACAGCCTTATTAAAATAAACTGAAAATAACTACCTTTTCTAATGAAGAAAGTCTGCAGTTAGGATAGAAAGAAAAACGAGAAATGCAAACCAAAATATACAACAGAATTGTTTCTATAACATTTTCTACAGCTGCGCAGGAAGTATCATCTGATCTTTGAGGATTTTCAGAAGTTGTAGACAAAATGTAAATGGGTCTAGTAAATACCATCCCCTTCATTTCACAGACTATCAATTGTCAAACGTTTTGGCAGAAATACAAGCATTACAAGGCTATAATTCTATTGTAGGGCTGTTCTAGAAATGTGACATTATCACCTGTCTGCTCTTTCTTATGTAACTTGCATAACATTTCAGATCCCTTTCCATGACATAGCATTCATGAAAACAATTTTTGTATAAAGCATGTAGTATTTATGTCTAAAATTGATGGTTATTCCCTCTGCAATTATGCAAGTGTGGTTTTCATAACTGGTTTAGAAGCCTATAAAGCATTAAACAGTAGGACAAATGAAAGCATGCTTATGGCTCATTGTGCTCCTCAGAACCTGTTCATTAACTTGTAAAAAACAACAAAAAACAACCCTGTCCTCCCCCTCTGTTAAAAAAAAAAGTATGGATCATTGCTTCTGTTGTCTTATAGGATAACATTCTCAATAGCCAACATATTTCCATGTTATGTCAAGCTTATCCATTTGAGGTTGGAAGAAGCATTTTCTAGATACTCATTGTTTTTTAACTATAAACCCTAAATGGAATTTTGAATATTCAACTTGACTTTTGATGAACGTCTAAGTATGCCCTGAAAAATGTCCTAGTATATTTTTTCAAATACAAGGATAGAAAAAAGTTGGCACATATTAGAGCATCATTTATAGTCACTTCTTTTACAAAATTAATCTTTTGATACTGTGACATGACTTTTTTCTTTCACAATAATATTTAAGGACAAGAAGTCTCTTGCTATATTAGTATTATCTTCAAATTATATTTTTCTGTTCCTGGGATGTATTAGACAGAATCCAAATTCCATCAAATTACAATTATATTCTGAGTGACTGTTTCATATTTTCTAGTGAAAGAAATGACAACCCATCTATAATAATTTTTTATTAAAACAGAACCAGAGTAACCACTTTAACAAACAATCATAACCCTATTGATGTGGTTGAAACCATTACGTTCTATGGAATCCTAAATTTAAAAAGACACAAAATGCTACCTAAGAAATTTTCTGAACCATTCTAGAGAATTCTATAGCAGACACATAATTAAATTCTACAACCTAAAGGACTAAGTTTCATAGTTGGTACGATCGGAAG
>NW_005841959.1:173183-237538 GCF_000455745.1 Alligator sinensis | reverse complement strand
TCATGAAGTCTGACCCCCTGCCATGGATAGGAAAGAATGCTGGGGTCAAACGACCCCAACTAGGTGATTATCTAGCCTCCTTTTGAAGACCCCCAGGTTAGGAGCAAGCACCACTTCTTGGAAGTTGGTTCCAGATCCTAGCAGCCCTGACTGTAAAGGAGTGCCTACTGATATCTAGCCTGAACCTACTCTCAGTCAACTTGTGGTCATTATTCCTAGTTCCTCCTCGTAGTGATCCTCCTCTCCTGTTGCCTGCTGGTCCCCCCGGTAAGTTTATAGACAGCCACCAGATCCCCTCTCAGCCTTCTCTTGTGGAAGCTGAACAGGTTCAGGTCTTGTAGCCTCTCCTCATAGGGCTTGCCCTGCTGCCCCCTGACCATTCAAGTAGCCCTCCTTTGGACCCTCTCAATGCTGTCTACATCCCTCCTGAAGTGCAGTGCCATGAACTGGATGCAGTACTCCAACTGCAGCCTGACCAGTGTTGCATAGAGGGGAAGGATCACCTCCTTGGACCGGCTCGTGATGCATCTGTGGATGCATGACAAGGTGCGGTTAGACTTACTGAGGTGCACTGATACTTTGGTTTCATATCGGATCGGTACCGATATAAGGGAAATGGAAAGTATCAGAAGTCGGCTTTTTTTGCCTGATGCAGCTGATAATGTGGTCGATAAATGCCCTGTGCATGCACACAGCCACAGCATGGGGCCAGGAGCACAGCCCAGCAGCTTGGAGACCAGCATCTGGCTGGTAAGTATGGTGTGGTGGAAGGGGAAGATTGAGGCCCCCAGGGTGAGGGAGGCAGTGGGGCTAGGGCAGGTGCTGCTTAGCCAGGGCAAAAGAGGCACAGGACTAAGCCACAAGCAGCTCTTCCAGGGGTTGGCTCCCACCACTGCATGGACCCCAGGAGGGAATGGGGGGGGGGCATATGCCCCTGAATCTGCATGTGGGGTGGGTCAGGATGTCACTGCGGGATAGGGCCAAGGGTTGCACTGGGCTCTTGCCAGCAGGGGTGGGTCAGGCTGCGCTGTACTCAGGGTGTATTGTGGCAGCACTGGGAGAGGGATTGCAAGGGACTATAGCAAATTTTGGGGTGGCTGTGGCCACCCTGTAGCCCCACTCCCAGTGCCACCATCACCTGCCCTAAGTGCAGTACAGCCCAGCCCAACCCCCACCAGGAAGATCCCGGTGCAGCCCCAGCCCCAGCCAGCAGTGGCATCTGGCTCCACCCCATGCAGATCCAGAGGCACACACCCCTCCCAGGGTGTGCCCCTTCCAGGGTGGACACCCCTTCCAGGGTGCACTCAGGGTAGAAGCCACCCCTACCTCCCATGCCTCCTGTATAAGCTGCTAGTGACTCCATCCCACATCCCTCCCTGCCACAGCTGAGTGGTGCCTGCCTGTCCCCCACTCCCTTCCTCACTGTGGAGGCCTTGATCTGCCTCCCCTGTGACCCTTCCCTCCCCCCTGCATTCCCCCCACACCAGATTTACCAGCCCGATGCTGGTCTCCAAGCTGCCTGGCTGCATACTGGAATCGAATAGGTATTGGCCTTTATGTCTTCTTAAAAATTGGCCATTGGTATTGGCCCAAAAAAATTCTATTGGTGCACCCCTATAAAAGGACAGCTGAGAAAACCTAGACACTTTTTAATTTCCTATTAAATTTTATGAGTCTTTATATAAAGTGGTAAATAAACCCTCCAGATAAAGCAAGGAAACCTTTTTGCATATGAAATTGTTTTCCTTAGGTTTCATTCTGACCAATGTGATTAATTGGCATGATCTTGCTTTATATTTTGCTACATAAACATATGTAGTAAAATTGTATCTGTTTTATCAAAATCAAAAGCATTTAATGAATACAGTTATTATGACATTACTGCACTGAGTTTGTGGATTTCCCAGACATAAAGACAAAGATTGAGTTGATTCCAATCTTAACACAATGCCACTGGGGATGAGACAGGAGTCTAATAAATTATGTCTGCATAGGCCATAAATTCATTAATCATAACACAGATGCTAAACGTTATCTAAAACAATACTATTATCACACCTCAACTTCAATAATAATAATAATGATAACAAAAACAACCTTGATGAAGAAATTTTCAACCAAAACAGAATTACTGCTGGGTTTGCCTATTTCAAATCAACATGATATGTCAACTCTCCACAATACACAGCATAAAATCATAGAATAATAGAACAGTAGAGTTGGAAGAGACCTCAGGACTTCATCTAGTTCAACCCCTTAATTAAAGCAGAATTATTCCTATTTAAAACATTCAGACAACTGTTTGTCTAACCTATTCTTAAATCTGCACAAACTGCCATGCACAATGAATGCCCTCAAACATCCAGAACACTCTAACATGCCAAAAGATAAAGCAGGGGGATGAGGGCACTGTCACAATAATTTTCTACAACTTCACTGTTGTCTTGGTTTCCAGAATCCTGGGCTTCACGTTGCAAGTTTACATTCACTCCAAGATTTGTTTCATGTTAGGTACACCCAGATGCTTATCTCTGGGAACATAACCCAAAGACTTGTTAAAAGAACCAGTTATCCTGAATATTAAATATTAAATTCTATATTTAGGCAATGGTTAACACTCAATAATCAAACTTTGTTGATCCCTAAACAACATTTCTAAGCATTAAGGCAATGTCTTTAACATCACAGATACAGATCTAAAAAGTATAAACTTGTAGAGATGGAATGAAAAGTGATAGCAAGTAACCTAAATCATCATTACTACAGGTTAAAAACAGAAAATTATATGCTCAAGGTAATAGAAGCTGTAAACGGAACAAAAATTTTAGAAATGAAAAGGGATAGAATGGAAGGATGAAAAGGGTATTTTCGTATGAAAAGGGATAGAATGGAAGGATGAAAAGGGGATTTTCTTTTTCACAAATAAAAAGGACTATGGCTGCAGAGTTATGATAAAGTCTTGTAACAATTCATGGTAGCTGATCAAAATACATGAGAATATTGTTATTCAGCCAATCATAATTCTTGACCCTTCAAAAATCTTAGGCTGCATAAATGGATCCAACAAATCTGGGAAAATTCTCCCAAGTTTGTTCTCCTGGTAGAAAAACATATTCAGAGATGCCTGAGCAGAACAGATATTCAAATGCAGAGTCCCTGAAGTGCAGAGAGCTTCTAGTGCAGGACCTGTGCAGTCAGGAGGCCCCTGTGCACACATCTCAGCAGACTCCCTCAATCTGCCTGGAGACAGATAGCAGCAGTACACAAGGCTTCGCTAATTTGCTGACCCAGACCACACCTGTCTTCCTGTAGCACAACATGAAGACTGTGAATGGGGAGTGTTCTGCTCCCTGCTTGGCTGCAGCAGCAAAGTCCAGTGAGAAAAACACTACCCCACACCTCTGGGGATGAGGAGACGGGGACAGGAGTAAAGCACCCTGGGATACCAGGCTGTGCTGTGGCTTCTCTCAAAAGAGAACTTACACAGATGTTTGCTCTCCCAGATTTGACCCTGGTTGTTCCCAAGCTATTTTTTTCTGGATTGTCCATTTTTGCTCTGGGAGAAAAATTGTTAACATCTGCATGCCTGCTGTTCTCCAAGGAGAATCCATGACCTCTCTAGGAGAAACTAAGTGTCTGTACAAAGCTTTAATTATTGACTTTTAAGAAGTTTAAATAGAAGACAAAAAAAAGGTAGTGGCTTTATTTCTTCCATAAACAAAGGTCTAACACAACTTGTATCTTCTACAGTTAGTTGCACTGTACAGAATGGTTGCACAACTTGCTACCAAGTCAGATTTTTCATTCAATAAAGTATATGAGTAGCAGTGCTTTACACTTATTTTGCATAAATAAAATAATCACAGATGGCACATTTTAATGGGAAATTAGGCACTAAAGGTTTTTATTTTTTTCCTTTCTTCTTGATTTTTCCTTGATTCTGAGTGTAAAAATAAGGAGGGTGGTGGGCAAGTATTTGGAGAAAGTGAATATAGACAATTCAAGGTCCTCACCGAATGCACTTTGAGCTTCCAGCTACACAAAGAAAATAGTAATCTCATGGGACACACAAATGCATATGGAATTTGTTTTAGAAGATGATCAAGGCAGAACATTTGCAGAGAGACCTCGAGAATGACTCAGATAGCAAAGATTAAAAAGGAACATAGAAATTAGAGAATGCCAATTTGTTTTGTTTTGTTTTTTTTTTTTAAATAAGGACATGAGTCAGTTTTGGAAAAGCATAAGCCTCATAAATACATTTGAATTTTATGCAACTATGGTTCATTTATTTTTCCATAAGACTAATATATTTGTTCCTATGTAAACCATTTTCTGCTGAACTTCTTAATTCCTATAACTATTTTAGTCAAGTAAAACTGAAGACTATGCTACTGCTATTCTTCCAATACTTTAAGGACTTCATATGGTTAAGTGGGGGGGAGGGTATTTTAGTATGTATACACTTGTAAAATATGTTCTTATGACTAGAATTCTGATGTTCCGTCTTCAAGCAACGCCCCACCCCCCGCACCGGCATACCTCTGTGCAGTTAACATTTATCTTGGAGATTCTCTCTGCGGATTAAATTGATGTGATCACCATTAAGAACTCAGCAATGCCAATAAATTAAGAAATTTAATAAGTAAATTAATTGGTAAGGTTTATAAGCATGCAATAGATATATTAGTGCTACAGAACATTTACATTAAAGTGTTCTTATTGGAGATAGTGTTACCCAGTGGTTAAAATCTTGGGACATCTTTACACAAGCCCCAGCATAGCCAGTTGCTTCAGTTCTGTTTCACTTTACCACCTGTGTAATGGACTTATTAAGATATATTTACCCTACATTTTTGAGCCATTGGTACTCGAAAAGTGTTTCTTATCTTTCAATAAATAGTATTATAGGAGTGCAAAATATGCTATCGTAACCATAATAATGTGACAAGCATAGGATATATCCTTTGGATATTTTTAACAGCTTCAAAGACTACACAGTGAAGTGAAGATGCACTCCAACACCCAATCCATATATCAAATATAAACAACTCGGATGATGTACAGTATGAGACTGAACTAAGTGTTCAGCAAAAGAGCAGTGATGTCTGATCACAGGGGAGGGTTTGGTTAGGATGACTAACATCACTGCAGTCAATCACTCTTATACAAAGTATCTGTCAGGGTTGCATTAACAGACATTTGCAATGCATAGATCATGACAAGAACAGCTCATTCTGTCCCTCTCTTTCTGTCTATTTTCTGATTGACATCAGGAACAAGGCAATTTGTATTCAAGAACTCTCGCTTTTCACTAGGCTCTACACTACTTTGATTTAAGTATGGGTGATAATCTTTCATAGAATCTCCTCAAGTGATTCATTTTCTCCCCATATAGCTTTACAAAAAAAAGGAGCTTTGCTCAGAAATTCATTCAAGGAAGTACCCCTGAGGAAACTACCCCAATTTTTCTGATCATTTGTATAGCTACAGTTGTTTTCTTGTCAGCTTTAATCTTTATGATCTGATTTGTTCTGATCTCCTGGAACTGAACTCTACTATGGAGTTGACTTGAAAGAGAAAGTCTGGGGATATGCTCTTATAACAGGAAACATGCTATGTTCTCAAGCTTGCCTATGCCTATTAACAACCACAGAGTTGGTCCAATAAAAGATACCACCCACAAGAATTCTTGTCTCTCACATACCTCCTTGTCCCACCACAGCCACATCATCACCTCAACACCAAGCTCACAGACATGATGAAGCCTTGTTTGGTCCTCAAAGATTACTTCAGTATTTATTGTGATATATCACAATTGTGGCAGTCACAGTGACTGTGTTCTGCTCTGCTTCCCAGGTATTTTCTTTTAACTGTGATTTCTGCATGTGATAAAATGTAATGTAATTATGCACAAGTAGGTACAAAATGCAGCACTGGTGTCTTATGGATGATGTAAGAGGATGCTTTCGCAGTGCTATATAGGCTCTCCATACAAATCCAGCTATGTTTTTGCTTCACTGAAACTAGCACTACATTAGTCTAGTCCACTTGCATGGACCCAGAGAGACAGACTTCCATCTTCAACTCCCTCTGTGCAAAAATGAAGTTTATTTCCTACCTGTGGGGACTTTTTACCATATTTAATTTTCCCTGAGCCAGATAAAAGGCAGGTGAGCCCAAAAGCTTGCAGAAAAAAGACCACTGGTTTAATAAAAGGTATCATCTCTGAACCAAGAGTTCTAGATTTTTACATTAGTCTAGTGGCATTTCAAGTGCAGAATCATGACTTAGGGGTTAAAATATAACTTTGGTGCCCACAAAGTAGTTCTATTAGGGCCGAAAGGTGAATAGGCCAAAGCTTTCATGCGCAGGGCTAAGGAAATGTGCCATAATGAATCCTATTCAAATGTGTTACAGGTGACAACATATCCACAGATTTTGTTGCTTATGTAAATGAGACAGAGTAGGATTATAGTGTCTATGGCATATTCACTATAATTAAGGTATATAAAGTATAGGGCATGATATATATGTGATCTGCTGAAGACAAAGGCACATCTAGTAATTTCTGTTCTCTGGACAGAGTGGAGCGGGGATGGGAGGGGGCACGAATGGGCAGGGAGAGTCTTACCTGCCAGGGTACAGGATGCTGCTACAGAAGGTAGCATTGGAATCCCCTTGCCATCCTCTCATCTCCTCCCTTGTGTGGGATGCTGCTGTGAGTTTAACCCTCCTGCAGCTGTTGCCTAATTGTATGTGGAATGACACTGTAAAAGCCTCAGCTGGGAGAGGGTTAACGCAGGAGCTGTCAGCTGCACAGCAGGCAGAGTAGGAAATGAGGCTGTCATTGGGACTCCTGCTGTCAGACTGCACAGTCACAGTTTGCAGCCCCTTCAGGCCTGGTCCTGAGTGAGCCCATGCCAAGCACAGCCCCCTTCCACCTCTCTGGTGGCTCAGCCCTAGTTACACTACTGGCTAAAGAGAATAGCCTCTCCTGGAAATCAAAATAAGAGAAATATGTATAAATGTGGTGTACTTGTAGGAATGCATACATTTACCCCATGATGCAAAACAGCGCTGATTCCCCCCCCCCCCACTTAATTTATATTCTGGAAGGAAAAAACAACAAAAACAAATAGGCATACATACACACACATACAATTAAGAGACTATTTTCTTTGTGCAAAAACACCACCAGAGCTGCCAAATTATAGAGCACTGACAACAATTACTTCATTTTAGATAACACAGCACCAAAAATTATTGTGAATCTTTAGAGCAAGAGAGAATGTGGCAATCGTCAGTGATTATGCAACATCTTTGACAAACATCAAATGTGTTCACATTGCCAGGAAAAGGCTTTTTTCGATTTAACCTCAAAATGTCAAATTCTCTCTGTTCCCTGGTATTTCTGTCCCAATGAAATCCGTTCACAGTGAAGGAATAAAAGAAGGAAGAGATTTAACCTACAAACACATTGTGTATGAGTATAAACATTCAAAAAATTATTTAAAAAAGCTACATTTTTTTACTTTCTTGGGGTGTTTTTATATTATCTTCATATTTTCTGCTATAGTGACTGTCAGACAATATACAAGAAAAGTTAAAAACTTTAAAAACCTATACATATGCTAAATTGCCAAATGTCCATTGAAGTAAACTAAGTCTTTGGGATCAAATATGTTTTGTTCAGGAGCTGGAAATAAAAGCTAAAGGTTTTGGTGTTTTTGCTTTCTAATTGGCAAGAGTACAAAGTATGCACTTTAGTTTCAAGAGCTGCATCCTAATGTCAACTAAGACATCACATTACTTAGAGACAATTACCTAATTAGCCTTTTTCCAGGATGGCAATGAATGAAGTATTCATCTCAACCTTAGACACAGGAGAAAGCAGGGCTGACAGGCAACAATATCGTCTCAGAAATTTTGTTTTTAATGAAGAAGCCAACTTTCCTTCTGTTCAGTTTCCATTACACAGGTTATGTCCCAGTTAATTCACAGCCATGACAGAATGAAAGGAGAAAAAATACAATGAAGAGCTGCTGTCTCATAAGTGACCTAAGAACACCTTCTGTTTAAATAAATGAAACAAAAATGCTAGATGTTTTAACTGTTGGACAAGTCTTTCTATCAGGTAGCTTTGGGGAAGAAACAGATAGTGCCGCTGTGCCACCATAAAGATTTTTTATGTTGACACAAGGGCCAAGAAAAGATATCCATATACATCTTGTTGTGCCACAAATCCTCAAAATTGGTGGGTGCAACAAAGGTGATGATGGTTTCTGCTGCACTATTGCAGAAGACATCTGTTTGCTTTATCACATGAGAACATGAGTAGGCTGGAGCGGCCCGTACTTTCCTGCTGCCCTGGGCAGGCACTCCTACGATTTGAAGGCCCTAATCCTGTGCACCCAGAGAACTCTGGCACAGGCTTGGGCGCCTCAAGCTCTGAGTGCCTCTGCCTGACTTTCCCCACTTATAGAGATGCACCCTGGAGATTACCCAGGGCACAACTCTCTCAGCAGAGAGTGCCAAGTTTCCCCACTTAGAGATGTGTCCTGCAGAATTCTCAGAGTCCCATAAATAAGGAACACATTGCCCATTCTCCCACAGGATCAGGCTTGATGCAGGGGAATATGGGATGTGTGTTTTGGTCCGTGAAGTGGATCAGCTGTGGTGGGACACATCCTGCCACAGCTTATGCACTTCCTTGGGCAACATCAGTTTATACCACCATTCTACACACATTTAACAAGTGTCAAATACACAACATGGTGGCTTCATAGATTCATAGTTGGTAGAGTCAGAAAGAACCTCAATAGATCATCAAGTCTGACCCCCTGCGTAGGCAAGAAAGAGTGCTGGGTTCAGATGACTCCAGCCAGATGTCTATCCAGCCTTCTCTTAAAGACCCCCAAGGTAGGGGATAGCACCACCTCCCTTGGAAGCCCTTTAATGAGCAGGAAATATTAAAGTAATATGTATTAACCTCTTCTTTTCCCATGAAAGTCTTAGACATCTCATTTTTATGCAGTAAATTTGGATTTGGACTACATCATATATATATTGACCAAGTCCTTATTGTGGAAAAAGAAACAAAAGGCATTGATTTCCATTAGACGATCATCTGAAAAATAGTGAGTTATGCAGGTCAAAAGTACACAAATCAAGACCACCTGGCAATCCAGTCATGCTATTATTAGTCTTCAAGGTTGGTGGCTTCCTATTGATTCCTTGTAAGCTCAGGATTAAGTGTTTCCACTCAGGGAGACCTAATTTATGGATCAGGAAAAAAATGCTATTTATGTTACTTGAAACAAGAAATTTTCAAACTCATTTTTCATTTTTGACAAAATTTCCTGTTATTTTTCACATAATTCAATACTGATGAAAACAATTTTAACAGCTCTATCTAGAGTCCTGTGGCTACTACTATTATGCATCTTAGCATATTAATAAGCTATTATTAATAAATAACGGCAGTGATTTTTTTTATCCAGTCCTTATAATCGAGTATCACATATTCAATCTGTGGTCTAGAGAGTCTTACTCCAAGAGCCAGTGGAGACTGTCCTAAGTGTAGAAACTCTTTGTGATGGATTGTACGTGTGTTGTACAGACAACTTCAGAGATGTAGATTTACAGAACAACTTTTCTGAAAAAAAACTATGACTAATTATGTATGTCCAAAATATATATTAAGTTAGGTACAGTTAGGTGTCGTTTGACAAGCAGGAGGACAGTCACAGTTAGTAAATGTAGCTACAGAGACTGGGGTACAAACTGAATATTGAATAAGAAACATAAGCTATATTTGACTAAATTAGGATCTCATAGATTTATCTTCTGACAAACGTAAGGCCAATTTGATTTAAATCCTAATGTAAATTCCTTACTTTTAATCTTCATATTAAGATGGAATACCATCAGCAAAACCAGGAGCGCCAAAATGTAAGGCTTCCCAAAATTAACTCTGAAGCAATTGTAATTGAAATTGTAAAATAAGTGTGCCTATAAACTGTTAAAAGTAATTATAAATTAACTTTGCAGAGGTAGTTGTCTATGGAAATAGGCAGTCACCTTAGATGGATGTTAAATGCAGGGAATATAGATGTTACCATAAGAAACTGATGTTATTTGTCCTTGAGTATCCTTCATTCAGTAAAATTTAACATTTATGCACTATTAGTTTCCTGTGCTTCATGCATAGTAAGCTGTTTTTGCTCACACCAATGATTTGTTGATAAGTTCATCTGCATGCAAGTTAAACTATCTTCCAATTCATATTTTCCCTCCTTATTTTTTAAAGAAATAAGATGCATTCTCATTGCCTGGGAGCCAGCCATCTTAAATCATAATCCAGACTTTTACTCCTCAGGCATGAACTTTCTTAGCAGCCCTGGGCAAGTCATTTAACATCCATCTAAGGTGACTGCCTATTTCCATAGCCATCTACCTCCATGAAGTTAATGTAGAACTACTTTTAACAGTTAGCATCAGCTAAAATATAGCATACATTTGTTTTTAAAGGACACACTATATAGGTGAAGAAAGAAATCTAATCCGGACACACTTGGTTTTATTCAAGCCATGGAGCAGAGGACAGTGGTGTTGCCATTATGCTTCCTCAGTTTGCTTCCACTACCCTTACTTCCTATTCTCCCTGAACATTATTCTTTGTTCATCTGGATCTTCAGTATTGGAGATTACTGGAGTTCAGTTCCTGCCCAGCACTACTTCACTGCAGAATTCCTTGTGCCAACGGGAATGCCACCCTCTCAGCACTTTCAGTGACACAAATGTCTTTACAGCCCCATTCCATCTTACCATCTCGCCTGAATTTCCTACCTCATCCCACTGTCAATCACCGTTTTATGCGTGTTGAAAAATACTAGACAGTAAAAACAGCTGGTTGGGAGACTTAGAAGGCTTCAAGGAAATTCAAGGTCTAGAAAGGCTCCAGAGAGAAATTGGATTTACAGAAAGCCATCCTGCAGAGACCATGCAATATCTTTACTATTTTATTTTTTAGTTAGTCTATCAGTAGCAAAGATTGTCAGGTACATCATATTATGTGATGCTGTTAATATTAATAATATAATATATCTATGTAAATGTATTAAATATGACCTGAGTCTCAAATGGGCTATGTACAAAAATAGAAGAGAAGCAGTCTCTGGTAGTCTTACTGTCGTGCACTGAGTGCTTTTACATGAGAAGTTTACTTAACAGCTGCCTAATTAGCTCTGCAGCAAAGTCTCAGCATTTACACACGTGACCCTATTAGGCTGCAGTAAGCTAATTAATGCCATTGTAAGTAAGTACTTGTAAACACTAATTTCTTCTGGCTAGCCTTGCACAGGATCATCCTCGTGCCCCAGCCAGCCCCTCCACAGCACATTGAGCCTGACTGGCGCAGCCCTGGCCTGGCAAGGGCCCCGTGCCAGCTGGGGTGCTCTGACCTGCCTCAATGTGCCGCAGTTTCAAGCACGCACGTAAACATGGTGCCTGGGAGCAATAAACTCCAGTGCAATATGTGATGGCATTTGTGTTGCATTAATTTCACATGTAGATGATCCCACTAAGACTAAAGTAGAAAGCAGCAAATTAATCTGCATTTGTGACTTGACAGAATTTTGGTGCCAAGGTAAAATTTCAGACCTTTTTCATTTTATGCATTTACCATGCTTTACTTGCTAAAGAGTACAAGTTAATCTTTAACAGGAAAGTATTTTATATTTTTTTCTCTTTTTCTTTTCCTCGCTGAATCCTGTACTGAAATAACTAAAATTTCAAACTCAGACATGTAAGTTGCAATGTGAAACCCTCAATGGAAAACAATATGTCTATATGCAAAACTCCCACCAGAAATACTTGAAGCTCTAAAAGAATGAGGCACTTACATTTTTACTATGAAGATGATTTAAAACTGGAAAGGTATTTCAAACAAGCAAGCAAATATGGAACATCTATACACATGCTCTGGGGTTGGGGCAGGAGGCTTTTAATTAGAGCAACTCCTGGACGGCTGCTGTAACTAAAATGCCACAGGTCATGTGTATTCACCGTCCCACATTTCAAAATAGCTGTGGGTTCCTTTAACTAAAGCTTGTTCAATGAGTTTTAGTTAAAGCATCCCCAACACCATTTTGAAGTGTGGGACACTGAGTACATGTGATCGTGCGTTCATGATGGAGTGTTCTAATGGGAACATTCCAGCACACTCAATCAATTGAGATTGAGATCCAGCAGAAAGATGAATCAAGTCTGCTCTGATGCATTCTACTTGGAACACGGCAGAGCACATGTATAGGCACCCATAGCTTTGAGCAAATGTTCTACCTCTGCAGGATTTATGTATGTATGGTTATAATTAAAAATGTTTGAATTACACTTCAAAGGAAAAACTTCTCCACCATTGTGAACAGCTGCCTTCATTATATTTAATTAAAATACTGTCTATAATAAAAGGATAAGGAGCCTTATGACCTCCAATGAAAAGAGAAACATCAATCTTTGCAAATACATCTGAAAATCTTTTATAACTGACTCATTAATTGTTCTTTTAAAGGAAATAGGAGCATGCCAGACATGTAGTAGAGTTTTCCCTATAATAACCAGCTCTCATGACCTAGAAGGTGGAAACTGTATGTTAAAGTACAACTGAAAAGATAAATGAGCCCCATCTACCAGGTTCAGTCATTTCCTTAAGTGTGATTCTCAAAGACAACTTTGACCTGAACATTTCTTTTCAGAATTGAATTTCAATTGATCATTTGCATTTAACCAGAAATGCAAAGCAGGTTTTATCATTCATTAATGTACATTTTGAGTGCTTTAATTACTCATGAAACACTGGATTATATCATGTCACAACTCTAATAGCCTGATTTCAAAAACCATCAATGTTAGTAGGAAAATGTCTATCACTTTCAGTGGGACTTTGGACCACATCCTTAGTATTTTTCTACTGCAGGACAAGGCCCTTTTCTGTTTTGGTCCAGCATATAAATCAGTTTGTAACTATCAGGGACTGGGGATGGGTGGCTGAAAAATGCACTGTCGACCACTGTTGAAAACGGTAAAATCAGTGATCCTTCTATCCTGTGTGGCACTCTTATATTCCTAAAAGTGTTGTAATACCAATGAGAAATGCATTATCTGAATCACATAATAATTTATGTTTATGCTGAAACATCACACAATTCTGAAAGTGTTCTATAATATATTACCCCCAACAGTAAAAATGTCACATTTTGCTAATACAGGCCAGCAGAATGTATTTTGAGGGTCTGTTACAGCTGTGTAATACTGGAGACATCACCATATTTTATACCCATATGGCTTTAAGATACTGGTACAGATGTTGCTACATAAATGTTTCCAGTAACGAGATGGGGATGACTGCCAAACCCCAAAATGTGACCAATTCTTCCCCATGCTACATGGTTCTTTCCCCAACCCTACATTAGGCTGATAACCCTGAAGGTTTCCTTCAGAGACTACTGGGAAAAAACTGTCACTCTACCAGAGAGACCTCTTCATCTTTCAGCATCCTGCGTCTTTCCCAATCCCTCCTGCCTTTATCATGAAGGGCTGGGAGTACTCTGAAATGCACAGCCTATTTGCTCTTTAGCTGGCTTTTCTGTGCTGGTCACCAATTCCCCTGGCTAGTGAGGAGGCAGTGAAGAAACTGCCTGTCTAATTAGAACAGGTGTATCAATATTGGAAGATACATATTTGACAAAGAGCCCAAACAGGGTCGGGGATTGTGTTTAGAGGGCGGTTAATTCACTGAGAGAACCTTGACAGTGGAGACAATGTCTGAGGAAATAATGTAAGGAGCTACAGAACAAATTCTGATAGGGCAAATGGAGACATCTAGCTCCCTTCCCTCAGCATAGGTACAGATCCTGGTAGAATTAGGGAGCAAACAAAATCACCACTCCTCTCTCACCAGGATGAGGGCCCCAATACCATCAACTGCACTTAACAATTTTGTTCATATTTGATTACCGCCCTTAGTGGCCAATCGGTGGAATAGCTATAATAGTATAACCCTTAGTCTGGGCAAGGCCTAGTTAAATATATGGAAAATATTTTTTTAAACCTAAACATATTAACAATTATAACAGAGTAAGCCACCTACACAGTTCCATTTCCTCTACCTGCAGTTATGGGCTCAGTGTGCTATTCATATTATGTAAACCTCAATAAGAAACAGCACAAAAAATGTAGCTGGAGGCAACATTAATGTGTCTATGACACCGCTTTCTTCTACCTGGTTGAAACTTCTTTCACTTGCTGATAAGGGAGTTTCTCTCAGTGCAACTCCAGGAGAGGGCAGTTTACCTTGGCCAGGGAGTAACTCAAGTGAGGACCAACTTGACAAATATTGTGCAAGAACCGCGACAAAGACAACAGAAGGCTGGAATGAAAAGAAAGTCCTTGACCTAAAGGGCTTCCAATCAAAGCATAATATTATGCTATATATAGCTATCATTTGCAACATTATGCAGCTGGGATTACTTCTTTTTTTCTTCTGGAATGTGTCACTGAAATGAAAGTCATGTCAGAGATGCTTTTGGCTGTGGTAAATCACTTAGTCAATTTCACATTATGGATAAGCTATTTTCATTCCAATATAATAAATATTCAGTAATAATGATGCACAATTTTTTAAACAAGAATTCTGCTCATCACAGGAGCATGATATTTTAAAATTAACTACCACAAATCTGGCTGAGGAACAGGGAATTCTCCCTTGAATCTACCTTTATGTGTGGGCAATGAGGGGTGAAGGGTGAAAAGAAACGTTAAGTATGATTCTTTTCGCTCCATGCAGTCACTCCAGAAGAAGGGGGAGAAACAACTTACTTCCTTTTCTCCAACAAAGGAAAGGGAGAATAAAGGAACCACGATTTGTTTTCTGGTCTGCTTCTAAGGCTGCACCCTGGGAGAAGACAAATAGTAACATTGCACACAACTCCTTACTGTTTCTGATTTTGGGTGAAGAATTTTTTTTAATCTGGCCTAATGCTATATAGACCATATTCCCAATCAAGGGATGCAAATAATAATGACAAGATGATCAGGAGATCACAATGTGTCATTTTTAATGGTGGGGCGGGGGGGGAGAGGAGGAAGGAAGGGTAAGGATGGACACTATGGCATCAGAAAAGTTTAGAGTTTAGTTTAGTTTAAACATTTCATTATATTTTAGGATCATTTTTTTGGTTTTGTTGCCTTATAGTAATATAGAAATTGCCATGCTGAATCTAGCCATCACCAAATGCTTCAGAGGAAGGTGGAGAAAGCTCACATAAGCCAGAAGTGAGGTAATATGCCCCCATATTAATCACTGTAAATCGGTGATAGGTTCAAACCTCTGAAGCGTAAGTTTCAATATATTTTCACAACATTTGAAGCAGTTTTTCCTTAATGCTTTTCATAATATTCTTTGTTATACAAATCCCTGTCCATTCCCTTTTTGATTATGACTAAAAAACTACAATAACTAAGATGTTATACATGAAATGCTTGTACTGTCATTTTATATACATATATATCCAAGCCTCCAAATTATTTTTCAGTTAAGACCAAATTCCATTAAAAATGTCAGATTGATATCACTACAGACTGAAGCCCTCCATCTACAGACTAAATAAAGGTTAGCTGTTTCAAGCTCCCTCGTGTCCACCACAACTTTTTCTATTTTTTAAGGAAAAATGGAACTGAAAATTGACTCAGTCATTTTACCAATAATAATGGTGTGACTAGGTCTTTGTATATTTAAGGGAACAGATATAGACAACTGGCCAGATATCTCAAAAGTATGTACCTGTTTTTTCATTTGCTTTTAGGGTCTTATTATACCTTACACTGTAAGACACACAAATGTTGACTGACGTTAGAGCAATCACACCTTAGGCCACCACGAGCCTGGAGGACTGAAAGGTAAGAATCTCTCCACTCCTATTCCAGGCTACCCCTAGCTCCCTGGGGCTTCCCAACCATGTCCTGATGGTAGGATTACAATGCCTGTTGGACACTGGAGTATTTTTTGCATGTGCTTATAGTTATTAGGGCTGTGTGAAGCTTCAGTCACTGATTCGATTCAGAGGGGATTCAGCTTGATTCGGCAGCCGAAACTGAATCTAAATCAAATCAGGAGATCAATTAATCTCTCCGAATCAAATCAGAAGCCTCCGATTCAATTCAGAGAGATTTGATGATTTGACCATAGACACCGCTTTGTATGTTTTTTCTACATACCTCAAGGTACCAGGCATGACTCATTAACGCTGAGATGGTGGGGCAGATGGAGCGTCTCACAGGAGCACAGGGGGGTCCCCCCCGCATGCTCGGCAGTGGACCTGTTAGTGGACCAGAAGCACTTCCAGTCCACTTCTGGGTCCATTGCAGAGCGTGCAGGGGACTCTCCCCACCCCCCGGCTGGGCAACTGGTACCTCCTGGGTTTGGGGAGGCACCTGGGGTCCCCTTGCTTCCAATCACTGAACTGAAGGAATGCAGGGGAAGTCCCGACATGCTCGGTGGTGGACCCAGAAGTGGACTAGAAGTACTTCCGGTCCACTTCTGGGCCTGCTGCAAAGCACATGGGTGACCTCCCCCCCCCCCCGGGTTCCCGTGGGATGCTCCATCCGCTCCACCATCTCAGCATTCACGAGCCACACCTGGTACCTCAAGGTAGATAAAAAAGACATATAAAAGCTGTGTCTGTGGCTGAATCGCTGATTCTCTGAATCAGAATTGAATCTTAAGATTCGGCCAAATCACATCAGGACAGTGATATGAATCAGCTAATCAAATTACTGTTCCCCAAATTAGGCCGAATCCAAATCTGAATCAAATATTGCCTGCTTTGCACACCCCTAATAGTTATCCTGTCTACTTAAGAAAGCCAAACTAAACAGAAGTCTTTTTCTTTGGTAATCCCTCTCAGTTGAGGATGACTGTCTTCCATGACTCTCTTATCCATGTGTCCAAAGATGGTTGATGATGAGGCCTATCTGGGAACAACAGACTATCGCAGCTCGTACATGTGTTTCTGTGTGGAATGCATGGCAATGGATTCTTGATTTGGTCTGCAGCATGCCATTTCTGCCACTTCCACTTTTCCATCTCCTGTTGTTGTCGTCTTGAGGCTTCAAAGTACCGAGATCCCTGCAGCCAGTTATTTCTCCATTTGGGGTGGTCCTGGGTGACAGTCTTCCATGAGTTGACATTGATATTGCATTTTTTTTAAGTTGGCCTTGAGGATGTCCCTGAAGTGTTTCGTCTGCCCTTCTCTTGAGTATACACCTTGGTTGAGTGGGGAGAATAAAACTTACTTTGGCAGTCTGGAGTGGGACATCTAGATGACATGGCTGCCCCAATGAAGTTGATGTTGGATGATCATCACCTCAGTACTCATGGTGTTTGGTTGTAGGAGGACGCTAACATTGATGAACGTCTTCCCACTGGATTCAGAGGATCTTCCTCAGGCAGTATTGATAGTATTTCTCCAACAACTTTAGATGTCTTCTGTATGCTGTCCATGACTGCTTGATAAACCATGAGCTTGGTTTTGGATCTGAAGTTGCAATCTTTGAACACCATTTTCTTCAGGTGTCCAAAGGCTGCACTTGTACGTTTGAGGCAATGTTGGATTTCTTTGTCAATGTCAGTCTTCTGTGAGAGATGACTTCTGAGGTCTGGGAAACATTCAATGTTGGTGGAGAACCTTAGTCTTCTGAATGTTAAGTGCCAGTCCAATTTTCTTGTATTCCTTGGTAAAGATGTTGACAATTGCCAAAAGGTCTGCTTCCAACTGAGTACATGCTATGGCATCACCAGTATACTGGAGTTCAATGATTGAGGATGGGCTGATCTTGGTTTTGTCTCAGATTCAGCTGAGGTTAAACAGCTTACCATCCTTTCAGTAATTTTGCTCCACTGTGACTGGAAGAGTGTTGGAGTGATGATGCAACATTGCTTAAGGCCATTTTAACCTCAAAGGAATCTGATAGATCCATTACTGAAAACCACCACTTGCATACTGTCATGAAGCAGGAAGAGAATGGTGACAAATTTGGTGGGCATCTGTACTTCAGAAGGATTCACCACAGCACTTATTGGCTAACAGTCAAACACTTTTATAAAGTCAAATAAGGCCATACAGAGAAGCTTATGTTGTTCCTTGCATTTCTCCTGCAGCCAGCAAGTTGTGAAGATTATGTCAGTTGTGCCTCTTAATGCCCTAAACCTATACTGTTATTCTGGAAGGAGCTCTTCAGTAAATGGAAGGAGATAGTTCAAGAGAGATCTCACAACACTCATTCTTGTGGTGGACAGTAATGCGGTCCCTCTGTTGTTTCCACAGATGGACTTGTCTCCTTTCTTGAAGATTGTCACAATCATAGCATCCCTGAGATTGACTGGGATTTCCTCATCATTCCATATCCTTAAGATAAGGACATGAAGCTCTGATGTGAGCTCCTCTATACAACAACACTCCAACCATAATGCTAAACATGGAAAACCCATCTTTCATGCAGATTAAAATAATTTAATTTTGGATTTATCCATTATTTTCCATCTGAAGATGTGCAGGTGCTTTACAGACATTAATTAATTTTCACAGCCCCCCTGATGTAGATAACAAATTATTCTTCTAATTTTACAGATGAGGAAACACATAGAGGGGGGAAAAAGCCATGCTTATAAATCAAACTCTTTTTTTTAATGAAAAGTTTTTCTGGCAGAAAACACCAATTTGTCAAAAACAAACTTTCCACAGGAAAAGCACTAATTTCCATTACATTTTAATTGAGAAGGTGTCTTAGGTCCAGAATTTCAAAGATGACCTAGAACAGACAATAGTCAGTAGTTAGGGAACTTGGTTGGGAGATGAACTATCAAGCTTCAGAAAGCAACTCTGCTTGATTTGATCTCTCTCACAGGCTGTCTTGCTGGAGCAGTTCTATATCATACAAATAATTAAAAATGTATTGGGCTCTTGAGCAGGGACTTGAAATTCAGCTTTCCAGATCCCATGTAATTTCCCAAAGCCATAAAGATACTGGCAATTCTAAAGTGCCTCTTTCTCTTTTCTCCTCCTTTCCCCTGCTCTTTCCTTTCAAAAAATTCCAAAACATCTTACATTCAAAATGATTCATCCCAAAAACCAAACGTTGAATATTTTTGTGAAACTTACTTTTTTTTTGGCTAACCCTATTTATAAAACAAGTTAGTGAGAGCAGACCAGTCAGACTGAAAAACAGACCTCAAAACTCCTAATTCGTACTACACTGAATACTATTGTTTATTAATTATATCATATCACTTAAGAGTTCTAGACACGAAGCAGTACTTCACTGTGCTAAACAATTAAAAAAAAAAGCTAACCAGATATATAAACTACCTCTTTTACCCACCCACCAGCCAGACCTGCTCTCTCCTCCCAACCCCGCCACAATTGCACTTCACACTAACCTAACTCCTTAAAAGAAGTGATTCATCAGAAGTCACTCAGTAGGTTCTGGGGCCTCAAAATAACTTTCACGTAATTAGTGCTCCTACCAGTGGGTGTGTATACACATACAATTAATGTGAAGCAATAAACTCTGGAACTACGTTTCTAATAAATTCTGGAGCTACTGGTTCAAATGGCATGCCTAGGAGCAATAAACTCTGGCTTATTGCTCTGGAATGTATTGCTCCCAGGCACGCCATTTGAACATGTGCCCAGGACCACAGCATTTTGATCAGGGTCAGAGCAGCCCTGGCTGGCAGCGGGCCCCAGGGTTGCTCTCCCTCAGCTCAATGTGCTGCAGAGAGGCTGGCTGGGGCATGAGGGTGCTCCAGTGTGGGGCTAGCTAGTGGGGAGCCCCAGGACTAAAGCACCCTCATGCTTCAGCCAGTTGGGGCAGTGTCTACATGCACATTGCTGTAGAGTAAAAAACTGTGCAGCAGGTTAGTATGTGTATTTACAAATACTATGCTGCTGTGGAGTCAATTAATTTACTCCATCCTAACAGGGGTGCATGTGTAGATGCACAACATTTACTCCAGAGCTATTTAGTCCACTCCACAGTAAATCTCTTATGCAGATGCACCCAGTATGGTAGTAGCTACCAGGACTGACAACAATAAGCCCACATTTCCTGTGATCTCCATGACTTTTCTCCTGGAACCCAGGTAGAATGAAGAAGCTGCTATATTTTACAAAAGTTGGGCCTGCTGGGTAGGAAGAAGTGGTACACTGGGGTGGAGAATGGAATTTTTGGAGGACTAGGAGTGTGTGTTGAGGAGAGAATTTGTGCATAGAAATTTGAGTTGGCACTAGGACTGGGAAGTGGGGGAGACAGAAACAGGTGACTGGAACCTGTAACCCGCAGTAGAAAAAGGGAACAAAATGGAAAGGGTGACAGATCTGGTTGGGAACTTAAGCATAATTGGGATTGGTTGGACAGAGAGTGCAGCAAGGAGCCAGGGAGATGGTATGAAAGAGATACTTATAGGATGATGAGCCTAGGGAGAGGGACTAAGAACCACTGAGGGTAGAAGAAAAATGACAAGCTGAGTTATTTATTTAGTATACAATGATCACAAAGCAAGGAGAAACATATTCACAGCTTTATGTCCAAATTTTGCAGTCAGCTGATTGTCTTGGGTGTAGTATTGTACAGATCCAATAGAGTTCCATTAAATGCATGAAGAGGACATTCAGAGGTGATGATTCAAAGTTTGAAAAGGGGCACCACATTCAGAGTTCAGTGAGCTAGTCCAGCCCCATCGACGTAACAGAAATCCATATCTGCATGTCTAGGGAGGTCAAGGCCATCTGGTCTAATAGTGGGATTTGTAATAATACTTTCTGTATTAGAGGGTGAGCTTTACCACTTTTGTGTCCAGGCATCTTGGATGTTAAATGAGTCTTACTCCAGATGAATTGTTGTTCTCCAAGCGGGATGTTTAGATTTTAATCTCAGACTCATTGGGTTTAAGAGATCTTCATTTATGGGCAGGTACAGGCTATTTTTTATTTTAGTTCACAGTTAAGGCATGTTTTCTTATTAATGGGAGAGGATGTATGCTATTAATATTAGGGAGCCATTGAAGAGGGGTGGATCAGATTGTTCCTGTAATGATTTACATTGCTTGGTTGAGATGCATGTCAACCTTATCAGTATGGGCACTGTTTAACCAGATTGGAGTGCAGTATTCTGCTGCAGAGTACACCAGCACCAAAACTACTGTTCTCAGTGCATCAATATCAGCTCCTCAAGAAGTCCCATTGAGTTTCTAGAGCAAATTATTACAGATTTTTAACTTAGCTGCTGTCATAGTTACATGATTTTTATAGGACAGTGTTCTATCTAGAATGATTCTTAAATATTTAGGAGTACCGTTGATTTCTGATGACAATAATGGTTTGATAATTATCTTGTTTGTGGTTCAGGTGAAATGCAGAGACTACCATTTCCCCAAGTCTTAGGTGCAGACACCATTTTTTAAATTAGGTATCTAAAGGATTCAGAGCAGATGTGAAAACTATTTCTGCTCTGAAGAAACAAGGTTGTTGTGTAACAAGAGCTGTCATCAGTGTATATGAATTTTCTTGAGGAGGTGCCTGGGAGGTCATGAATGTAAAAAGCAAAGAAGACTGATCCCTGAGAGCAAGGACTGATCCCTGTGGGAGTTCATTGTTCAATTTATGTAGTCTACTCTTAATGTTATCAGCAAAAATCTGGAACCATCAATTGCTAAGCTTGTTAGCTCGTAAATTAGTAATTTTAAAACAAGGTATGATGTCCAAGAACTTTAAGATAAATTCTTGTCTCCAAACTGTATCATATGCAGCCAAGCAATCAAGGAAAAACTGCTACAGTTTTTAATGACTTTTCAAAGCCATTTTCTACATTGGTAGTCAGCGCCATAATTTGACCACGACATCCTCTGTTTGGTTGAAACCCTGCTTGCTCAGGGGCGATACGATAATTTATGGTCTGAAAAATTCTATTATAAATGAGTCTATCTAATAAAGTTGTAAGTTACACTTAATATAGCTAGTGGGAAGTATTTCTCAGCTTTACTGGGATCCTTACCAGTTTTGCTATTATTTTTGTCCTCTTAAATAAGGCTGGTAATTTTCCAATTTCCAAAATATCGGTAAAAAGCTTTGCTAGCCATTGAATAGTTTTTGGGTAACAGAATTTTAAGAATTCTGAAAATCTCATCCTTGCCTGCAGCTTTATCTTCCTTAACCCTCCAGAGCATATTAAAAATGAATCAAAACTTTTGAAAAAATTATGACACACTTTCTGCCGATGTGGCTATGGAATGAGTTGCCTGATCTTACTCAATGGAAAACTGGAATGATTTTTGGGCAAAAGTAGTGGTTTTACAATGTGGGCACATTTTTCACTAGGTACTGAAATGGACCAACTCATTTTTATGCAGACAACCCAGGTTCGGTCACCTGGTTTTAAACAAATGGCTATAAACCGCATTTACTTAAGTTCTAATGGCAAACTATGAAACAATGAACTAGCCAGCCTGATGCAAGATGCTGGAACGTAAATTCCATGACTACTAAATAACTGTACTTTTAAATGGCAAAGAGAGAGGATTTGCCTTGAAGAAAATATAGAATGTTTTATTAAATCTTTATCAAATCTTGTGTAAATAAATTAAGAAGTACAAAAGCCTCTGTGTGCTACCATCAAATTGCTTTCTCCACTTATAGAAGCTCCTCTTTCTCTTCTCACACTTTTCACTTTTCTCTTGACATTCTCAGCTTCTGTATAATTGGGAAAAGTGGTTTTGAGCTGAAAGATCAGCTTTGGGGGTGGAAGAATGTTTGGAGGGAAACAAAAAGCATTATATAACAGAAAACTAACCATGAATCTTCCAGCAAGTGTACCAGATCAGTACTTGAGGTGCTTTGATTGTAAGCATTTTATTATGGCCAGCAGGTGTTGCTATGAAGCCACTAATAAGGGAAGGGCAAGTTAGCTGAAATGAATATTAGGCCTGAGAAACAATAAAGAAGATTATGTACAAAATTATAAAGGAAGCAATCACGTTAACCCATAAAGATAGCCCATAAGTAATTAACCTACTTAGAATATTTAATCAGTTATATTTTGTTATAAAACATTTTACAACACAGGACTTTGAGCGTTTATTCATTTACATGTATATAGAAATCCATCTCTGGGAGCAACATGTAAGGGTGTACAATTTTTATATTATCACTATTTGAAGATTATTTGGCTTAGCAATGTGAGGAAGACAAGAGAGAGCTACCCAGCAATACAAATCTTATCAACGTTAAGTCAAAGAAAAATAATACTTATTGAATAATTAAAATTAAAAGTTTATAGCAGAAGCTCACACAAAATTTAGTTTAAGGGAATTTATGATTTATACTGCCACTGAGATTCTGATTTCTACTGTAATTGTATTTACTATTTAGATTGTAATAGCAGCTAAAATAAGACAAACAAAGGGGTTAATGGAACATGTTGCTACTGATAATATTTAAAAGGAATAAGAAATATCTAAATGCTAGCCAGAAATCTGCTGCCCTCACTAATTTTCCTTGACTTTTATTTTTCTAGATTAGATTTTAAGGAACCCATACCATAACCTGTGAATTTACACTATGCTTCTCTGACCAAGTCGGTGAACATCAAAAATTTCTGTGCGTTTTGCATTAGTTCCACTTGTAAAACTTGGACAGCTGGATTTAATATACTTCAATGGAACATGAATGTTTAGAAATGCTTCTTGGTTTTTCTAGGCTTTATTTGAACTGATAGGCAGAAAACTTTAACAGAATGAAAGACTTTACCATTTTAATTATGAAATGTTTGGTTTGCAATAAAAATGCCTCCAGCGAAAATGTTTATGTACTGTATTCATTTCTTTGAATTTCATTATCATTTATCTTTAAGCTTTAGAATTCCTGGATATTTTGTAGATATGAAGTAAACCTGGCATCCCTGGATTTTTCTTTATAACAGTAAATTTGATTATTTAGAGATCAAAGGCGTCTATTATTGCCTTTTTGTGCATATGAAGCTCCTGTAATCCTGAATTCAAGTTATTCATGTATCAATGGAGAAAAAACCCTCTTAAATTCTGAGTTGTACCACAATTTTAAAGACATCTTGCATCATTGCTAATGAAAGAAGTTCATGAAGAAAAGAAAATAGTTGAGGATTCGGAATAAAATGAGAAATTTATATAAAAGCCCATGCAATAAGAATTGTGTAGTGTGGCTTGTATAAGGAATTAGGGGCATATAGGATGTCCCTGCCTCTCTCAACGAACACTGAAAAAGCGGCAGATTTTGCATTGGTATGGTTACTGCTTTTCTTCTACGACCCCCAACTACAACACTTTTCTCTAACTAATCTCAAAACTCCCTTCTACACGAAGCTATTTGTTGGAGACGAGATGCTTTTCTGTAGTCTCAAGAATGTTGAATGCTCCTTATAATGTCCTCTTTTGCAGAAGAGGACTTCAGAACTTACACAGTACAAAGGACTATGAAAGAAGGTAAACCTCACCATGAACGCTTAGCTCTCTCTGAAACAAATGGATAAAAATGTTGGGTGCTTCTACACATGATGTGGGTTTAATCCCAAAGGTTTTATCTTATGTCCCCTGAATTGAAATGGTGAGGCATAGAATAAAACCCTGAGGACTAAACCGTTTCAATTTTTCCATCAAGTTGAAGCAAGGGAAGTTTAGGTTAGCTATTAAGGAAGAATTTCCTCACTAGGAGAGTAGTAAAACACTGGAACAGGTTACCCAGAGAGGAGGTAGAATTTCTTTCCTTGGAGGCTTTTAAGACCTGGCTAGACAAAGCCCTGGCTGGGATAATCTAGTTGGGGATAGTCCTGCTTTGAGCAAGGGGTTGGACTAGATGACCTCCTTCTTTCCAACCCTAATTTTCTATGATTTCTATGAGGGACCTGATTTGGGGGGGGAAGAGTTGGAGCCAGCCTGCCTGTTCTTGCGTTTTACTACCTTCCTAGTGAGAAAATTCTTCCTAATATCTAACCTAAACTTCCCTTGCTGCAACTTGATGGGTTCTGATTCAATTCAGAGAGATTAAAGGGGTTCCTGATGCGATTTGGATTCAGAGATTTGGCCACTGAATCAGGCCGAATCTCCACTGAATCGAATCAGGGACTGAAGCTTCGCACAGCCCTACAGTACAGAGCTGTCATAAACCATATGAATGAGGATGTGTTTTGATGGTTTCCTGGATGTATAGCCATTCACCAACAAACATTCTCTGGCCAGAAGTTTCACAGTGTAGCAAGCCCCTTGTCTATCTTATATTTGAAAGCAGCCTGTGCTCAATTGGTAGACACAGACACTATACACCAGAATATATCAATAAACCCTGGTATTCAATTCCATACGTCAATGCTAACCTTCATACACTAAGCCATTATATCATATGTATTTACTAACCTTTTCAAGGATACACAGACAGATATACACAGCAATAAATGTGTTTTTTCTCTCAGTCTCTGTAGACTTTCCTGTAGTTCAAACAGACTTTCCTAGTGTCATTGCTTACTTTCAGTACACACTTTATTCTTATTCTAATAGTTTTTCCCAGCCTTCTGAAACCTAATGAATTTCAGTCACATATGATGTATATGCTCTAAGAAATCCCACTGGAGTCTCACTAGCTTGTCACCTACCTATCATGCAGGTGTGTCAACTCTGCTCACCGCCTCTACAGGAGATGGAGAGAGATGATTATTGAAACATGTCAGATGCTTTTTTTTGTTCTGTTGGAGGGAGTGGGGAACCCTTTGGCATTCCTAGATCATCATCAAGAACCTATTCAATGATACTGTGTTTTCTGAAACATAGCAACAGCTCATTAGAAAACATTCAAACAGACACTGATCTTGTTTCTTTGCTACCCAGCTCTCATAGATTTGGTTCAAAGTAAATTCTGCAGTGGTTAAACCATCTTTCATTCATTATCTTTAAAACTAAGGCCCCAATCTTGCAATTTCCTTATCTTTAAAACTCTTATTCATATGTTTATACATACACAAACTTACTTCAATGAAGCACCTACACATGCATATTAGGCCTGGTCTGCTTAGATGTTTTGGGCCCCCTATTTTGGTTAGGGGTGTGATTTTACAATGATGTAGTTAAACAGCACAAGTCCCAATATGGATGAAGTTACACTGGAAAGAAGATGCTTAAATCCATTAATGAGATAGCATATTGCAATACATATATAAACATGTTTATACTGAAACAACTGAAGGTCTGCTTCTTCAATTGTATCAAGATAGAGCAGAAGAGGTAGACAAAAACTGTTTAGACAAGCCTTTGCATATATGATGAAATATAAGCAAATACAATGTTATACGTTTTTTTCAGCAAAGTGTGTGCTATATTTAGGAGAGGTGATATAAACAGACATACACAGAGCATTAATTATTTACAGAACAGATTGCTATTACATTAATATCAAACTCTAGGCTGAAAAATCTTGAATGGAATTTAATTTATTTGATATTCAGCTCATATAGCTGAATAAAAGCAATATCAAGTTGTGATTAATTCATCTGCCATCATATTACTTTGCTGTACTACATGAACTTTTCTGAAGTGAGCAATCAGATAACAAAGATTTTCAGCACTCGATTTTGTTACATTGTGAACCCTTTCTTTAACATGCTCTATGAGACCATTTAAGGCTGTTTACCAATGCTAGTAATGCTTAAGTCAATATTGTTTATAGTTGCTTAATTTAGAACAAAGTTTCAATTCATGCATGGATAAAATGCTATTTTAAGCACACGTTTTGGTTTTCTACTTTTCCTAACCCCTCTACTATTGGGGGTCCAATTAATCTGTTCTGTTACTATGTGCACATTATAAATGCTTTCCAAGAGCAGGACTCTACTAATATCAAAATGTTTTTAAAAATGTTTTCCCCCTCTTCCTAAAAGGTTTCCAGATCTACAAATGTGTGTGTTTGTATCCTTGACATACAAATTGCAAGAACCATTGATCTCTCCTTCCAAGGGAGTCTGGACCTGCCTTGAGAAAAGGGAAGAGCCCTGGGAGGACTTTGGATGTATTGCTTCTTTATGCTATTATTTGGCTGGACAAGAGCCACTGCAACTTCTCTCAGGGCAAGTATTACAATAAGATGAAATAAAAACAGAAAAAAAGTGTCAAAACTATCAGGAATATGATGCACAAAAAGTGCACATTCAAATCTTGAATATTTTTGTACATTTTTCCATTTGTTTAGACCTGTAACAGCTGAAAAGAATGTTTAAAATATTTATGGTAATCAGATAATCTAACTGATGGGTTCATGGTACTATGTCATATTAAGCAACAATAAGAAAGTGGTATTTTCAAATTTTTCTGAAATTCTTTCAGCAGAAGGGAAATGGATATTGATAACTGAGTTTTCTAATCCACTTTTCTTTTTCAAAGAGGAAAAGAATAATTCATATTGCATTTAAGCTCATGGATGTCAATTAGTTTTTCATTTATCTTCATATATTGAGTGTAAAGAAAGAACTTGCAAGGAAGTAAGACATCTCAAGAAAGTAATGTGCATAATTAGAGAATATGCTATAAAGCTATTCTGAATTGCTTTGATTTGTAGCTGTGATGCCCGCTATTTATTTCAGCTACAGTGGCATCTGAAGCATATTTAACATTTCAGGAAATCTGTCACTGCATATGCATTGAGATTTTGAATATTATTTAGAAAAGTGAAAATTTAACAGATTTGTGAGTTGTGAAAAATATTTTCTGACACCTTCAGGTATGATACTGTTTTTAACTTTTTTAACTGGCATAATCAGATAATTAGCTTACCAACTTGGAGATAATTTTTTATTTTTTTTTACATTTGCTAGCAGGTACTTGACATATACTTTGCTAGCATATATTTAACAAACATATACAGATAAGGAATAAACTTTGATGGTGTAGGAAATGGTTAAGCAGACAGAAAATGGGAAATGAATGATGTTATCCAGAAGGAGGAATATTTTTTCTTGGCATCTGGAGGCAAAAGTCACAGAGTAAGTGTTCCATTTCCAGAATATTGCAGATTTAAAGTAAAATCTATTATTACATTTCCATTCATTCATCATAATTTTCGCCAACCTAAAAAAAATGTTCAGTGGGCTATTACTGAAGGGGCACAGAAGTCAATATTGATTAAATACATTTGGAAATGAATATGTTTTTGACATTTAACGGAAAGCAAACACTTTCTTTACTTTCTATCTCGTAAGACATTATAGTGTGGAAGCACCACTAACACTAAATTTTAAAAGATGCCTGTAATTACTTTTAAATCTATTTATAGGTGGTTTTTAAATCAGAAAAGCAACAGCACTGACCCATAAGTGGACCTAATTTCACACCACACCCTTTCTATATAGTCACTACAATAGTGCATCGCTGAATTAAAAAAAAAAAAGGAAAAAAGACAGTTAAAATAGAATACATGTTCATAAATTAAGATTAAGTTTAAAAAATCCAGGAAAATCAGCATTAAGATTAGATGTAAAAGAAATTCACATGAATGAAAGCTAGGAGACCCAAAAAACTTCCACTCTATCCTCTTAATAACACCTTGACATAGATATCAGAAATCCTTTGGCTAGGGACAGACATTCAAAAAACCTGAATCTGAATTGATTCAATCTTTGCAGGTTAGTCTAACCTGGCTAGGCTAAATCACTTTGTAACTATCCAGACATTCCCTCTGGACTGAAAAAAATGCTGGCACATGCCTGCAGTGGCTCAGGCTAGAAGCCAGCGGGGAGAGTGCTAGAGCAGCCCTCCGTTCCATTGCACATGCTGAGCTGAGGGGGGCATGACCAGGCCCTGGCAGGATGCTATGACTAGGCAAGCCCCCTACTCCCCGCCACTTGATAACAGAGCATTTATCAGTGCTGTTAGCAACATTTAGCACCGCATCAGAAAACAAAGCCTAGCTCATTAGTTCAAGCTCTTCTTAAACAGGATTTTTCAAAGGAAGGAATGCAGTGACACTATCAGCTGAGCTGTTGATTAGCTCCAAAAAGCCCTAAGTGGACACTGTCCTATCTGCCTTACACAGCATTAGCTAACATACCACATGCTGGCTGCAGGCCGTGCTATGGGAGAGAAGAGGAAGGGATCTCTGTTCAAGCAGCAAGTGGTGAGGGAGGAGAAGGAGACATGTGGAAGCCAGCAGACCCTTCTGTGCCTGTAAGTCTCTGCCAGAGCTGCAGCCAGGGAGCAGAGCAGAGGGAAGGGGCCAACTCTGCTGTGAAGCAGAGAGCCCTGCTCAGCCCAGAGAGCGTGCCAGGATGTTGGGGGAATCTGATTTAACTTAACCCATCAAGGGGTCTGGGACAGACATTGCATGCACTGGTTTGACCCATATCAATTCAGTCTGATACTATATTCAACCGGGTTTCTCTCAAACTGGTTTCAGACATTTCCAAAATGGCTTATGTGCACCGAATGTCTGTTCTGTTACAGATTTCAAGCAGTTTCTGATTACTTAAACCGGTTTACGTGTAACATCTGTCCCTAGCCTTTGAGATAAATACATCAAGTCACAACAGTTTAAACTCATGGGGCATGTCCAGACGAATGCAGTTCTGTGTTATGTGGCAACACAAACACATTTGTAGCACCACATACCACACAGTCCAGTGTTCTTCACACTGCAAGGGTGCACTGCATGCGTGTGCACTGCTCCTTCTTTTTTTTCCCTGTGGGTTTTTTTGTGCAGCTGAGAAGCAAAGCCAGGCTGCCTGGAGCTGTGCTGTGGCTGCCAGCCAGACTCTGCCTAGAAGGATCACTGCAGGTGCAGCCCTGGGGAGGTCCCCAGGGCCCTAGGTAAGGCTGCTGGGGCCAGCATAGTGCTGGTTCCAGCCCCCCCCCCGCTACTTGTTCCTGGGAAAACAAACATCCACACACATCTGGACGCTCCCATGGGTGGCCACAGAGACTAGAATCCTGAAATGCCTAAATTAATTGCATTGTGTTCAGAAAATATATACACTATCAGTTGGCTAGTCATACAGCTTATAGGGATACTTAGCCTGGTATTTTCAAGCTCTATTTCCAGAGTACTGGAGTTACTTCATAGTCACTACCATATATTTTTATTTATAAAAGACATATCACTATCTCCATCTATTTTGCTATAGATATTTCAACCCTCTTTTCACATGGCACCCATGATATAATGGGCCAGTACAACAATTATGCAAAGTTGAGATGCATATAAACACACATGAGATTGATTATAAGATGTTGAAATAAAGGGATGTGGAGGGACTACTTATTACACAGGTGAACCTCCAATATATATAATTTTGAAGGTCCCTTTATCCACCTTTCCCATAACTGAATATCCATTAATTGCCTTTTCACACCCTTCAGACTTCCAGAAGTGGATCTAAACTTAAATGAAGCCTGTGTAAGTGTCTCTCTAACAACCCAAGTTGTGGTAGGGGGGGTACAAAGGAAGGCGGAGGGGACAGAGTGCTAAACACATATGACTGAGAGTTGATTAATAACAAATGCTATTGACAAATTTTGATCTTGAAAATAATGGAGAAATCTTCCCGTTCCATCATAGCAGAATCAAGTAGAGGGAGAGCTTGAATTGACCTCAACAATAAATAATAGGTAAACTCTGATTCCCTCATCTCCATGTTGTGGGCAAATGAATAATGGCTTGGATCACCAACTCAAGACTTAAGCTTACATGACAATGTGCCTACAGTCTTTACAATAGATGTGCAATTCTTGTTCTGTATTTTGTAAACACTCTAAAAAGAAAATTCACCTGAAAATGTTAATTCTCCTACACAGCTATCACTGACTAGTAGATGAAAGCATATCTACATGAACCCTAGGTGCTGGTAAGGTATGGACCATGTGCTGGTATCTTATTGGTATGAAAATTAAGAAATATGGATAGCCCAGATCTCTAGTGGCCCCCACTATTGCACTAATTAGTAATCATAATCTATATAATGATCAAAAATGGGTTAAAGATATCACTTTAGAAAGTCCTTCTTTAGTTGTTTTTACTTTGACAGACTAAGGCAAGAGCACCATATTTCCTCTCCCATCCTCCATTTGACTAGAAAGTAGGGCCAATTAAGAGCAAAGAAGCCTTGTGTTTTTGCTCTTGGTTGTGAGAAATGCACAGATTTCAAAAAGAAGCTTCCCAAGATGGACACTTTAAAGGAAACCATGAGTCTGTAGTACTAATCAAAACCTATATAATCACTGAGTACATAGAGTCTGCTTTCTAGGATTTATCCTGTGTGGTGGTAAAACAGTGAAGCATATGAATGCCTCGAAGCAAAGTCATTATTGAATGGAACTAAGGTTAAGTACAGATGTTCAAAAAGCCTGAAGTGGAATCAATCAAGTTTACATGGGTTCCTGTAAGAGGTATAAGTCAGTTTGGGAGTAAACAGAACACACATTTACCCTTTGGAGGAGGGGTAGGGAGCATGAAGGCTGCCTGCGGTGGTAAGGCCAGCAGGTTAGAGGCACTCCTGCATGCATCCCAGTGGGATCCCAGAGACTGGTGAGCACAGCCAAGCAGCTGGGCCACCCCTGATTGGCTGCTGGTCATGAGCAAGTGCAACTCCCCTCCTCTCCCCCCTCATCATCAGCCACAGGCATCTGTCAAGTGTGGTCGTGTTCCCTGGGGCTGAACCTGCTCATGGGAACATGGGGGTCCCTAGGTGAGATTCTGTACACCCACCCAGGGACCCCTATGCCCCTGTGGGCAGCCACAGGAAGCCAGACTGAGCTGCAGGGCATGGCCAAGCATACTTCCTCCCACTGCTATGTCATTGGCAGCCACTGTGCTGCCTTGGCTCTATGAGAGCTTGGGGTCAGGGCCAGCTGGATGCTCAGCAAGAGTAGCTAAGTGTGGGGCAAGTGCTAGTGTGCCTCATGCAATCAGGGAGTTGCAGAGCAGGGGTGGGAGCTGAAAAGGGAACTGGGATGCTGGAGGACAGAGACCTACCTTGATAGGTTATCTGGTACAGAAGCTTGATGCACTGGTCTAACCTAAACTGATTAAGTTTGACTACACATTGATCCAGGCCTATCTTAGACTGGGTTCTGCCATTTTAAAACCAGTCTCTGTGCACTAAACTTCTGTACCATTATGGGTTTAGACTGGTTTCTGAACACTTACACCAGTGCAAGTATAATGTCTGTACCTGGCCTGTGTGCACAGAGTGACCATGAAGGCCTCAGTAAACACCTTCCCCTGGAATTTTAAAGCACTCAGATGCTTATTTCTGGATTCTTCAGGAATACATGTAAATCCCCATGAGGATTTAGTATTTAGACATGCTCCAGAGGCCTCTGGCTCAGAAGGCTGAGGATCTTTATCTGAATAAACATGAAAAGCAGAATGGCTGTAACAGCAATCCTATCACAGGTAGCTGTAATGGTGGGGAGGTGACAGCAAGAAAGGAGAGACAAGATATAAGAGCCTACGCTCAATGGTGAAGAAATAAAACATAATATGAGCAGACAGCTCCCACACTGTCTATATCACAGTGTAACTCGGGTGAATGCAGCGGCTTGGTATAGTAGACTATTATTAGAAAGTTGGCACAGGTTATATATATAGATTTACATCAAAGCATATACACAGACACAGTTAAAATAAATTATTCTGAAAAAAGTCAGACAACAAAAGTCTACAAAATACTACTTGCTTGATGATAAGTCAAAAAGAATTGCCACTAGTAGTTTCAACCAGGAGAAACAGCCATCTTATTTCTCATTTGAAAAATATTAAGGTAGTAGTATAAGCTCATGAACTGCTGTCCTACTAGACTGACAAGTCATGTCCTACATACTGCATTGACTATGATGGGTAAGGTTTAGGGGGCCACCTTGGAATACTTGCTCCTAGCTGATTGACAATATTGTAGATGAGTTATTCTAGTATTTCACATGGAGAAGGGGCAGGGGAGTAAGCCAGGAGTCATCTGCTTGTCTAAATAGAAGCACTGCTTCCAATTTCACTATGGGTAGATCTTTATATTCCTGTGCCTACCCTAAAGTAAAGGCTTTAAGAAAAACTGCTTCTGCAGAATCCAGAAAAAGGCTACTTTAATGGCACTGGTACCTCAAGGCAGAAGGGCTTCACATATGAACTATTTTCCTTTTAAATTAAAAACAAAAAAAGTTAAGAGAAATCTTAAAGAGGACAACAGAAATAGGTCTTCTCCATCATCCTGATAGGCAGGGAAAACATTTACCTCCCTGATATTCAAAGCATAGGAAGTAAGAAGCTTCTAGCATTTCCTGTGCATTAAAATGAACAGAATTTTGGCAATATCCATGGCGAAGCGCTGCAGGGGTACAGAAGTGAAAAGTGACTTTCAGTGGCTGACAGCATATCCATAGTGTACTGCTATCAGCATCCTTCCCACATTTAGTGTGCTGTACAGCTTCAAGTGTCATGTACTCCCAGAGCCAAACACAACAGGGGAAAAATCTTAACTCCTTTTGACTCATTTTCTTCCCCACTAGGTCTCAAGAATAGGGACTAGAACATAAATTGCCACATTCAGGCTTGAAAGCTTAATGTGAGATTTACAACTCTTTTCTTCTTGGAACTCCTGTTATATATTCAGGCCCGATCCTCTAAAAATCAGACAATATCAAACAAACACAGCATATGTACAAAGTACTTGTTATTTATTTTACATACACCAACGCATATGAAACTATGCAGATAAAGCCTTAAAAATGCAGAAATAATTATAAATATTTAATGTTTAGTGTAAGTTATTTCCTAATTGCATTTTAAAAGAACCTCTCACAAGACATTCTATAACTGGCTCTACTGAGATAGCAGAGGCTTCCCATTGTGTTCCTGCATCATACCTCTCTGATGCTAGTCATTTATCTCTGTAAAGGCCTTTTTCTGGCAATACAGTGATTAATGGAAAAGAGGTGAGTAGTTAAATATTTAGCTTTCATGTCACTACAACCTTGACAGAGATCTGTAACAACCACACAGACTACAAAGCCCTTTGGAACACTGCATTTATAAAATGATTTTCTGAACATCTCTAGCAATTAAAAAATAGAAGAGGCCAATTGGTTTATGTGCTGTGAATGAGCTCACTAGAATAGAAACCTTAACGATTATTTCAAACTATCTTGCTATATATAAAAGTTAGTCTGATATACATGTTAAACCCATATTAATCCCTTAACTCTTAAAGGAACAAAAAGATCCTCAAGAAATGTAGAAGAAAACAGGATAGATGATGATTTTCTACCCTGCCACTTGCTGTTTGCAGCAGGGAGGGGTGACTCCATCTGCCTCTTGTGTGAACTGAGGTAGTGCATTCCCTGGAGTGCGCTCTGTTCAATGAACAGTCCCCGTATGCAGGCAAACGGTGAGGTGCCAATAGATATATCAGCAGCATGTGCTTTTGTGCTTCCATGGGCAAGCCCACCCTTGGTCAACATGTTGCTGGTCAAACCATGAAAAAAAGTTTTGCTAAGACAAACCCCGTTAGATAGCTCTTGCTCATCAAAATAACCCATCCAGGGATCCTACAAAAATCCTAGGGTGAAGACAGAAGTGACAATTTTTGCCTGATCTGGCCACAGAAAGCAGTCTATAGCCATGACCAAACAAGCGTATGGCTGTAGACCACTTCAAAAATGACAGATTGGGCAAAAATCTGAATCTTCATTTCACAAGGGTTGGAGCCAAGAGGAACCATGAGGGGGGGAGGGGGGCACTCCAGTGCACCCACCATACACTCCAGCGCCAGCTAGGGACCCCCTAGAATGAGCTCTCTCTGCTCCCTTTCCCCACTTCTCAGTTACAGTGGGGAGCTGCACTTCTGTCTGCACCCCTAGTGGAGAGACACAGACACCTCTTTGGGAACAAGTGACAAGCCAACCATCCTCTGCAATGTTAGAGATTAGCTGGAGCACTTCTTGGATCTCCGATTCAAATTACCTCCCACAAAGAAATGGTCCAGTTCTGTCAGGTTATAAATAATCTGCAGTCAGTGGTGACTATCCATTCATGGGAAGTGAGCAATGGTACAAGTATAAACTGGCAGCAACAGTCTGCAATAGTTAATTTAAGGTGTGTGCACTGGTGGAGGAAACTGCCATTTCTGTCTTTTCTGTCTGTGTGAACAACTCGAGAAACATTATTATAATTAATGAACAGCCAGCTGTTTCATGAAACTGAATTCTGAGTTTGGTGTGCCTGGATATGGAATTAAGCACACAATGTGAAGATGGGTGCAGCCTGGGCTCACAGGAGGGCTGATGCTAGAGATGCTTTGGGGGACAAGAGGGGAGAGATTGAAAGTTATCACACCCAAGCTGGCTGCCATTTTCTGTGAAGTAGAGGAAAGAACCTGGATGTGTCCCAGAATTTCAAGTGAGCAGATGACATCCAGTCACCATGAAAGTTAAACAGTGCAGCTGGGTTTGACATGGTGCAAAGTAAAGTGAGGAAGGCAGCTGCAACTAAAGTGGGGAGAGACCTGTATAAAAAAAATGCATTTAAGACGCTTGAAAGTATGCATGAATTGCAAGTAAATCCAATTCATCCAGGAGTATAATTTACTCTTGGGGGTTATATCACTTCTAAGGACCCTTTCCTGAGTTTTCAACTTGTTTTTTTTGGTTTGGTTTTGTTTTGTTTTCCAAATGTAACAACAACAGATTCACTTTGGACAGTTGAGTTGTTTGTCTGTGTCTATGGCCATTAGGGGCATAAAGATCTACATCCCATTAAAAAATCCCTGGAGGCACCCAGTACATTGAACAAACCTTTTAATAAACTGACAGTACCTGAAAATTCCAGGGTTTATACTCATAGAGCTTTGCTCTAGTAGGGATTAACACAATTTCCATCTATGATTTTAAATAATTATTTTAGGGAATATAAACTCAAGTAGAAGATTAATTGTGCAGTGGATGTTAATTTCAAATTATTTTTCTCTCCCCAAATAAAACACATTCTTTGCCCCTGTGGAATTGATGCAAATTCAGTGATTTTCAACCATTTTTATGTGAACATTTTGAATGGAGGCGCAGACCCCTTTGAATTGTAAGTGTGGGTATTCACATACTTTTGATTGATCATAGTCATCTTTTGTAGACTCCTTAGACATAGCCTGCAGATCCCCAGAGGTCCGTAGACCACAAGTTGAAAACCATTGTGCTCATATCTCACTTTGAAACCTATCGGGAACTGTAAGGAAAGCACAATTAGCTAATCCAATAAACTAAAGAGGGTAGAAATGCCTCTGGGTGCTGAAATGTTCACCAAAGAGTTTCAGTGCATAAATGTACAGTTTCTTTAAAAGGCAAACACATACAAAGTGTTTCTATTTCGGCTTTAGAGTTTCATTGGGAAGAGGTCAAATTGTGCTGTATAGTAGGTTTTAGTTATGAACAGCCATAGTCACAAATCTTACATGACAGTAATAGGTCTAAATATGACAATGGATAGGTAAGATAAAAGGATATGAAATGCCAAAGCTGAAAAGGCCAGAAGAAGAGTTCTCTATCCATCATCCCTGAAAGACAGAGCTCTTGTTGACCATTTTTTCTGCCCCAGGAATTAAAATAATTTTTCAGTTTCTTTGAGCTCCTGGTACTCATACATACTGAAATCACCTTTTATGTATAAGAATCCAACATAAGCATTATGGAATAACTGGAACCCAGCATGGCTGAGCAAATCAGTACATGCTGTTTCCTGAAACAAGACACATTTAATACTCGAGTTGTATTAACATTCTGCAAAACAAAGAAAAGTTCTAGCAATAACCGATACTGGAAGAGAATTGCTAGGGGGTTGCCCACTTCATTGCTTCTGTAGGCCAAAATTGTTGCACACACCAGGGTGTTTATTGCCCCATTCACTGACAACAAAATCTTATATGGCACCCTGCAGTTTCTTGCTAATTCAGGGAACCATGTGATCCTTCACTCAAACCAGGTCTGTCTCTCTCACATGCTAGGGGAACTACATCTCTCTGGTTACCTCTCTGTCATTTGCCAGGGCTCAATTGCTCCTGATATTCCCCTTCTATATTGTGTCTCCTATTCTTTCCCTCATGCCAGGGACTTTGTATGTATTCCTTTTCATTATTTTCCTCCTCCATACAACGGTCTCTATATGCAGACACATAACACATTTATACCAATGTCATGTGGCATTACATTGATAGAAATATGTGGCCAACACACGGGATACAGCCCTACACCAACAAAAAAAATCACTCAGTATCACATGGAAGTTACTTATTGGGAAGTCAAATCAAAATTAGCTATACCTTAGTGGGGAAGTTTTGTGTTTGCAGCTCTAGCAGGTTTCAACCAAGATAACCTTTTATTTCAAGACTTATAGCCTATTAGTAGGCTATAGGCTATTTAAAGATTTATAGGCTATTAGGCCTAGTGGTGAGCCTCTGTAATAACAACTGCTGAAGACAGCTTTCTAGAGAGAGTTAGTATGCTATGCCTGTTCTGGATGCTAGCATAACCCACATTGGTATTGTAAATGTCACCAGTGTAAGTAAATGTGTTGAATAGCTCCATCTTGTTTGTGCCTCTTCCATTTTCCCCTCCAAAAGACCCCATCATGGGGGTCTTCTTCCATATGATGATATAGTTGGGCTGGCTTACAGCTGGCTGGGAACATATAGTAAGAGATAGTCCTGTTTTGAGCAGGGGGTTGGACAATGACCCCTTCCAATCCTAACTTTCTATGATTTTATTTTTCTATAATACCACTTCCATTGTTGTTATCTTTTGCTGAAATTGATTATCCATGCCCTTTCTTTCTCTTTTTAGAATGATTTTGTTAAAATGTTTTAAAAAAATATATAATAAGCATCATAAGAGTTGAAGATTTTTTGTTAAAGTTACAAATGAAGTTGATATTACAGTTTGAATGGGGCAGGACACAAAATTTATTGAAAGGTGTCAACCACAAAAGCATTAAAAAGAATAAAAATCAACATTTGATAACAGGGCTCCATAAATAAAACAAGGGAAAAATCTGCCATTAATAGACAAAGAAGGAGCATGCAAAAAACTTCTGCCAGTTACATTAAGCATGTCTACAATACGGGCTTCCCTTACAATATAATCTATCTTTGATCAATTTAGTATACTCTACAAATAAGCAAGCTCTCCAAGTGCCAAAATACATGCTGGATGTTTGACAACTAGTTACCTGGGGGCTGTTGTGTGCCATCCTGCGTTGCGTCTTGTCCGTATTCTTTTGAACACACTTGCACACAGGAGAGGATATTTATGCATGCATGTAGGTGTTCTTATAGGTCTTTATATTCTACTTCCTGTTATAAATGGCAGTATAACTAGGTAATGGCTTTCACAAACATAATAAGATTACTAGCATTGCTGCTGGATGGCAAATGCAATAATAAGCAGGACTTTTTCTGTATCTTAGTTAATATTCAGGGCAAAGAATCCTTCCTGAGAGAGATTATACCCTGGAGGGAAATTTCAGTAACTGCAATACCAAATTAATACTGCAAAACTCACTGATAGCTCATATTTTTGCTGAGTCCTGGAGGAGCCTTACAGTTGCTATATCACAATCTAAACAGAAGTGCATTGAATGCATTAATTAAAAAAAAAATCGTATGCACAATGTGACTTTCATAGTTATTTGTATGTTCACCATGAAACAATCTTGCTTCCCCATTGGCTGGGGAGATCCCACGGTTCTGTGGCAAAAGGAGGGATGATCCAAGGTGGTGAATGACAAGACTGGATTCCATGGAGTTTACATGTAATAGGTTCAGCAAAATGAAGGACATGGGGCCTCTGACATGTCCAGAACCCCCAGTGTGGTTGCGTGCACTTCTGAGACATACTTTCCGAGGGTTCTCACACCTCCAGGGGAACCCTTCAGCTCCAAACCCCTCTCTGCTGCTTTGACCACCAAGAACAGACTGTGATGCGCCAAAGGTCACCTTCCTGAATTATGGAGCCTTAGCTATACCTGTCTCACCCAGACCTTGCCAGCTCTTAGCAGTGTGGATTCTGCCATCTAGAAGAATAGCACTCTTTTCCAGTCATGCACTTAAAAAAGATAGATCCCCGCTTCTGGAAAAGAGGGTTACTTCTATGGTGATGTGCTCCAAGATCCCAGTTAACGTTGACAATATATAAATTAAACAAACAACAAAAGGATTTCTTAACAACTAGAATAAGCATAAAAACCCAGTAACCATATATTAGATACATATAAAAGAATACAAATTCAAAATAAAAATATCAGAACAATAACCTATTCTTGCCCTGCATTTTAAATCCAAGAATGCAGTTTAGGCTCAGTCACCCAACTTTCTAGCTGAGGGACTCCAGTGTCTCCCTAGGCCCCAGAAAAACTGAAGACCCATCATACTCTCCAGGCAAAGCTCAAGTACATTTTATTATTTGTCCATCTATATGCATCACCCACTGGATTTTCAGGGAGCCCACATAATGCCTACAACTTCTTTCAGATGTGAAGAATGCTAATCCAGTAGCCCTAAGATGCCATCTCTAACTTAATTTCCTCCACAATGAGCAATGTCCTTCCCCCAAGAGACTGTAGAGCCATGTATCATTCCTTTAAAATGTAAATGCATCTTTCTCTGGAAGGGCCTGGTTCCTGTGCCTAATACAGCAGCTCTGCAAGGAGATGAGTAAACAACTCATGTCAAATGCTAATTCTTTGTCATCGCTGTTCTTCAGCCATTTAGGTTCTGAATTTTTTCCAAAGTGCCAAAAAAAGGGCCTTCTTACGTGTTACTCTGAGATGCTCAAATGTTGATGGGTGTTAGTGCTAGCTTGAGTTTGGAGCAATCGCACTTCAGGCCAGCAGAGTCCTAAAGGACTGAAAGGTAAGAATCCCTCCCCCCCCCGCCGCGCCATGCTGTCTCCCCAGGGGCTTCCCCTCTTGCCCACAGGGTTCCCTCCTGTGCCCCCTTCCACCCCCCCTTACTGGTGGCTGTCCCCGATGCTGTTTCCAGGGCAGCAGGCAGGGAAAGGTTATCCCAAAGAGCTGTAGGGGCAGTGGCAGTTGCTGGGAGGGCAGGTTAATCCTTTCCTGTAGGTTAACCCTTCCCTGCCTGTTCCACCAGGACAGACACTGGAGGCAACCACAAGTATTTGAGGTGGGGGAGGGGAGAGTGAGCAGGGATCTGGCATGCTGGGGAGGGTGAAGAAAAGCAGTGGGCCAGATCTGGGTCAGCAGGGGAGGAAATGGCGGGGGGGAGCGGTGTTTTTACTAAGTTGTAGCCTAGAGCTGGTAACACAGATGAGACATTATCCTGTCCTGCAGCTGCGAAACTTTAAGCCGCATAACAAGTGCTTCAAACCAGTTTCAGGTGTTAATATACAAACAATCCAGAGCCCGCCCAAAAGTATCATGCAACAAGGCCCAGACTCATTGCTTATCACTTGAAAGTCATTAATATATTGTGCAATCCTGGCCCCATTATAACATATAAGAAATACATTTTATATAAAATACCCCATGTGTATAGCCATAAGGATGCTAAGGCTAAATATAGCTTGATACTACCTATCTGTAAAAACCACACAAGCTAGCTCAGTGTAAAAAACTCAAGAAATCATGCATGACACCCCACAAACTTCTCAGGTTTGTGACAGGGCCTCCAGGTCCCTGTCCACAGAAGGGACAACTACAATTAGTAGTAGTATTGTGATAGGATCTACAGCCTCTAATCGGACACAGTCTGCTAAGCACCATGCTTATATAAGGGAGGAGGGGGAAGAAAAAGTCCCTGCTTACAGTTTTTATTTCTGATAAGATAGCTGGACAAAAACAAACAGATGGAAAAGGGGGAAGACAATTAAATGACAAAGGTTTTCTGGCAAGTGGCAGACAGTCTGCCATGTCCCTAGCCAGTTGCAATAAGTCTTCTTCAGCAGTCAATAGATGGAAGAAGGAAAGAAACCCTGCCTCCCACACATCTGCCACACAGTCTCTATAGTTACCTGAACTAAGCACCAGCATGATAAAATGTTGGTTTTGTCTCTTCAGCAACTGTCTTTTGAAACATGTTGTGCACAGAAGCACAGGCCTAAGGCACTAAAGACAAAAAACATTTTCTTCAATACTGTTGGGGCGGAGATTGCAACCCACACATTCATGTACATACTTGTAATGGGGTACATAAAGGCAACTGGTCATATTTGGATTCCTCTTTGGCTCTTTCCTACCAAAATAGTAATGATTACAACTCTGAAGTAGAGGGAAGGAGAAAAGGTGCAGACTATATAAGTGCACCACATAACTCAAAAAATGCTATTGGACTGGTAACTTTTATATTCTTCAGCAGAAAATATGCATTTACAGTATACAAGTGGTTGGGAGAAGGATACAGTACAGGTCTCAGTACAGGTTGGACTTCAGATTTGAAAACATAGGTGACTAAAATGACTGATCTGCAAACATCTACTTCAGACATGAGTGATGCAGGCCCCCAGAGGCTGGGGGAGCACAGTGGCAGCAGGAGCGCGGCAGTGGGTGTGGGGCGGCAGTAAGTTGGGGAGCAGTGTCAGCGGGGATCACAGACTGCCCGCAGACGCCGCCAGAGGTGCCTTCTTGTAGGGGGTGCATGTCCTCCCTGACTTTATGCCTGTGCTATAAAATTACATCTTTCAAAGGTTTGTACTAAAGATCACAGAGCCATTCTACAAATGTCATAGAGTCATTCTACAACTGCTTAAGAAAATGGCTCCTTAAATGTGAAGCCTACAGCTGCGGGTAACATAGGTTTATGCTTAGATTTGCTACGTTTCCTTGATCTGGCTGCTTCCTTGGGGGATTGAAGGCCTGTCTATATTAGGAGCATGGCTTTGGATTGGAAATATACTGGATTTGTCTGAGTATGATTTAGAGCCTTCAATTACACATTGAAGTTCTTCAGGAATCCTCCTAACCAGAAGTCATGACGCTCAATTCACAGATGGATGTGGCCATGGATTCAGAGGCTGTCTCACCTGAACTGATAGGAACTACCACAAAGGATTTTGTCATCAAAAATCCTTCTGTTTGATGGGTATACTATATTCTCAACTGCTCCTTGTATTCATCAGGCAATCTGTCTATAAAAGTTTAAGCTGAACTCCTATTTACAGTTTCACAAGAAAGCCTGATCATTCAAAATCTTCATCTGTGGAATGACCAACAAATATGCTTTTTATCCAAAGAGATCCAATCTTTCGTTCTTCTTTTAGCCTGTGTCTGTTTATCAACTTCCATGACTAGCCTTGAGCAGAGAATCCAAGACAGCATGAAATCTTGTCATGGGTCCCAATAGTACTTACCGACTTCCAAAAAAATGTAGCAGTAGAGCTGGGAGTTTAGCTGAAATAGTGTTTTGTCTCGGTATAGCTGCTTGGAGTTACACACAGAAAAGTGAAGCTATTTGCCTCTTATTAAAAACATCGCTCCTGTCTTTCTTTGTTTCTTCCTCCCAACTACCCCAACCCCAGTGTAATCTAGGGATGGATCTCACTCTTAAAGACATGCCAAAAATTAGATCTGATATTTATATCTCAATATCTGGTACAAAGCAATTTCACATTTTATTACAAAAAACACAACATTTTGCTTTATGAGAGTAAGGATAAACAGCTGGATTGGTGTCTTATTCATAATGTGAACATCCTTTTATTGATTTAAAGACAGGTGGCTGATTTAATGAATTTTTCTATATGGTCAGTTTGGCAGATATATAGTTGTGTCCATAAATGTTCCTGTGAATTTACCCAACCTCTGAATGTCAAACTGAATATTCTTTCTTAACTTTGTAAGAGAAATATATAGGATGCCACTGGATTTTATCCAATGTCTCCAGAAGCTCATGGAAAGTTTTGCTATTAGCTACGGATAGAGCAAAATTTTATTTTTAATTTTTAACTGAACCACCAAAGGAGCCTACATGTTTTGTTGTAATGCAGCAAGCCCAATATTTTTCCTTAGGGAAAATCTTAACTAGAGGAGAAATCCTGACCTGATCTGATCTTTACAGTACTGGACAACACAGTATGACCTAGATGAGAGATCTTGAATTCTGTAATTGGTTTGGAGCTTCCAGTGATACAACAGCAGTCTGTACTTTAATGAATGGTGTAGAGAAACTAAGCAGGGATAACCTACTTACTATTTCTCGTAACACAAGAACTAGGGGACATACAATAAAAATATTACAAAGTCAGTTTAAACCAAACAAAATAATGTTCTTTTCTACACAATGGGTGCATCTACATGTGCAATTAACATGATACAATAAGCTCTGAAGCCATTTTAGTCAGAGTCAACTCCTCCTGGGTACAGTGTTTACACATGAGCCTGGTACAGGAACAATTTGAGCCCGAGTGGAGCCACTCGGGACTGGCAGGGGGCATGGGGAATCAGTCTCGGGCTCTGGGTGGTGGCATCGGGCAGTGTAAGGGCTGGCTGGAGCATGAGGTGCAGAGCCAGCAGAGCCATGTCGTTAGGCAGAGGGCAGCCCCAACACTTTAGTACCCTTATGCCCCAGCCAGCCAGTCACCATGTACATGTGCATTTCTGTGCAGTTATTTACTCCACCATATTTCACAAGGGACAATACTATCTTACAATGGAGTTAATTAATTTACTGTGTCCTAATACTGGCATACGTGTAGACACTGTACTGCAAAGCTAATTACTTGAGATTACTTACTGTGTAGTAACACACATGTAAACACCTCAGCTTGGCAGGAGGAAGTGGGAGATTGCTCTCTGCCCCTGGGAGCTGTCTGCTGACAGGAAACTCCATGACGGTGGAGCCAGCACTAGGAAAGAAGAATCTCCCAGCCCAGGCCTTGTGATGGTGGGGCTTGGGCTTGGAAATAGGGATCTCCCAGCCCTGGCCCCTCCCAACTGCAGGTCTCAGGCTGAGAGAGAAGGACTCCCAGTGCTGGCCCATGATCATGGAGGAGGGGCTGTGAGCTCCCTGCTGCTGGGACAGGGGGGCATTGTCCCCACCCAGGCTCATGTGGTGGAGCCCACCCTGTCAGCAGACAACGCTGAGGGGCAGGAATAAATGTCCAGGACCCCACCAGAAGACAACCGTCTCCTGCCCCTGTGCTCCCTGCCAGCTCCTGGGCTAACAGCCAGGGGGAGTTTAGAGATCCCCTTGGCTGTTGCAGGGGTCCAGTATAGGGCTGCAGAGAGTGGAAGTAGTCTGCTGCTAGAAGCACAAATCTGCTTCCACTTCCCTGCATGTGTAAACATGTGCCGGGGAGAGTTTGCTCTATAGTACTTAGCTCTAAACTAAACTGCTCCTGGTTACTGGCAAGTGTAGAGACACCCAGAGAGTCTCCCTGGAGGGAGAAGTACAATTAAAGCAAGGCACACTTGGATGTGGAGGGCAGCACAGCAGCTGCCATGAATGGCGGTGCTGTTGAAGGGTCAATGAAATGCTTGAAGCCTAGTCAGATGAGACTTCAAAACTGGTTCGATGTGGTAGAGATTTCTACCACATCAGCCATTTTTAACTAGTTGAAGTGCTTTAAACCTTTTTACACAGAACAGTTCAACCAGCAAAACTGTGATTCCATTGGTTGAAATATAATGATTGTCCATACACTTCCTATGCTGATTTAAGTCATCAAGAATGTGTGTGGAAAAGCAGATGGAGAGTAAAAATATAGCTCAAGATAACTGCCACAGAGTTAAAGGGAGATGATTTTGACCTTCTCTTTGGGCAAAATATGAAACTCATCCCGACTAAAAAGAAAAAAAAAAGGACTTAGAAAGAAAAGAACTTTGGAAAGACTGAAAGAGATCCTCATTTAGTAGAAAAGTGATAAGGCATTTGAATGAATCACATTGAACTTAGTGGGGACATCTGAATTAGTTAGGCACATTGAATCTGCCATGATGGGACAGTAATATTGATATACAGTTTGCTTGATGATTTAAGTACTCTCCCCTTAAATTCTTTGCTACTGCTTAAAAAAACACTAATAATTTGGTTTTAAGAAGGCTGTTTTGTTATTCTATGCTAGTGGTCAAAGCTGCCGTACCCAGTTAAATCAGCAGGGTTAGAATAATAGAAACAAATCCCAAGGCCTTGCCCATAAATTAGAAACACTACAAAATTTTACTGTAGAATATGTAAGGACGTGAAGCAAAACACCTGATGTGTTTCACTTGTACTGAGCAAAAAGGAAACACAAGAGAAACGCCATTATTCCTTAGATTTATTATCAAATGTATTTTTTTCATTATTTAGGATGTTTCCTTCAGCTTGAACTGCAAAATTAGGCTGATAAAACTCACAGTTGCCTCAAATCTGATTCTGGTAACTTTCTTGCTTAAATTTAAGTATACTAAACCAATGCAGTAACATTAGTTGCAAAGATGAATGCTGTGTGCCCCTGGAAGCTGGGGGAGTGGGGCACGGTAAGCTTCCACAGGTGGTAGTGGCATTGTTGGTGGCAGGACCATGGTGGTGGTGAGCAGTGAGTTCCCACAGGCAGCTGTGGTGCTGTTGGTGGTGGAGGGTGGAGGTGAGCACTGACCAGTAGTTAGCGATCACCTGCAGATACCACCGGCAGCAGCAGCCAGCAACAATTGCAGACTACCCACAGATGCCACTGGCAGTGTCAGCAGCAGGGTGGTGTGGGGGGGTCTGGTGAGTGGCGACCTCCCACAGGTGCCACTGGCAGTGTCAGCAGTGCCTTTTAGCAGGGGGTGCATGGGCACACATGTGCACCCCCTACACATTGCCAGTGGTTGCAAATATTGCAGGTAATGATATTTCTTTCTTTCTTCCTTTTTTTCCCCCCCATTTAGTTTCCATGGAAATAAATGCAAAGAAAAGTGGTATCGTTGTATTGTACAGTCAGTCTGGATTCTGTTGGCACTGGATTTATGACCCAGGTACCTTGTTCCAGGTGAACTCAAAACCCTCAGACGGACCATGACCTTTCAATAATAGGTCCATTTTATTGATAAGCAGTGATAGCAGATAATAATAATGCAAACAATTCTATATATAGCACTCCCAGAGTTCACAGAATCAAGGTACGTCTGGCCAATATGTGAGCTTCACTCTGAGGTTCTCTCTTGCATGTCAGATGTCAGCAGCCTGGAGGCTGAGGCCCACCCTCCCTCTGTGGGGTGGATGAGGTGGGCTGGTGGTGTGCCCTCTGTCCATGGTGGCCTTGGGTTCCCCTCTTGGGGACCCTTTGTTGCTCTGAAATGCTTCCTTTTGTATTCTTTTCCTCTTCTGATGATTTCATCTCTTGGCATCGCTGTGGTCATCACACTGTCCGTGTTCTGTCCTGTCAGCATGTTCTTTTAGTTCACAAACTCATCACATGCACACATCCTAATTTGGGTTTTACTGGTCTCTCCTAATTCGGCATGTTTACCAAAACCAGAAATCTCAAGGGCTCTGCAGCTAGTCACTGTGACCTGGCCAAGGTGCCAGAGTCCCTTATCTCTGTTATAGAACACTGTAGTACATGTCTTCAATTTCGCAGCTTGTATGTCTGCTTGTTGCTTGCCTGTGTCAGACACAGTGGACCTTGAAGGAAACTTTTGTTACAAACAGGCTTTTACAAATCACTTAATCCTTGCTGTTGCCCTGGACCATTGTTCTAATGCACATTTACTTTATCTACAAGCCAATTCCCCAAAGCAAACCTCTAATTACAATTTTCTAGCCTTCAGATTATATAATAACTTCTCTGAACAACAGTGTTTAACATGTAGTATTTTCCAGTTTGGCACCCTGAGAGAAGCAAAAAATCATTTAGGTGGGTATCTCAACTCATTTCTTCCATTAACAATGCTGTTTGAAGTCAGATTGAGGCTGTCTATTATCATGGATTTAAACTGTAAGAGAGATGTTTTAGTTAAGCAACACATTTAACTCATCTGGGAGCTGCCAACAATAATTTGTGCATTGGAATTTAGGATTCTTTACATCATCATTTACAGTGGACTAAATGCCAGCTCTTTGACACCCTATCAATGTTCTTCACTGATTTTTGGGAAACCTATGCCCTCCTCCATGTGAATAATGCAGGAATGGGTAAAATGGTTGATTCCAATTTATTAGGGAACTGGAATCCAAACAGAGCAAGGGTACATGTTAGTGTAAGCAACCCCCATACTCCTCCTCTACAAGCCCAGATGAGGGCCACTACCTTGCACCAGCCCCTCACCTAACCAGTCTACTGCCTCCTACCCCCATCCTTCATCAGCTTGAATTGGCCTACTGCCCTCTCCCACCCACCTTAGATCAGTCCGACCACCCTGAAGCACCCCAGATCCCTGAACAGACCCTCCATCCCCCTGGCTTACTTTAGGCTGCCAGCACTGTCCCAAGGCAGCAGGCAGGGAAGAGGAACTTGCCTGACTAGCCCATGCCTCTACTTTCTGGGCTGGGCTCAGCCTGGAGAAGAGTGCCTACTCCCCTCGGACATTGCTAGCAGCCAGAAGCATGAATGACGTGTGCCCCTGGCAACTGGGGGGGGGGGGGGGGCACCTTTGGCAGTGGCAGGAACACGGAGCTCCTGCAGATGCCACCAGCACAGTTGGCGAGGGTGGGGAGGGAGGGGCAGGGTGCCGAGCGCTGACCAGGGGTTGATGACCACCCACAGGTGCCAGCAGTGGCAACCAGCAGCAATCGTGAACTGCCCGCAGATGCCACCAGTGGTGTCGGTGGCGAGCAGCAACTGCCCGCAGGTGCCACTGACAGATCCGGCGGCACCTTTTTGTATGGGGTGCACTGCCACACTCAGGGGGTGCACGTGTATCTGTGTGTACCCCCTATATATCTTCCCTGGGCAGGAGCAAACCAGTGAAAGAACAGGGAGGAGCCCTGGGGGTGGGCCTTGTGTAACTAGCCAACATGCAACTAAATGCCTTGTTAAATATTCTACTTTGAGCTGCTCCAGTGTTGATCAGTGTCAATGGTAGCTTGAGTCTGGAGCAGTCACACATTCAAAAAGCTGGGGCCTTGAGGACTGCAAGGTAAGAATCATCTTTCCCTTGCATTCCAGGGGGTATTGTTACCTTTCAGTCCTCAAGGCTCCTGCTGGCTTGAATGTGGGACTGCTCCAAACTTGAGCTAGCATGAACTCTGATCCACATCTTTGCTGCTCAAAGTGCAACATGTAACAAGGCAATTAGTTTAATAAGCCTGGATCTTAAAACTAGCCCCATCTAAAACCCTCCTCAGTGAATCTTCCATTAGTGTATCCAACAATTATTATATCACTAATTGTACAGCCATATTTGGAAAGGCTTACCCTCAAGTGGAATTAAGTATATCCCTTCAGCATACCCTTAAATGGCATAGTCACTTGGGGTTACTTTTCATTAAATATATCATTTTGTCTGAAAGCTTTTGGTACAGGAGTTCCACTGAAAAACAGGTCTTTTCCATCTTCCAGTAATATAAAATAGATGTCTATTTATAAACTCCTCAGATGCCACTATTAATATCACTCAAATTTCACTCAAAGCTGTCATCTTCATTATCCATGTTAAAATGCTTTTGGATTTCAAGCTGTATTGTTCTTCTTCTCCCCTTCTCCTCCCCACCATGCTCTATATTACAATAGGTTTCACAGGTAATTTTTATTTAAAAAAATAGAAACCAACTGTTGCACTTATTGACAGATTGCTGTAAAGCATGAAAAATGAGGGCAGCAGTAGGGGAACTGCAGAATAGTCGCAATAAATTTGATCAATGGCATAATGCTGTAATAACGAAGGATAGAACCTGTAAATCATGAGAAAAGTTCAAGAGGGAAGCATCAAATCCTGGGAGATACCGACTTCCCTGATGCTCCCTTTTAATCTACCTCTGGCTGTCACTCTACCTCTAACCATATAAGAAGCTTAAGGAAATTTAAGATTATGACAAAGTATGGATGGAGAAACTGCTTATACCAGAGGACAGATTTTATAGTCAAGTCTCTGTAACGAACAGCACACACGTATAAATGCTGGGCTGCAACAGTAATACTAGAAGAAAAGAGATTGTTCAAGCAAAAAGAAAAGGGTTACAAACTACTGGACTATTATCTGACTAATTTAGGAACTACCATGTGATACTTTCCTATAACAGTCAGCTCAAAACTGAAAATAATACAACATCATGCAATCTCGAGATTAGACAGATGGATGATGCTCTTGTGATGCACTGTCCAAATAAAATGGGTCTGTGAGACTTATTCCAGCAGACTGAATCTAAGTCAGCATATATTTTTATATATCACAGCAATAATTAAAAAAAGAGGAACAATCCTTTTTCTAAGATTGGTTTTCTCATGTCACTCAGATGAGCAAGTAAAAGAATTCCTATATCTTATCAAGGCTACAACAGAGCCCTCTGTAAGTTCTGCTACCTTCTTCAGAAATAAGCTTTCAGATTCTAAAAGATTAAAAGAATCAAAATTGACAGATCAAAAAAAAGTCTCATTTTGTGGATGAAAAATGATTCAAACGTTTAATGAACCTTTAGAATCACTAAAAATAACATACACTTTTAATGGTTTCCTGTTTTAGTTCCTTTCTAGTTGTTTTCAGTGGTTTTAATTCAGCATGTATATTTATATACTGAAAAGCAAGAACCCTATTGAAATATGCTGTGTATTGATATAGATGAGTGTAAAGATGTTGAAAAGAATGCAACTGATTCATACATCAAAAGTGTGATTGAAATGCTGACAAAACTAAGGGACTTGTGCATTGGCAACACAATGCCATACTGTGGATCTGGACCTAAAGTCTCTTTTTATAATTCAGTTCAGTCACTTTTTAAAAGCTATTGTTTCAAAACACAGAAAGAAAATTAGAGTATTTCTGAATATATTTCAAGAAAGACTTGGTAGTACAACTTATTTCATTTGGAAAAAAGTGATGGACTTAAAGACTCCTTTTATATCTGCAATGTCCTGCCTTAACTCAGTCTATAAACTGGTCTCCACAGAAAACTTCATTTCCAAGTGACACAGGATACAGACTGAGAAATATTAAGAAAACGAATGAGCTTACCACTGAGAAAGGAAGGTTATCACAATTCAGTCTTCTCATGAAGTATTGATGTCATATAATCTTCAGTAAGGTATTTCCTCCCCTCCCCCTCATCACAATTAAACCTCTCCCAAGTCTACTCTCTCTCATTCACAACATTTCTTCTTCCACTGGTATACCTTAAGAAGAAAAACCTAGTAATAGATGTGCTGGCTCTGGGAAATATTTCCGTCTTTCTAAAAGGACGAATAAGGAAACTGTTACTGCTTTGCGATGGGTCTCTCTTCCCTAGTGCAACTATAATAAAAATCAAAATGCCCATTTTAAGTTGACCTAATATACAATAGTCGTCTATAATCAATTTCTACAGGTATCAATTACTCATGAATAAGTTATTTTAATAATATATTTAGTAATCTATTACCACCACTTTCAGACATTTTTAAATTTCCCTATGTGCAATTCAAATCATAGGTTGGAATGGACCTCCAGAGGTCATTTAGTCTTGTGCCCTCCCTGAGACAGGATCCGAACTATTCTATGGAAACCATAATAAAAATTCTATATAAGACTACTGTCAACTGGAACACACCATAGATCTAGCACCCTAACCTGCCACAGGTAAAGTAGGGAAACAACAGAAGTCAATGTCCTGCTTCTATAAAATGTTGTCAATATATGCTTAAGAGATCTCAGGTAGAGGGCCAGACTCCCCACTACAGAGGAAAGCAAAAACCCTCACAGTCCATACTAATCTGACCATGGGGTAAAATTCCTTCCTGACCCCAAATATGGCAATTGGCCTGACTCCGAGTGAAAGAGCCAGAACCTCTAGCTAGGAACCTCTGGCTTTACTCCCAGCAAGAGCACTGACATGGCTCACTGTGACAGCCAGAACCAGAGGGATTAATAAGCAATAGTATGTGCTTCTTTGAGGCATTTGGTATTTTGCCTAAACAGGTAGTATTAGTTAATATTAGCTTATAAGTTTGTAAACTGCAAATGTAATTTGTCTGTCATAAGTTTAACCAAAATGATAAATTAACTGTTCATGGAACTGACTGGGCCCCATAGGCAAAGCTGTAGCTGTGAGATTAGCTGGCCTAACGGTTTTTTGCTCAGGGTTCAGCCTTAGCAATAAAAACTGCATCTAACTGCTAGGAACACCCAACGCATTCCAGGAAAGCACATCCCAAGGAAGCATATTCAAATGAAGGGGTTGGGATTTAGGCGGAGCAATGTCAATTTCAAACCTAAAGGTGCTGCATCATAGTTTGCTTATTGGATAAACCTGAGTCTGGGTAGTATCCTTTTATGATAATTTTAACACCTTTCAATCCCATAGGGTAACAGCTATAGGGCAATATTGTGAGTGGCCCTGAGGCCAACAGATTAACATAAGACGAGGTATAAAAAACACATGCATCAGATGACCAGCAGGAAGGAGGAACAGAATAGTCATTTCTGTCCCACGCCTGGACCCCAGACTCCCGATGTGAGTGAGGATCAGATCCTGAGCAAGGGACTTTCCCCAGTAATCCCTCTGACAGCGTCAATCATCAGGGATGCCTGACTTTGCTGGAATCACTTGGAGCGCACCTGTCATTGAGGGACTATCGATAAGTTGCCAACCCATGTCTGTCTATTTGTTGTTTTGAACAGCCCAGTGTGGCTAATACCCTCACAGTGCCCAGTTGGCCTGTGACAGATTAATCTATCTATCTATCTGTTGTTATTATCTGTTGTTATTATTTACTATTAGCTCTTTAATACTGCCTTATCTGCTTATCGCATTTATCTTTCTGTTAACTGTTGTGTGTGTGTAAGCTATAATAAATTTGCCTTTATTCCACTCCCAGCTTTGCCTCCTCGACCCAAAACTGAATCAAACAGCCCAGTTGGCCTGTGATAAAATTGATACACTCACAGTGCCCAGCTGGCCTGTGACAGCCCACTCAAAGTCCCCAGGCTTAACTGTACTTAGCACCCAATGATTTTCAGGCAGAAAAGTGTGCATATTGGGGAAGGGAGTGGGGAAAGGGAACACAACCAGCAAAGCCCAGAAGCATGGGAAATATTCATGGTAGAACATAGGAATAGCTACCCCTGGATCATTAATAAATCAATCTGTCTTGCATTCTAATCCTGCAAATATTTTTACACACGAGTAACTATTTTTTTTGGATAAGTAGTCTCATTCACTTGACTAGTCACATGCCTAAAATTACTCATGTGCTTAAAGCTTTTTGTAAGTCTGGCACTTGAGAGCTCTAGGAGACTGAAAACTGCAAGCTGGATATTGAATTTATGATAAAAGATCAATGTTATGCCATTTATCATCACTCATGAGGCAAGATATGATTGTGCAGTTTTGGCTGCAAATCTTATATGTTAGCTGCCTCTCTATTAGAATGTGATTTCATATACTCTGAGTTTTAAGTGACTTCTGGTGATAGAGATCCTCTAATTCTGACTTGGAATGGAGTGAAATGTGCTGGGGCAAAAAACCCCAAAAAACTAGGTAAAAGCAGATTTTTTTTTTTTAAATGCAACACCTCAATGCAACTCCAAAACTCTTTAAATCATTTAAATTATAATCGACTTTAGTATCTTTAGTATCAATTCCTAAAGGAATCATAAAGCAATACTAAGAAGTTAGCTCTGCCTCAATATTTAATTAGAGCAAATGTACCATGTGTATGTTAAAGAGTGCTAGACTTTTAACCTAAATAAATAAATGAATAAAAAAAAAAAAAAACCCCTAATGAATTATTCAGAAATACAATGCTTTATTAATTCAGGTGAAGCACCTAGAAAGAGTTGTCAAAAAATTTTTTGACGTTTTAGCCCCATATTTCACCAATCTAGTCACAATGAAGGCTGTACTGTTTCCAACCATTTTCTGTTTTTTTTTTTTAATTATTTTTAATATGAGTTAATTAAAATGTGCTTTTGAACATTTGACATAGCGAGTATGATTTTTTTGTATATAAAATTCCCACTTGAGAGGAGTTATTCCTTGGTGAATAAGACTTTTTCCCCACTATCTGCTTCATGCAACCATTTTTCAATTTTTACACATTAATTACTTCAATGAGTATGTAACAGTTATTGCATACAGCATGTTGGTATTTAAAGAATACATTAAAATGGCTGGTAGACTAAAAAGGTGAAAGCCCCTCAGTTTAGACAGCATACACAGGGTTTACTGAATATGTAAGCCCGTAAATTAAAGTCAAATTCTGATCCCACTGATCTATTCTCTCACTTTCTTCCCTCTCATCTTTACCTCACCCAGATGTTACTCTGGAGTCTGAAGGCACTGAAGTCTAACCCTAAAGGCATACTTTAGGTACCTATGCATGTTGTCTGCAGTGGTGTGAATTTTGAGTACTGAATATACCCGACTCTCAGATCGTATCTATTTTGTTCTGCATGGAGCTTTGAAGCAAAATCTAACTTCTAGCTTTTCTTCCCTGCCCCACCTTAGAACAGAAACAAAAGTAATAAATGGAGGAAAGCTGAAGAATTCTTAATATTATTGCAGTTTTTAACTGTCAAAGGTATTATGAGATTAATTCAAGCTATAAAATTTAGATGAGAGTTTTAAAGCACCCGAGTGGTAATTTATTCTGAACAACAAAATTTGGGTTTGAGTTATTATAAATATAGGCAGTATTTCAGGCCTAATCCAAAGCTAAGGGCTACTAGATCCCCATGGAGTGTATGCCTATTTATAATTATATAGTTAATAAACCCTTATTTTTTAAACATGATTGTGTATATGGCCAATTCCAGTTTACACTATTTCAGTGCTATCACAGGGACAGTGATAAACAATGACCAAAATCTGTCCCTATAACAAGTTCCTTTACATAATATTACATTAAATAGATATACATTTTCCCTTGGAAATACCTAATGTTAAAATTCACCTAAATTAGCCAATTAGTAGCTTGGACACTCAGAAGACAAGGCATGCAAAATGTCTGCATTACAGTTTGCTTCCATCTCTGATGCTTTCACAGGGCTTTATGAAATTTATACTTAGTAAAAGTACATTCCACTTAATTATTAACTCCAATGTTATCATTTTAACTGCTTTGTACCTGTTAACAAATAAAAGTAATTTTAGTTTGTAAAGTGGCTTAAAAATTTCACAGTAAGATTAGACTTTGTTCAACCACCAGAATTTGTCAAAGCTTTAAGGGAAAAGCCTGCAGCTGTCACTTTAGGAGCATTTTAGTTGCATTTACCTTCAAACAAACCTTTTAGCAAAACAACAGGAGCACAAATGCATGCCAACCAGACAAGTGCCTGATAACGAACAAAGTCGGAATTCACCTAACAAAGTAAGAATTTTTTGAAGTGAAACCATTTCATATATACACAACATAACATCCAAATCATATTACAAAGGAGCTTATATGGGCACAAGCATTTTTAACAATAGTATAATGTTGCTTGTAAGATTACTAATTTGAACTGCATGAACACATGCTAACTTCATGTACAGGACTGGCAAGCAGCTATTGTTATAGAGTTAGAAAGCAGACTGCTCCAAGGGAAAAGCCAAAAGCACTTGTAATTTCAATGATAGCAGAAATAAGCTATCTATCGAGGTCAGGTTTTCTTGCAGAGATTATTGATGCTCACAAGAGACCTGTAGTTCTACCACAGAAAATTAAGCTCAGACTGAACAGTCATTAATCAAAAATACTTAGGACACAATACTTAATTTTGATATTCCCCACTTAACCATTTTTTGTGATATCGTATACTAAAAATTAAGCAACATTGTATTTTTTGGTACTAAGTAACGCCTCCAGATGTTTCAACATTAGACTTTTCAAAGTATCTGCATATAATTTGGAAGCATTCAGCGTAGCTTCAAGCCAAAAAATGAGAAGAAATGATCACAGAACAATCTGATTCCTGATGTTTGAAATGTACAAGATCATGGTCTTTTCATAACTGCCATTTTGGAGAGTGTCAATCATGTACAGCATGCACTTGTTTCCACACTGCATTACCATTGCATGATATTCCTTATTTTATTATGGTTTGGCTTTTGATAATTTGTTAGATCCTGCCATTTCTCAGAGATTTCTTGAAAAAGATTTGCTGTACTTGACTATGTTTTACTGTGCTGGCAAGAGCCATCAGGAGTCTGGGAATGCTCCAGTAAACTTTAGATTAGAATCTGAAATTTTGGATGTTTCTCCAATCCACATTCAAAAGCTTCAGATGCTCTGCAGCCTTCTCTCCATTCAAAAGTATGGAAAATTTTACACTACTTAATCTTTTTGAAAAATTTGTTATTGATGCCAACAAGCCAGCACATTAGCAGCTCAAAATAGGAAATAGCAGTACAGACTGTTCCTGCAACCAAAGAATAACATTTACATTAATGCAGAAAGCCCTGTCAGTGACTGTTCACCTATGCTTGTCCACTAAAGCCGTTACACAAAGAGGAGCCGGGTATGCAAGACAGATAAGCCTTTGTGCAAGCAAATCTACAGTAGGATCCAGAATGAGGAACAACAAAAATGTATAGTCACTGCTCCCATTATGATCAGATCAAAGATTCCCAAAGGAAACACCTCAGTAAAGTGAGGTTAATGTTGAATAAAACATCTATGAATAAATTTACAGATTCAAACATTAGAAAATTCATAGCTATCCAAAACACCTTAATTCTGCATACTCATGATTTCTGCCTTTGTGTAAAAAGAAAGTTATCATTCACTATTTAGCTGGCTGATGTTGACTCTAGTTCAGAGCCTAGGCTACAACGGAATTAGCTAAATCAGTTGTTAAGTGTTAGGGTCTATACTTATGAGATATGGATCATTTGAAATCAGAATATTTTTTCCCCCCACACTAATCCTAGACAGATTTATATTCCTTTGTGTATGTGGTTTTTGAATGCATTGTTTGTGGGGTGAAAAATGTTAAGAAGTTCTTGGTTTATGCTATACATACTGAATGGCCATACTTCTATATCTTGCAGGTGCAGTATTCAAAGTGGTAATAAAGAATTTGGAAATTCTATTCATATTTTTTTTCTTTGGAGTATATAACAATAACAAGGTTAGAGTCAGTACAACCACTGTATGAGAAACATTAAGGCGTTGTAGTTTTTTTGAATCACTGATAAGATTAAAACTACATTTATGGTGGGATAAGGTATTTTTAAGGCTCTGATTTTTCCAGCATATCACTACAGAAAAAGAGTTAAAGTAGGTTATCTTTAATGTTTAGTTCCATATTTTCAGACTATGACCAATTATCTACCTTCCTAAGACAGGCTTAGAGAAGATTTCTAAGATGAACCCCATTTAAATATTAAAGTAAGATAACTCCTATTATTGCAACTGTTCTTCTCCTATCTCATCTTTCTCATCCACCTGTTATGCTTTGTCTTTCATAACATATATTATTTGAGGCACTTTCATTTACTGTTAATCTGGCAAGGGTCCTGGGAACATTTGGCTGATTGAGGTATCATGGCATCCTTATCAACATGCACATATCTTGTGCCTGGTTAACTTAAATTTAAGTGGAAGAAATGTCCTTTTACCATGATCAAGCATCCCTCACAAATCATTCTGCATTTCAAAGGCTAACTCTGTAAGGGAAATCAATTACAGTAGTGGGTCCCAATGTTTTTAGACTCTATGCACTCCCATGAAAATGCCAACTCTTAGCTTTCCCTCATTTCTTAATTATGAAAAAATAACAGAGCAGTTCTTCTCAGAGAGATCACAACAGCTCAGAATGTTTTTTTGCTTTAGAGTCCTATCTGGAATCTTTGGGTTTATCTTGTGAATCAAGTTTAGGTGTCTACACACCCAACAGTGACACCCTGGGGCAGAATTGCTGTTCTAATGAGAAAGATTGCTACTGCACTTACTTTATCAAATATGTAACCTGTCTAAATTATGATTGAACTCAAGTCAGATAAAGCAAGTGTTTAAATCTAAGCCCAGCTTCAGCTCCAGCACTAACCCCAGCCTGGCATTCATTTGATCTCAGGCAAATGTAATGGCAAGTGAAATGCTCCAAAATAGTACTTCATGTAAACAGTTCCTCTTTTGGAGTGTTTCAGCCACTTTTAGAACATGTGTGAGGTGCATGTACATGCGACTCTATGGCCTCCTAAAACATTTTAAAGGAGTTTGAAACATTTTAATTGCTACATGTGTCCATACCCTATGTTGTATGCACGTTTGGTATGTAAAATAAAGGGTTAATCAAAAACAAATTGTGACAGACCACAAAGAGAAGAGATTGAATGGGTTTGGGTTCATAGGAGTAATTTTTAGATATAGGTAAATCACAACAGTTTCAGTAGATTGTTTCAGATAGGAACAATTTTCTTTTGCATAAGCAAGAGAGCTATCTGAGGCTAGCAGGTCTATTCAGACAGACCATACAACAATCTGTTTTTAGATCTTAAAGACTTTTCCTGCTTTAAATCTGGCCAAAAAGGCAAGAATAGCTTTTTCCAAAACATTCTGGACACTTCAACTTTTGTCCAACAGTCATGGAAAATAGTACAAAAAGTTGACTTGATTTTTCTGTTATCAGAAAAGTTTCAATTCATTTGAGTTTTAAAATTTGGCATGGTCTATCCACCTAGGTCCTATTTCCTGAACTATTTTGCCCACCATAAAAAAAAATTATACGGGAAAGAAGTACCTCCCTTCTATTGTTCCAAAATAAAACTTCAGACATTAAAAACAAAAAAGTCCCTTTCCTATTTCTGGTTTGTTTCTGAAATAAAAAGGTAACATGAAAGCTAGTATTACCAGACATGTGAACCTTGAAATCTAAGTCTTATAACAGAAATTCTATTTACTACTTTCATATAATCAGACTTTCAGTTTACTAATACCTGAATTATTTGTTATAGACACAACTCTTAGTCCATATCATTCAAGATTAATTTATCTCCCACACACACACACACACACACACACACACACACACACACACACACACACACACACCCCAAGATATAAATCCAGGGCAACAAACTCCCAAAGCTTCAGATGCATAAGGTAACATCAAGGGATGTATTTGGTAGCCGTGTTGGTCTGAGACAAAAAAAAATACAAAACTCTAGTACTCTTGGTGTATAAAGTAACATCAATACATTCATGAAATAATGAGAAGATTTGTTAATTATTTGTCTGGCATTTAATTTGTGAAATCTTGGGTCGTTCCTGAATTCTCATCATCTTAAGTCATAGATATCCGAGGCCTAAAAATAATTATATTTATTAATATAAACTGTCCTTATGCCTGATCCTTCTTAGATGTCTTTTTACTAACTGAAAGGAGGATTTACACATTGTCATGAAAAAAAAAAAAAAGTGTTATTGCTTACCACCTGTACAGTTCTCCAAAAACCTCATTTCTGTTGAACTCATGGAAGATGCAACTATTATCAGCCCTCCTCCCAAGGGAACTGTAGTAGTGTTTTCAAGTGCTGTTTTCAGTATGATAAGAGACCAGGTGTCCCAAAAACTAATCAGAGCTGCTTCAATACCTTACTAATCTAGGAGTCAAATAGATGAATAGCAGCAAGCTGTTAGGCCCTGATCCTGAAGATGCTACTGAGCTGGTTACGTGTAAGCATATGAACAGTCCCAAAGAAATGAAATGGGCCACTCAAAGATTTGCTCTTAAACACTGGCATACAAAGAATCTAACTAGTTAGGATCTTTAGGCTGAAGATAGTTGCCTAAAAGTTTCCATCTCAGAAAAAAACTTCTTTGTTGTATCTTTTGCCTATGTTATTTGTTTCTCTCCCACCCCACACTTAATTAATATATTTATTAATTATTTCCCTCCCACATATACTTAATTAATATATTTCCTGTAGTGTTCTGATACAATGCAAGCCATTTTAACTTCAAATGAATTTATGATCAGTCATGCCTATCTGTTTGAGAAAATAACATCTTCATGTTAGGCTGTTTACATTAATCAGCAACTATTTAGTCTTATGAAAAAGTATGGTTTCCAGAACCACACACTTTGCAAACCATTCATTTTCTCTCAGAAATATGAGAAGTCAAAGATATGTTTAATCCTAAAAATCTGAGGCAAAAACCCTCTAGCTGCCCATTAATAATTACATTATTTTTTAATTAATATCTCATTGGTGTAGGACATCTAGCCAAAAACCACTAACGGACACACAAATTCTCTTTCCCCACCCTTCCTCATCCATTTAAAAAATGTGATATTAGTTCAGAGAAGAAATTTAGAGTCATTTTGAAATATTCCTCGCTCGGTTTTCTTTGACTAAGGGAGAAGGAAAAACAAAACAAGACAAAACAAAAATCAACAAAACAACAGCAACAACATCCAGCAATGTCATATACTATTCAGAATTACTGTGATCTCCTCCTAAAAGTACCATCTCCAGCAATCAGGACCATAAGGAATGCCAATACAAACTGGTAATTACTTTTTAATACAGCACTCTCAGGAAATGCATAACTTGGTACCGTAATCCTTTAGACAACTACCCGCTTAATTCACCATTCTTAGATTTATCAAACTGACATTTAATATGAAATCCTAACTAGCATCAGACATAGCCTAGGAAAGCGCTGTGCAAGAACAGATCTCTGGCAGTGAACTTCATCTCTAATTAGCAAGTGTTTGACTTCTCTCACAGATCTCTCAACACCACCTCCAACTTTTCTGATGTTGACTAATGCCTGCTCAAGATTGAGGATGAACCACCAAGCTCATTCTCATTTATTTTCCTCTGGTAAAGTTCTAGCGTTTTCGTAAATTCATTAGGCAGGATGTCAGCTTTAGGACACCAAAGCATAATTCCATGACTCAGTATAATTTACTGGTAAGTGTATGTTACAACTTGTCCTCTGCATTTATCCCCAGAGGCAATGAGCCAAATATACCTACCGACTTTACTGGTCAAATTTAGAAAAAGGATGATCCTTGGTCCACTGATTAATCATTACTCTTTGTAAAGTAGATATCTCCAAACTCATTCATACAGTGCCACATAATGTAAAAGTGTTGAGTTGTTGTAAAGTTCTCACTCTCTGCTGGCTGTTTTGTTGGCATCAAACATTTATAATTACAAAAAATATCACCACAGACATACAGTTAAATCCCCAAACAAAAGTCCTGTAGTATAGCACCTATTAAACTGGAATGAGGTCTGTATGATTATATCATCACACTAAATCTTTATTACACAATTACTTTAAAAATTAACTTTATAAAATAGCTTCTTTTTTATTTTTAATTACATGAACCCATGCAAATTAAAAGCCTGCAATTCAGGGACCAACATTGAGATTTTTAACAGACTTAGACAACATTACTCATCTTTTCAGGAACATCAGGACCAATTTTTAAATGGTTATAAACATTTTGGAAGTAATCAATATACAATCAGAATATCCTACAGGAATTATAACATGTTTTGGCACTAAAACAAAGCATAACTGAGACAAACGGTTGTAGTGCTTTTACATCCTTTGAATTTAAGCAACATCATCATGGCTTCCATGTATATTAATGTATGATATCAGCAGAATTTGAACAGTGTAATATACTTGTAACTTACCTAGCTGGGTCTCCTGAATTGTCATCTTATTTTCCAATGGGTGCAAAAGCTTTGGTGGTTTATCTGTTAGTGGTGCTAGGAAAAAAAATGAAGGTGTATATTACTGTTCTGAATAATTCATACTATAAACCAGGCTTTGATTGAATATGCTAGCTAGGACATTCTCTAAAACATATGCATTTTTATTAAATTATCTTCATATTACAAGGAACCATGACATATTATACATCATCACTAATTAACAAAAATTTTCATGCCAAATTAAATGTTGTTATTTTTTCTTGGAAAGGTCTTTCTGACCCAAAGACGACCTTTTTGCAAACTTCAATTTCGCTATTCTCAAATGTGTAATCACTATATCTGTAAAAATGTAAATCATTACTGATTTATCACAGTTTCCCTAACATTTTGAAATGAAGGTAAATATAAAGTGGTTTAGAACATGATTTTTGTTTTAAAAAACCCACAAAACCGGCCAAACAAAAAACCCCAATCGACTAGAACACTTTAAAAGATTACTGAAACTTTGGAGAAGCAAAAGGATAAAGAAAATGGGTCAATGCCAATTCTTGAAATCTAAGAAATTAAACTTCAAAAATTTAAAGATTATTTTCTATGTTTTACATGCTCCAGTATTTCCATTAAGGAATTAACCCTATATTGAGGCATTTTAAAGATAACTGATTGTGTCCAATTCTGTAACTGCCAAGGTGCAGACATGCAATGCCTTGAGAACTGAAGATGTCTGGCACCTTGTCAAAGATGAGTGTGAAGTTATAGTATGGACACCGAATATGCTGCCTTCACATGCATCATTATCTTTTGAAAGAGCAGAACTAAAATGTCAAATCCCGCAGCAAAACTGGTGTAGCATTCCTACTCAAATTCTTTTTCTACGAACTTAATTGACAAATCCACATTAATTATTATTGATGTAAAAATATTCTTTACTGATTTATGATAGACAGGTATATGACATAAGAAAAGAAAAGAAACATTGAAATATGCTTTATAAAAAAATCACCAGTAATACATGTCTACAAAAAAGGTTTACATTCACTTTTGAAGGCACCCAGATATTTTCTTTTTGATGTTAATTTATACTCATATTTAATAGAAATTATGGGCTGTCATTGATTTGAAGTGTTTGACATTTTGACAAAAACCTACAATCCATATTCCATCTAATTTGTCAAAATCACTATTCCTTCCCCCACATAAAATTGGCACTATACACACACACACACACACATATGTTTGCACACGTGTGTATTAATCAACTTGTTCACCTCCTGTCAGCTAAACTGCACCAGTTTTAGATTATCAGTCACTTTGCTTTCATTATGCTTCCTGTACTCTGTGACTCAATTATCCATGTCCCCAGAAATCTACCATGCTAATTTAAACTCAGTAGAAAGTTCTGACCTCATATCTGAATACCATTTTTCTTTGATAGGAACACATGCATCCATTTAGTTGACACAAGTGCCAGGATTTGAACCAAAATCTTTACAGAGAAACAAAAGAACTGAAGCTGATCCACATATTCTCTAGGGTCTATTCAAACAGCACATGGGAGCATTTTGCAGTCACTGATTTTAGACTTCTGAGACAGTGCATAGTTGAGAAAGGTTTTAAGGCATGTCATTAGATTTATTACTTCCCCTTGCACTGAATTTGAATGAATTATTTGGTCTTTTCTCTATTTTTTTAAAGAGTGAGATTGGAGTGGGTGGTAAAAGAAGAAATTTAACTGGCAGGGATATAAATTTGCTTAAATATTTACATTAAAGTGCAAAATTAGGTCATTCACATTTCTTAACTTCATAATGCTCAAAAGTTACTAGTATCATCTTCCAGAAAATGTCTGCTGTGTCATTTAAATTTATATATGCCATTCAGTCACAACTTAATTACCATCTATCAGATGGTATATCCTGAGTCACTGTTGTTCTAAATTTAGTTTAAGACTCCTCAATGCAAACAAAGTTCTTTCTTTGTTGGTAAAGACATAGTAACTGGTGAAGTTCAAGTGCTGGTTTAAGCACGAAGGACACAAAGGTTAGAGAACAATAAATCTATTTTTTAAACAAATTGCCACCTCAATTCCCTGAGACCATGGACCACAGATTTCTGAGGAGAAAAAAAATAAATAGTGCACCAGTACTAGGAATGTTAACCTCATAAAGCTCTATCAGTTAGTCCAACACAGTTTATTAGAAGAATCAGGTTTACTTAAGGCAACTATGGAGTTATTAGAGAAAATGCTGCTTGAAATAATGAATTTGACTGAAATATATTAAATAGCTATAGTCATTACTCTAACAAATATACCATAGAAATTAACTTGACTATCTAATCATTTTACGATGATAAATTCATTTGCCAAATACATAAGGCCAGTAAACATTGCTAAGAACAAGTTATTTAATGAGATAACTGTAATACAATAAAATTGCAGGTCTTCAAGTTTTGGTCAAGTACAGGTTTTTCAGTATTTCACCCCCCATAGATTTCCTGCAGCCTATGTTTGGTGTAGGTAACCTTATTCTCCTCCCAACTACAGCTACAATGTAGGACTGGGATGGTAATAAGAGGATATAAACATATGTATATTATATGTACATAAGCATAAACACACACATATGTATATATAAGGTATGGATAGAGCCCTTGCACTCGAAGTATTCCGGTTGTGGGGCAGCCAATGGTTGTCTGTGAAAAAAGTGAGATATAGAATACAAAAGATAGGAAAATGATATTTGAGAAATTTGTTAACTTAAAACAGTTCAAAACATTGGCCAAATTTTCTAGAATAAAATTATAAATTGTAATAATTTTGGAGCATGAACAATCTGAAAATGATGTTCTAAGCAAGCTTCCTTGACAATAAATCTTCATGGACTGAGATAGGGGCTAGAAGTCCTGCAGTTCTCTCCCTGTGAAGCTTACATTCTCTATAGTAATCAATAATGAGATACGGCTATAATCCTCATGGGCAATACAAAGCTCTTGAGCTATGAAGGGAGTGTGATGGCTTCTAAGATTTGCTGAAATCCTGGCTGGGTTTAAAACTTCTGAAGTGGACCTATTTGTATCTTACAAGTGGCTTCCTATCTGGCTCCTGCCCTAGGGAAGAAGCCATAATTGAATTAACAGACAATGCATCAAGTTAATCCATTCAAGCAGTTTACACAATTTTCAGATGTGTAAACTGAGGCAGAGATCAGGGGCAACACAAAGCAGGTGCATGGGGTTGTACGTGCACCCCCTGAGAGTACCAGTGGACCCCTGTCAGGACACAGTGGGGCTGCCAGCAAAAGTGGCTGTGTCACATCCAGAAGTGGCCGCAGGACTTCTGGAAGCAGCACGGCCACTTCCATGGTGAGTGAGATTGGCCACGTAGGACTCTCCCCACCCCCAGTCAGCATGATCGGCCACCAGGGGACCCCCCCTCCCCCCTGGTCACTGACTGGTGTCAGGGAGGGGCACGTGCCCCCCGCTAACTCAAGAGGCACCAGACACCTATTGCAGAGATGGTAGGTAATTGACCAGATGTCAAATAGCAGGAA